>NW_026020371.1:2744523-3241680 GCF_900185275.1 Solanum verrucosum
TTACAGTTATAAAAGTTCGATGCCTTCTCTTCTACCTCTAACATGTGGAATACCCTTTAATAGAAAAATTTCATTGTGAGATAGTCCATGAATTGTTACCAACTAGCTTCCTTAGGGAATCTCATGTAAGAATAAATTTGTTCCTGATTGGCAGCCATTTGAGCTACGAACATGCAATTATTCAATAAGTATCAAGTTAAAATCATAAAAATATCCTAAGAAAGTTTTCCAAAAAATCCAGTTCTTGGTTGGAAGGCAGGCTACTGCCCTGCAACCTTCCGTTATAGTGAGAATTGCTCTGCTATAGTGGAAATCAAGGCCGATATAGCGACCTTTATCGTCCCCAACCTATAAATGGTGCGTCAATGGCGCTCCTTGGCCTAAAAATCATGTTTTATTAATTTTACTGTAGAACAGTGTTTCTAAAGTACTATATTACCAAAATATGCAAGAATCCGAGCATTCCAACTCCTAAATCATGCCTGAATATAAGTTTCTACCTAAGAACAACCCTTCAACTTCCCCCATAATTTCAAGCTCATTCTAAGACCATTTCTCTATGACCCTTACACTCAGAATGTTGTAGTAACATTGTCAACGTAAGGGAAGGCTCCATGCTATAACAATTTCAACAAACAAGTGAAAATTCAAAAGTTTGAAAATTTTCAACTCTAAAACTCTATTCTACTCTATCAAATTCTAGCATGCAGTAGCTAGTATGTACGTAATGAATGCATAAGAGTTGAGTGCATGATTGTTACCTTATTTTTGACATTTGGAATGAAGTGATCAAAGTGGGTTTGAGAGAGTATGGAGAGTTAAAGAGATAAATGGGGAGGAAAACCTATACCCTCCCCTATATTCAGCTCTAATCGTGATGAGCCTCTATAGTCGTTGGATGGCCACTATGGCGACGTTGCTATAGCTTTATCCTGACTACTACAATGAGAATCATCTTATTGGGTGGAAAAAAATTTCAGTTGTAACCTCGTGCGTTTATATTCTCCTAACTCGGTGACCTAATATACGCAGGAAATTTTAATGTTAGGATTTGTGTGGTATCAAAATTTGTCCTTATTATTTTGAGTCTAGTCGTAATCTTTCTTGATCTGTCTGTTTTCCTCTACGCCCTAATATTCGTTCGAAGACGAACAATGGGTAAATTTGTATCTATTATAATAACCCGATCCATCGCTATTTAAGTGTACCTCGTGAGGAAGTCCCAAATTTTTGAATTTCGGTTCCCAATTAAAAATTGAGACACACAATGGAATTGCTTAAAATTAGATTGTCCGAGATGACGTTAGCCTACCATAGCGGGAAGTCATATGCTATGGCGGTGCCGCTATAGCACCTGCATGACCTCTATAGTAGGGCTGACGGGATCAAACCTTAATTAATTTACTGTCTTTTATTTTCCTCCCACTTTCTAGGGAGAAAGTAGGTGTGGGTTACTCTAAAAATACCCCTAAGACACCATAAGCACAAAGGGATATATGAGAGGGATTTTCATGCAAGGAAGGGAAAAACCCAATAATTTCTGGTCCACGCTCTTAGAGTTTTCCCCAAGGAGTAAAGAGTTGCATTCAACGTTCTTCAAGAGTTGCTTGGTGCCCAGGTAGGCTAGTTTTCTTAACCTAGTAGTTAGACCTATATTTACCCATATTATATCATGTAGATTGTCATGGGATTTTCATGCATAACCCTTCGGACACAAAGTCTGGAAGGTAAAACTTATGGTTAGTTGTGGTTAAGATGATGATGGAACTAATTGGTTGTGGTTTGTCTTATTAATGTTGTTGGGTGTTAAATAGGGGAAGGTAACAGTGGGTAATCGAATTGTGTGCAGGAAAACTTTGGAAAGGTATCCTTCGGGTAGAGGATAATTGTTGTTTTCCCATGTATGTTTTAGGTGTTTGTTAACTGCGTTGTTCGTAATGCATTCTTGATACGTGATCGGAAATGTTACAAAGGCATAATGTGAAGTAAAACTATTGGCAATCACGTGCAATGAATGTGTTACATGAATGTATAATTGCATCTGTGATTTATTGGTGGTATCGTGTTATGTATATATACTTATTAGATCAAGTGCCACATCAACACACACACGCGTGCACCCCCCATATATATATATATGTGTGTGTGTGTGTGTGCGCTAGTGTAGCACCTGATCCAATACACACGCACGCGCACACCCCCCCCCCCACACATATATACTCTCTCCGTCCCATTTTATGTGGCACTTTTCGGATTTTGAGATTCAAACAAATCTAACTTTGACCGTAAATTTTTCATAGATTTTTTAAACATTTTGAATTATCAATTATTGTGACTTATAGTACTTTTTACGTAGTTTACAAATATATAAATTTTGTTCAAAAAAATTGAAGATTTCATGAGCAAATTCCTTATCAAACTTAAATTGTTTGACTCTCAAAAAATGAAAAGTGCCACATAAAGTGCCATATATATATATATATGTCGGTACATGTATAGTTATGGGTGGTTGGTTTCATGAGGGTTTGGATTATGTGTTTAAAAGCTTTGGCGTTCTTTTGTGTGGACTGGGAAGACATGTTAAATAATGTAGGTGATGATTTGGTTCGGGCAATTTTATAACAATGGCTAGAATTGGTTATATCTATTTGCTAAGTGTTGGGGATACTCGTTCATATGTTGTATAATGGAAGTGTGTAAAGTAAGAAGTTGCAAGAAGTAGCAGTATGGTGTTTGGGGAATTATAGTGTAATAGAGGGGTTAGGTTATGATATAGTGTGAATGAAGTTGGCACCAGAAGGAATATGGTGTGTTGAGTTCAAGTTATGGATTACTTGTAGTGAGAATGGTGAATGGGTGGACTGGGGCCTCACTTTATATTCAACATACATATTTCTTTGGATATTATTGCATGATATTATGTGGTGGAGTGAGGTCGACCGATGATGTGTACCAGTACGTGTTGTTTGTACTGATACTACTATTTCTATGCCACTTGGCATAGTTTCTGGCTGCAAGATTCAGTAATGTTTCATAGGTGAAGATGATTATGATCTCCGACAACTTCTACTCATTTTTCTTATGGTTGGAGTTGTGTCTTATTTCTTTTTATACATAGTAGCTTCTTACTGACTTTTGTACCTAGTTAGACTAGTTCCTTGGGAAGGTTTTTCAATTGTTTATAAAAAGATGATTCATATAATCGAGTTTATATTTATTCAAGGATTTTAAAAGAGTTTTCTTATGTTGAATTGATTTCCGCATTGTGTTTTTCAAATTGAGTGTTGAGAATTTTCCTATGTAGGTGTTAGAGTAGGTGCCCGCACGGCTCAGTGGGTTGGATCGTGACATAGACCCACCTTGACATTGTGTTTGTGTAGTTTCACAAAAACGTCAATATCTCTCTATTCTAATGTCATATTGACAAATAGTTTAGCGCGTTGGAAACTACACTCATAAATCTATAATTCGATAAGTGGTAGTCCCTCTAACTCTATATAGTTTGGGAGCTCTAGTCATCACAAGTCAAATCACATACGAGACTATTTAAAATGCCTTCCCGAAATAAAACTTTCAAATATAAATTATTTTTACCAAGCTCCCTTTGGCCTAAAACTTTAATCAAATTCTTTGATCATCCCCATAAATACGTTTCATCAAATGATAACCCATTTAAAATTTTATTCTCCCGATAACTCATGATCAGACAATATAGAGCGGCGAAAAAATTAATTTTTGGCACATATGTTTCCAGATTAACAAGTTAGTTAATTTAAAATATATGGGATGCTATAGGTTAAGGCGACAAAATGGAAACTTTCAAACACATGTAGGTTGAACTAGGGAATAAAGATAGAGATAAAAAAATTGTAAGGGCTCGCAAAGGCGAGAGAGGAAGGCTCGAGACCTTGATCAACAGAAAGACATTAAGTATGAGGAAGGCAAGTGGAAGGGATCCTCATTAGGCAAAAATGATAAACTTACTTCCACAAACTCTTGAATGAAGAATGGGACAAAGACATTATGTTGGGGATTTGGAGCACTCTGAGAGTCGTCGGTATTTTAAGTTCTTTAGATGTATTACGATTGAGGAAGTTAAGCGTTATATTATAAGATAATTAGATAAAGCGCAGCCAAATGAGATGAATTTCCGATGGACTTTGGAAGAGCATAGACATGACAAGCATAAAGTGGTTGACTAGATTATTTAATGTCATTTTAAGACGACAAAAATGTCTAAAGATTCAAGGTAGAGTTAAATGTTCCTGTTGTACAAGAACAAGGGTGATATCCAAAATTGTAACAATTATAACATCAAGTTGTTGATCCACTCTATGAAAATTTGAGAGATGATGAGGAAGATGAGTGTGACAAAGGGTTTGTTCATTTCTGAGAACCAATTCGATTTCACACTAGTGTGATCGACTATAGAAGTCATCTATTTAGTGAGGAGACTGAGCGAGAAATATAGGGAAAGGAAGAAATACTTACATATAGTGTTCATTAACCTTGAAAAAACTTATGACAAAGTTATGAGAGAAATCCACAAGAGATATATGGATGCTAAAGGGGTATTGGTGGCTTATATTAGGGCCATAAAGGACTTGTATGATGGCGTCAATACCCGGATTAGAACCAAGGGAGGAGACTTTGAGAACTTTCTTGTTGAGATGGAGTTGCATTATGTATTAGTTCTTAGCCTGTTCATATTTGCCTTGGTGTTGGGTGAATTGACATTGTGTATACATGATGAGGTTCCATAGTGTATGTTATTTGCAGATGATATAGTACTGATTGATGAGACATGTGATGGAGTTAATGCTAGGATGGAGTGATGGAGACAAACTCTAGAGTCTAAAGGGTTCAGGTTGAGCAGGACTAAAATGGAATATTTGGAGTATAAATATAATGACTCGGTCGGTAATTTTTGAAAAGTTTCATGAATTTACCATTTTTCCCTCCTAATATTGACCCCGAGTCTACTATGATTGAATTTTGAAAAGTTGGCTTTGAACTTTGAGTTAAAAGTTGAAAATTCGGTAAATTTGTGCTTTTGAAAGGCTAAGTTGTTAACAAACTGATTTTCAATATCTTTTAGAGTTTCGAGCATCAAAATAGAATTTCGTCAATTCCACTAGTTTTGGAATGTTACTAATCAGTGAAAGCTGTCGATTTCTTATTATGAGTCTTTATAACGATTTGAGGTCCTAAGTTATGAAATTGTGGAATTTTAGCCTTTGGATTGACTTTGGTCAACATTCCAGGTTCGAATGCTTGGATCGAATTCCAAGAGTCCCATTGGATTTGGGGGATGACTTTAGTCCTAGGTGAGGTCTTGGTTGATTTTTTGAGAGGTCTCGAGCTTGTTTTAGCCTTTTTAGGCATGAGTTAAATTCTTATGGTTTTCACGGATGTCGGGTCAAGAAGACCTCAGATTCATAATTTGATCGTTCCATTGAGTCCGGAACGTTGAGTATAATGGATTTTCATATATGGTTGGTGCTCATAGGGTTCCAAACGAATCCCGAGGGGTCCTTTCGGAGTGTTGAAAATTGGTTGTATTTTCTAGTGCTCCGGGCTTCAATTTTGTGAAGGTCCTGTCGCTTAAGCGACCTCCACTTAAGCGAAGGATCTCTCACTTAAACTACCTTCACTTTTGCGATGCCCAACAAACCCCTGGTCACTTTTGCGGCATTTGAGAGGGTTTTTGGCTTGCCATTTCGGGGTTTAAGCCCCATTTCACCATCTTTTTAGTTTTGGAAGCTTTGTGATGGTGATTTGGACTAGATTTTTAAGGAAAAACTTTTGGATTGTGTGGCTTTAGAAGTGATTCAGAAGGGGAAGACTCAACTCTTTGAGTGATATTGATTGATTTAATGCAAGTGATCTTCTAAACCTTGTATTCTAGTAGAATTTGTTTGCTTCCTTCGTTGCTTGTGTGTTAGGAGTAATGGGCATGAAGTGAAGGGTTTAATTGTCCACTTGTTATATCTAAATGAATAAAAAAAAGGGTTGAAATGAAAAATAGTATGTGATGAACATGATGATGTGAATTGCCTCATTGTGACCCTTGTTGATTAATTGATGAAATGCTTGAAAGCATGAATGTGGACATGAATTGTATAGATGGTTGTCTCTTCTGTGTGGTGTGATATTGCATGTATGCATTGATTATGGACACCATGATAAGACATGTGACAATTTATACAACCGATGAGAAATGGTTTCGGTTAGTGATATAAAGCCGATGGGAAATGGTTTCAGCTAGTTAATTGACATAAAGTCGATGGGAAATGGTTCCAGCTAGTGATTTGATATAAAGCCGATGGGTAATAGTTCCATCTAGTGATATTGTGCCGATGAGAAATAATCCTGGCGAGAGGTTGATCATTGTGACTTGATACTTTTGATGCTTATGTGAGACTTACTTTTTAATTGTGATTGATGTACATGTACGTGTAACTGAAATACTTGACATTGAGATTGAGTTATTTGATTTGGTTGATTGTTGAATTGTGAAGATTGAACTGTGAATATTGGGCCTTGTGAGCCGTGTATTGTAAAATTGCTAGGTGGGACTGATTTTTGTGCAGGTTGTAGTTTGACGAGGTTCAATTGGAGTGTAATGAGTATTTATTTTCTAGCTAGATGCCTTGTGTCTAGGTTGCTTGTTGGGTACCGTATTTTTTATACTCACCCTTTGTTTAACACTTGTGTAGGTTCCGAACCTGAACCCATGTGATCTTCTTCTTTTTCTCCTAACAGTCGAGGCTCGTTGAAGGACTTGAAAAGTGCTTGTCATCCTGGCAAACCATCTTTTCCTTTTCTTTAAGCTTTGTTCTACTTTAGAAACAAAGACTGAGACTTTTATTGATCTTTCGAATTCTGTATTTTCATTAGTGGCATGTACACGTGACTATCGGGTTTAAAGGTATTGTTTAGAATGAATAAGTTTTTCGCCTTTGTCTTGTTCTTACTTTATAATTCCGCATTTCTTTCAATTTCATCGGGTTAAGGCTAACTTGTCTTGATAGGAATAAACAAGTGTCATCGTGTGTATATTTAGGTTGTGTCAAATGGTAACAGATCCTAGGTTCATAGGTCTCAACTATGTACATGCCAAGTCTAAGTAGAGTCTTGAGGATCCGTATAGAGATGATTGTACTTATCTTTAAGAGGCTTAAAAGATTATTAGTAACTTTCTTATCGTGCGTGGTTACCTTCTCTAGTGTTGAGTTGTTGCATGTTGTTTTGGCAAATGCCAAGGACTAGAGCTTCTGTTTCTAGTGGTAAAGGGGAGGCGGTCTCGGACCCTATTATTGAGACCCCAGCTAGGGGTAGAGGTAGGACCCAAGCAAGAGGTCGTCCTCGTTGAGTAGCACCGGCTAGAGGTCATACTTGTGAAGCGACACCAGCCAAAGGTCGAGCTGGAGGGGATTCTCTTGAGCCACAGGTAGAGGTTGCTAAGGACGAGGTTCCTCCCGAGTTTGGATCTCCTTTGTTTTAGGAGACTTTGTTGAGGATGATAGGTGTGTTAGAGAACCTCTCTTCGAGTAGTGTAACAAGTACGCCACAAGGTGCTCAGAGATCTCGGTAGGCTTGGTAACTTAATAGAAATAGCTCTTTATGAAATATCTAGGTCGTTAGGTCTAGGTATGGTTCTACCTGCATGCCATAGCTTATGAGTCAAGGCTGTTCTGGGTACATTTTTCTAGGTATCCTATAAGGAGAATGTTGTGGGTTTGGGGGAACGGGAGAAAAAAACCTCGTTTTTCTAATCGGACAAAAGAGTGGAAATCCCTGCTGCAGCAGGAGGAAGCAATTGATCGCATTCTCAGTCCCTCTTCCCGAAAGACTTCCTTTTTTGAAACTAAACCCCTCCGGCCCATGAAAATTGGAGAACTCTAGATTCATTAGTACCGGTTTTAGGGGACTACTAAGAGGTATGTCAATTCGTTGGATGAGTAATTTTTCCCATTCCAATCGAGTAGAGGCACAGACCGCAAGTCAGTTGACTCCGGGTATTCATGTTCAGGTGGGCAGCCACTAGTGGTTCCTGCATCGGTTGTTGGTGCACAAATTATTCCCAATGTTATTCTGACAGGAACTGATCAATAGTGTTATGAGAGTTTCAGAAAATGAAACCACCCTAGTTTCAGGGTTGAAAGAGAAAGGATGCTCATGAGTTCTTGAACTTGTCCATGAGGTGCTTGACGCAGTAGGTATGGTGGATGCTTGTGGTGTTTGGTTTATTGTACTTTAGCTTCGTGGTGGTGCTAGAGAGTGGTGGATTACTTTTGTGACTAGTTGGATCTCCTTGGGCAGAGTGGGATGTGTTCTTTAGTACTTTCCAAGATTGTTTCATTTGTTGGAGCGTGAGAAAAGAGAGTATTCTGAGGTTTGAGATCTACACTCAGGGAGGTTTGTCTATGACCGAGTATGAGGACCGTTTCTGTGAGCTTTCTAGGCATACTATGACTATCGTTCTGGATGAGGCATTCTGGATGAGGCAGAGAGAGTTCACAGGTTTGTGAGAGGGTTAACTTTCTCCGTTAGATCTTATGTGTTCCAAGCAGCTAGAGAGGGGGCTTTCTTCCAGTCTATTGTGAGCACCGCCAAGGAGGAGTGGATGGTTTTAGAGGATTTTAGGGAGCCGAAGAGGGACCATTCTTTTGGTCAGTTTTTTGGTGCCTCATTCAGAGGTAGAGGTTTGCATATAGGTGGTAGTTCCTTTCAATATCGTGGACCGATTAATGCTTCTATGCCAGCAGTTGAGAGTAGGCAGTCATCCCAAGGACGTTATGGTTCTTTTCGAGGTGGTCATTGTAGTTCTTTTGGTTTGCAGGAGCAGTTATATGTGCCGAGATCTTATTATACTTGTGGAGATCCAAGTCATATGATGCGACGGTGTCCTTTTCAGACTCATTCAGGACCTCAACGTTCTTATTCAGCTGCTCCAACTAGGGATTCAGTGCTTCCAGTCCGGGGTTGAGGCATAGTTTAGCCCGTTAGAGGCGGCAAGACTTTTGTTAAGGGTACTCCAGCTCCGCAAGGTGGAGGTAGAAGTTCTACTCAAACTGCAAGCGGTCATGAGGGCCAGTGTTATGCTTTTACAAGGAGCTTTGAGGGTGAGATTTTTGATGTTATGATAACAGGTATTGTCTCAGTTTGTCATCGACCTACGTTTGTATTGCTTGATCTGAGATCTACTTTCTCATATGTGTCTACCTATTTTACTGCTTGATTTTATATGCTCTTTGATAACATGTTTGTGCTTATTCATGTTTCTACACCGGTGGGTGAATCCATAGTGGTGGATCGAGTGTATCGATCGTGCCTTGTTTCTTTGGCTTGGTATGATACTTGGGTAGAATTGATAATTGTGGAGATGATAGACATTGACATTATCTTGGGTATGGATTGGCTCTCTCTATATCATGCTATTCTTGATTGTTATGCTAAGACTGTGACCTTAGCAATGTCAGGTTTCTCAGAGTTGAGTGGACGGGTACTAGTGGTTCTAACCATAGAAAAGTTATCTCCTTCATTAGAGCTCAGATATTGGTTGATAAAGGGTGTTTTTCTTACTTGGCATTCATTCGGGATACTAGTACAGAGCCATCTCTCATGGATTCTGTGCCCGTGGTTCGATAGTTTGTAAATGTGTTTCCTACTGATCTCCCAAGTGTTCCTTCAGATAGGAATATTGATTTTGTCATTAACTTGGAGCCGGGCACCAAGCCCATCTTTATTTCTCTTTATCGCATGGCTCAAGCTGAGATGAAGGAATTAAAGGACCAATTATAGGATTTGTTGAGTAAGGGGTTTATTTGCCCTAGTTTTTCTCCATAAGGTGCTCCTGTATTATTTTTTAGGAAGAATGATGGATCTATAAAGATGTGTATTGATTATGGACAATTGAACAAAGTGACAGTGAAGAATAAGTATCCTCTTTCTCGTATTGATGATTTATTTGATGAACTTCAGGGTGCATCTCTGTTTTCTAAGATTGATTTGAGATCCATTTATCACAAGCTGAAGATTAGGGCATTGGATATCCCTAAGAAAGTGTTCAAGACTCGTTATGGGAACTATGGGTTTTTTGTGACATATTTTGATTTGACTAACGCCCCTTCAGCGTTTATGGAGTTGATGAACGGGGTGTTTTGACCTTATCTAGATTCCTTTGTGATAGTGTTCATTGACGATATCTTGGTGTACTCCAAGACCGAGGCAGATCACGATCGGCATTTGAGAATTGTACTCCAGAGATTGAGCGAATAAAAGCTTTATGCCAAGTTTTCAAAGTGTGAGTTTTGGCTTGATTATGTAGAATTTTTTGGACATGTGGTGTCAAATGAGGGTATTTGTGAAGATCGAGCCAAGATTGAGGCAGTAAGGGGTTGGACCAGATCTACATCGGTTACTGAGATCTAGAGTTTTATGGGACTTGCGGGCTATTACCAATGACTTGTTCAGAGTTTCTCTATCATTGCATCCCATTTGCTTAGACTGACTCAGCATAGTGTGAGTTTCCAATGGTCTGATGAGTGTGAGGAATTTTTTCAAAAGCTCAAGACTTTGTTGACGTCGACTCCTCTTTTGACTTTACTTGAGGAGGGTGTGAACTTCACTGTGTACTGTGATGTTTCTAGAGTTGGATTAGGTGGTGTTCTTATGTAAAAATGCAAGGTGAAATCCTATGACTCTAGACAATTGAAGACACATAAGAGGAATTACCCTACCCATAATTTGAAGTTAGTAGTCATAGTGTTTTTGCTTAAACTATGGCGATATTATCTGCATGGAGCTCATTGTGAGGTCTTCACATACCATCAGAGTCTTCAGTATATCTTCGGTCCGAGAGATTTGAACTTGAGGCAGCGCAAATGACTTAAGCTATTGAAGAACTATGACATCACCATCTTGTATACTCTAGGGAAGGCCAATGTGGTGGCTGATGCTTTGAGTAGGAAGATTTCTAGCACGAGAAGTCTTCCATCTATTACTGTGGAGGAGACACCATTGGCTAGAGTTTAGAGATTGGCCAACAGTCTTGTCTGTTTATAGATTTTTGAGGAAATAAGTGGTTTTATTGCTTCTATTGAGACTCATTCTTCCTTAGTTGGGCAAATTCGTGAGCACTAGTTTGATGACAAGTTGTGTCTCATTTGAGGCAAAGTAATGAGAGGGGAAGCCAAGGAGGTTGTCCTTGATTCTGATGGTCTATTGCGGATAAGAGGCATAATTTATGTGTCCAAAGTGGGTGATTTGATTAGACTGATTCTAACGGAGACCCATTGTTCCTGATATTCCATCCATATGGGTGCGGTGTAGATGTATCATGACCTGAGAAAGCACTATTGGTGGTGTGGTGTGAAGAGGGTTATTGCATATTTCATTTTGAGGTGTTTGACTTGTCAACATGTCAAGTATGAGAACAAGCGGCCTGAATGTTTATTTTAGAGGATGCATATTCCTACTTGAAAGTTGGAGTGGATCACAATGGACTTTATTGTGGGACTACCTACCACTGTGGGTGGTTATGACTCCATTTGGGTGGTTGTTGATAGGTTGACCAAGTCTGCCATTTCATCCAAGTTTGGGTGAAGTATACAATGGAGAAATTAACCGAGCTTTATATCAGTTAGATTGTGCGATTGCATGGAGTCTCAATTTCTATTGTCTCTGATTGAGGTTTATTGTTTTCTTCCTATTTTTGAAAGGTTTTGCAACATGGTTTGGGTACTCGGTTAGATATGAGTACAACATTTCATCCTTTAACAGATGGCCAGTCCGAGTGGACGATTCAGGTGTTGGAGGACATACTCCGAGCTTGTGTGATTGATTTCGATGCTAGATGGGATCAACATTTGCCCTTAAGAGAGTTTGACTACAACAACAATTATCATTCCAGTAATCAAATGGCCCATTTCAAAGCATTGTATGGTAGATGGTGTAGATCTCAGGTCGGATGGTTTAATTCAATACAGACTTGCTTAGAGATGCTATAGATCAGGTTTGTATGATCCAGGTAGACTGTTAACATTCCATAGTCGACAGAAGAGTTATGCATATTGGAGAGTTCGAGCTCTAGTGTTTATGGAGGGTTATCATATTTGGCTCTGAGTGCCACCCATGAAGGGTGTGATGAGGTTCAGACTCTTTGATATTGTGAGTCGTGTGGGAGAGGTGTCCTATAAGTTGGCCTTACCACCTAGCTTGTCAGTTGTGCATCCCGTGTTTCATGTTTACATGCTTCGAAAGTACGTGTCGGATGAGTCACATGTACTTTCCCTTGATTCAGTTGAGTTGGGTCCAGACTTATCTTTTGAGGAGGAGCATATAGCCATTTTTGATAGGCAGGTTCGGAAAGTTAGGACCAAAGAGATTGCTTCAGCGAAGATGCATTGAAAGCATCGTTTAGTCGTTAAGGCGACTTGGGAGACAAGTCTTATATGCGTGCCAAATATCCTCAGCTTTTCAAAGTTCCAGGTATTTCCTTTTGCTTTATGTTGACAAACATGGTTTTTACTAGTGGATAATGTAAAGACCCGGTCGATCATTTTAAAAATGTTTTGCGAATTTATTTTGCCCTTCCAATATGGACCCGGAGTCTCGTATGATTGAGTTTTGAAAAGTTGATTTTGAACTTTGAGTTAAAAGTTGAGAATTTGGTAAATTTGTGCTTTTAGAAGGTTAAGTTGTTAAGAAAGTGATTTTCAATGTCTTTTGGAGTTTTGAGTATCATGATAGTTCTGTCGATTCCACCAGTCTCGGAATGTAATCTAATGCGTGAAAGTTGTCAATTTCTGCTTTCGAGTCTTTTTAAGGATTTGAGGTCTTAAGTTGTGAAATTTTGGAATTATAGCTTTGGGTTGACTTTGATCAATGTTTGAGGTTCAGATGCTTAGATCGGAATTTCAAGAGTTTCATTAGATTTGGGGGATGATTTTAGGCCTTGGTGAGGTCTTGGTTGATTGTTGAGAAGTCCCGAGCTTGTTTTAGCCTTATTAGGTGTGAGTTAGTTTCTTGTGATTTTCATAAATGTCAGGTCAAGGAGCCTCAGATTCGTGATTTGATGGTCCATTGAGTCCGGAATGTTGAGTATAATTGTTTTACATATGTGGTTTGTGTTCACAGGGTTCAAAAATCCCGACGGTCCTTGCGGAGTGTTGAAAATTGGTTGTGTTTTCTGGTGCTGCAGGCTTCGCTTTTGCGAAGGTCCTATCACTTAAGAAACCTCCACTTAAGCGAAGAACCTGTCGCTTAAGCGACCTTCGCTTTTGCGAAGGAGGCTTAGCTTTTGCGATGCCTGCGTTTTTAGCAGCAAACCCTTAGTCGCTTTTGCGACATCTAAGAGGGTTTTTTGCCTACAATATTTTAAGGCCCATTTCACCGTTTTTGAGTTTTGGACCAAATTTTTTAGGAAAAGTTTTTAGATTGTGTGGCTTTAGAAGTTATTCAGAAGGGGAAGACTCCACTCTTGGAGTGATATTGATTGATTTAAGGCAAATGATCTCCTAAACCTTGTATTCTAGTAGAATTCATGTGCTTCCTTTGTTGTTTGTGTGTTAGGAGTAATGAGGATGAGGTGAAGGGATTAATTATCCACTTCTTACATCTAAATGAATAAAAAAAGGGTTGAAATGAAAAATGTTATGTCATGAACATGATGATATGAATTGCCTTATTGTGACCCTTGTTAATTGTTTGATGAAATGCTTGAAAGCATGAATGTGGTCTTGAATGTGTGAATGGTTGTTTCTTCTGTGTGGTGTGATATTGCTTATATGCATTGATTGTGAACACTGTGATGAGACATGTGACGATTTATACAGTTGATGGGAAATGGTTTTGGCTAGTGATATAAAGTCGATGGGAAATGGTTTCGGCTAGGGATTTGACATAAAGTCGATGGGAAATGGTTTCGACTAGTGATATAAAGTCGGTGGGAAATAGTTTCGGCTAGTGATATAAAACCGATGGAAAATGATTTAGACTAGTGATTTGATATAAAGCCGATGAGAAATGGTTTCGGCTAGTGATATTAAGCCGATGGGAAATGATTCCGGCGAGAGGTTAATCATTGTGACCTGATACTTTTGATGCTTATGTGTGACTTACTTATTAATTGTTATATTGATGTACTTGTGGGTGTAACTGAACTACTTGACATTATGATTGAGTTATTTGATTTGGTTGATTGTCGAATTGTGAAGATTGAACTGTGAATATTGGGTCTTGTGAGCCGTGTATTGTAGAATTGCTAGGTTGAGCTGATTTCTGTGCAGGTTATAGTTTGAGGAGGTTTGGTAGGAGTGTAAGGGGTATACGTTTTCTAGCTAGATGCCTTGTTTTCTAGGTTTTTTGTTGGGTACCGTGTTGTTGGCACTCACCCATTGTTTCTACACTTGTGTAGGTTCTAAACCCGAACCCATGTGATTTTCTTCTTTTTCTCGTGACAGTCGAGGCTCGTTGAAGGACTTGAGAGGTAGATGTTTGTCATCCTGGCAGACCCTCTTTTCTTTTACTTTAAGCTTTGTTCTACTTGAGAAATAGAGACTTAGACTTATATTTAACTTTCGAATTCAGTATTTTCATTAGTCGTTTGTACACGTGACTACCAGGTTTTGGGGTATTTTTTCGAATGAATAAGTTTGTCATCTTTGTCTTGTTCTTGCTTTATATTTTCGCATTTCAGTCGTTTTCATCGGGTTGAGGCTGACTTGTCTTTGTGGGAATAGACAAGTGTCATCACGTTCATTTTTGGGTCGTGTAAGTAAATGCAGCACTACAGTTCATGAAGATAGTGTAGAAGTGAGGGTTGACACTCATGGTATCCCTAAGAGAGATAATTTCATGTATCTTAGATTGGTAATCCAGAGAATTGAGAACATCGATGATGATGTCACTCAATGTAGTTACTGCAAGAAAAGTGTGGATTACTTGGGAATTTTCCAAGGGATTGTATACGAAAATAAGTTTCTTGCGAATTTTCTTGCCAAAAAGAATCTGATGGTAAAACCTTCGTAGGTAATTATTTCCTGCGAATTTCAAAATCCCCAAGTAAAGCTGCATGAAGATAATCTAATATTTTTTACTAAAAATATCCGAAACTATTTCGATAAAAATTAACAAAATAAGAATTTTCATACCATTTTTTCCGCAAGTAAAGCCGCATGAAGATATTCTAATATTTTTAAAGAAATTTCTTGTAAGGAAATATTAATTATTATCTCCCAATTAATTATTTAATTTATCAAACCCCATACACATATACACCTCTTCTTGATTACTTGTATTTAATACAATTTTCTACCTATATTAATTATTATCTCCTAATTAATTATTTAATTTATTAAACCCCATATACATATTCACCTCTTCTTGATTACTTGTATTTAATACAATTTTCCACCTATATTAAATGCACAACTTAATCCCAACCGACTACCCAATTCCCAACCTATACTAATTGCTACATTCTCACAATAATCTAAAGTCATAACATTATATATGAAAAAAATTTAGTGTATTCCATCAATGTGGTACAAATAGTACTAATGTCATTACACTAATTTTTAGTTTTTTTCTCCGATTTGATTAATTTTTTAGCTAAATTTAATTAAATTAATTGAGTATTAAAATATAATTTAATATTTACAAATTACGTACACAAAAATAACTATAAAGTCATCTCATATTAATATGGTAACGAAATATATCTTGAAATATTGGCTAAAGTTCATGTGTTTTGACTCTTAAAAAATGAAACATAGAAATTATTTATATTTAAAATAAATCACTACCACACAACATATCATAAAAAATTTATGCTTACACTTTCTATGAGATAATATCCATAACTAAGCATATTAAACGTAGACAAAATTTAAATTATACATACAAAGTTATTATAAATGAATAATTAAAAATATAAAATATTTGTAACTTTAATGTGAAAGGAAGTTATAATCAATGATTGATAGTATATTTTATTAGGTATGTGCGGTATTTTTAATTTAAATTTATCTTTTAATAATTATATTTTAAAATACTTAATTATATATTGGGAATTAAATAGCATTTAATAACTAACTATCGAGAAATTATATCAGTTTTAATGCTTGTAAAAAAATAATATAGCAATTGCATATACACGTAAAAATTATTTATTTATTATTTTATATAATTCTATTAACGAGGGGTAGTTAAACTTCACATTAACAAGGTATATAATCGAATTTGTTTCTACTTAAAATAGTGCTTAACTTATTCAATAATACACAATTTACTATTACATAATATTAAATCAAAATTAGTTATAATTATGATAGTTATTTTCCATATAAATTCAATTCTTCGTATCTTTCAAATGGTATCATTTGTTTTTGGTGAGATTAAATATTAATTATGTGTTAGTTAAAAATGCTGATCATGGCATTTGTGGTAATGTTTCAACACCGTATTAAATTGATATTATTGTATAATAATTTATATAATCTAAAAGTATAGTAAATATTTAATAATAAAATTTATTCTAGTGTCAATGTTATTTTTTATATTATTATAATTTTTAATTTTGATAAATATATTTTTAAGAAAATATTTATTGAGGACTTCAAATTTTAAAAAATCCTTAGATTTTAAAAAAAAAATCCAATTAAATTGTAATAAAAAAAATCAAGTATGCACAATTCCAAGAAAATCCCTCAAAATATCTCAAAGCAAATTCACAAAATTCCCAAGTAAATCTCTAAGAAATAAATCCCCAACAAAATTTGTAGAACATGAATCTCCGGGTAATCTGACATATATAAATTTTGTAGATAAATTCCCTAATAATTATTCCTAACTAAATCTGCAAATCAGTTTATCTAGAAATTTTCTTGCAAAAAATAAGAAAAAATACCTTTTTTTTCATAACTTGTGAATTTATCTATGAAAACGATACTTGCAAACTATTTGCCCTAAATAATTCCGCAAGTAATAAATTTTGTAAAAATGGTGCCAAATTTACTTACCATTTTTTCTGGGAAAATACTTTCCGCATGTAAAACAATCTAGAATTTAGGAATTTCATATTTCTACATTAAAATTCGTGAGAAATTTCTGCGGAAATAATTCCCAAATAAAATTCGTAGGTAATTTACAATTTTCTAGTAGTGATTGGTGCATCGTGGATGAAGTGAAGGCTTGCCTCCAAAGTCTTGTGTGATAAAGGGTACCACCTAAACTTAAAAGTAAGTCTTACAGAGCAGTGGTTAGACCGAGTTGTTGTATGGTACAAAGTGTTGGTGAGTCAAGAATTCCTATGTTCAGTAGATACAAGTCGCAAAAATGAGGATGTAAAGATGGATGTGTGGGAACACTATGCGAGATAAGATTAGGACTGAGGATATCTGGAACATGGTGGAGTGACTTCTGTGGCGGACAAGATAAAGGAAGGAAGAATAAGATGATTTAGATATGTAAAGAAGAGATGTCCGGATGTCCCTATGAGAAGGTGTGAGAGGCTAGATATAACGGGTACGATGAGAGGTAGATGTAGATCAAAAAATATAAGAGAGATGTGATTAAATAGAACATGGCACAACACCATATTATAGGGGACATGACCTTAGATAGGGGGTATACAGGTCGCCTATTAGAGTAGAAGGTTAGTGGGTTGGAGTGTTTTCTTGATTTTTGAGGGGCACAACCGTTTTCTTATAGTGTCTTGCTTTTGATTTCACCATCACTTATTGTTGATTGTGTTTAGGTTATCACATTATTTTGTGATTGTTATTATGTTCTTATTAGTTGTTTTGTTTCTCCAGTGTTGTTTCTCTCTTCATTATTTGGATATGTTATATTCGAGCCTAGGGTCCTTCGGAAATAGTCTTTTTACCTCCACGAGGTAGAGGTATGGTCTGCAAACCCTCCCACACTCCACTTGTGGGATTTTGAGTGTGTATATTGTTGTTGATATTGTTGTATTTTGTATACAATATTTTATGCATAATCCATATACTAATTAATATATATTTGTATATAACTTAAGTTTAAAAAATCAAGTAAATCATTATGTATACCATATTATATAGTGAAAATTTCATATATGACATATATTATATTAATATTTTCAAGTTACAGCAGTAGATTTAAACTTTCAAGTTATAACATTAAAAATTTCAGGTTCTAACAATTTATTAAAAAAAAAAGTTGTTTTTAATAATTGAAAACATTTGTTTAAAAAAAAAAGATAAAAAAAAACAAAAAAAAATATTTTTGAAGGCAAAAAGGTAAAAAACAGAAATAGGGGTGTTAATTTAATTTGAATTGAGTGTAGATAATTATTAATTAGCACGAATTAAGGAATTCAAACTTATTAAGAATATTTAGTTTCCTTAATTCACTCAAATTAGTTAAACTTAATTAACAATTCTGATTTTATCCTTTTTCTTTTGTTCAACGTTTCTCTCTCTTCAATTTTCTGCCAAAAATCTTCTTACTGTCGAGTAATTGAAGTTTATTTTTTCTTTGAAAAATCTTGATTTGGTTGTGATGGACAACTACGTATCAATATTGATTAAACATGGTGGAAGATGAGATCCTTCAGGTTAGTATTTATTATTGTTTAGTGATTGATCAAAATTCATTTTTGTTAATTTTTGTTCATAATACATTTTTGTTAATTTTGTTCATAATACGTTTTGGTAAGTTTCTTTTTTTTTTGTTGTTTGATTAATTTGTATACTGTCAAAACTATGATTTCGTGAGAAATAAGCGCAATATATGAAAGATTTGAGTATAAATGTATAAAATATAAATAGTTTTATCGTTGTAGATTAAGTAGGTATAGTAAAATTGTAATATTGATCACTGTTTTCTTTTTTTGAAAATATAAATTAAATGTAAAATGTTGAATGAATTTGGTAATATAAATGTAATGAAATTGGTATGAAAGTGTGTTCACTAATGTGTAAAAATGTTATTTAGATTTTTCAAGAAATGTATGAAAAGTGTTTTAATTTGGTATAAAATTTGAAATTTTATTGATTATATATGTTTTGTCATTTGTGTATAAATTTGTGTGAGAGTAATGAATTATTTGGTATGAGAAATGTATAAAATTGGTATGACTGATGATTGTTGTATGAAATGTGAAATATTATTTTTTGTATGAAATTTGTTTTGTAGTGTACTGTCTGAATGATATTTGTATGAAAAAATAATGACAGGTGTGTATAATTTTGTTGTTATTATAATCAATTTATGATGGAACAAGAAAATATGCAATTCAAAAAGTGTTGGAACATAAATTGATTCAAAAAAATATTGTTTCAGTGCGTATTATCATATTATATATAGTTTTGTAAAGTTTTTTGTAATTTTGTATCATGTAATACTAACACAATAATTTATGATGGAACATGAAAATATGCAATTCAAAAAGTGTCAAAGCATAAATTATTGTCGTCTGGTTCAAAAAGAATTGTAGGGAGACCACAACATGAACGTTGGAAAGGATTTGCTTATGTGAAATGCAAGAGGTCTAAAGTTACGTGCAGTACATGTCGTCGGGAGGGACACAACAAGAAGACATGTTCAAATTACCTTGTTGAAGAAAAAGACAAATTTATTTTTATTTTGTTTTGGTTGTTTTAATGTGACAAACTCATGTTTTGATTTATTTTGTCTTTTAAGTTAATGAATTATAATTTCAGAACATTTATTATGTGTACTAGTTAATCATTTGTGTATTAAGTGTTTTTCAAAGGTATAGTAAAAAAACTAGAAAATGATGGTATGCAATTGATATCAACTGAAAATTCAAATCTTAGTATGAAATTAGTATATATTTGGTATCAAACTGATGTCCCAGCGATAAAATTGAAAAAAAACTTGTAATTGAGATTTCAACTGAAATAGCCAACCTAAAACTAGTTAATGTTGCATCTAATTTGTATACATTTGGTATCAAATTGATATCACATTGGAAAAATTGAAAAAAGGGCATGTAATTGAGATTTCAACCGAATTAGACAACCTAAAACTAGTTAATTTTATACCCAATTGGTATACATTTGATATCTAATTGATATCCAATTGGAAAAATTGAATAAAACATGTAATTGAGATTTCAACTAAATTAGTCAACCTAAAACTAGTTAATTTGTACCCAATTGGTGTACACTTGGTATCTAACTGATATACCATTGGAAAAATTGAATAAAACATGTAATTGAGATTTCAACTAAATTAGTCAACCTAAAACTAGTTAATTTGTACCCAATTGATGTACACTTGGTATCGAACTGATATCCCATTGAAAAATTTGAAAAAAAAACATGTAATTGAGATCTCAAATGAATTTGCCAGCCTACCAACAATATTCATGTTTCATTCCGATACCAACTTCATTTTATAAGTAGTTATAAATTAATTATTTCACATAATTTATACAAAAATTAAATCAATTTCATATCAACATTGATACACTATATATAAAATTCAGTTCAGACCAATATTATTCATGTTTCATTTCATATTCATGTACATAAATTTTAATAAAACAGTATACCATATTTGAAAAAAATTACACCAATATTATTCAAACATCATACTAGATTTCATGTGCACTGTGGCATTTAACAAACGACACTAAAATCAACTAATTAGGCTACTGATATCAAACCAATTCCATACCAATATCAAATAACACTTCATACTAGTTGAATACCAACATTCAATCACATTTCATACAATATTCATATATCATATATTAATGTTATATTCATACAAATATTATTCAAATTTCGTATAGTTTTCACATCAATATAAGTTTTGCAACAACAATAATCATAATACAATATTTTTAACACAAAAAATACTAAATTGAATAATTCAATAATAAATTAAATAAAATACTTATCCTAACCACTTTTTTGCCTTTTTTTGAAATTGGGATTTCTAAGTCCTCCTTCCTTGTTGTTCTTCTTGTTGATTGGTTTTGAAGACTGACCAATTTCGACATTTGTTGTTTTTTTATTTTTTTCTTTTTAATCTCACTTACGAAATTTGAATCCGAATCCGAAACAAAATGAGTCGCTTCTACAATTTTCACCTTTCTCTTTTTTCCCTTTTGATTTGCATGACAAACTGTTTTCTTTGCTTGACTAATCTTCGACTGAGAAGAAGCATCTTTTACCGGAATTTCATTATTTGTGGGCATTGCAGCACTTATCTCTAGTTCAAGAGCAGAAACCTTGGCCAACGCCTCTTCTTGAGCTACCTGCTACCGACAACAAAAGAGTTGATACAGAGAACAAAACAATAGAAAGAAAAAATCAGAATTCATATCTGACATTCTTTCCTACACATATAATTTTTAAAACATGTGCTAATTTTAAAACAAATACAGATCCACTTCTAGTGGGGCACAAGTAAGCATTCGCTTCTTCCAATTATCAAACATAACAAAAAATTCATACAGAAAGGAAAGTATGTTATCTTTTTTTTTTCCTTCCACATCCATGGGGCTCAATCGTGAGTTCTGCTGATTTTCTTTTTTAATGAAGAAGACGAACGTTGAAGATGGTGAGAGAGAAAAAATTAGTTCTATGTAAAAGAGGAACGTGGGGGGTGGGAGTGTGAAAACTGGAAAAAAAATCTCTAAAATGGTGTAAGAGATAATGGCAATTGATTCTCTATTAATGTTATCCCTAAAATGGTGTAAGATATAATGACAATTGATTATCTTATTTCTCTTACTTATTAATTGTAAGGTAATTATAAAAATAATAACTAATTAATTAAATCAAATAAATTAAATTATAGATTAAAACTAATCTATTAATACTTGTAATTAAACTATTATAAATAGTAATATTAAAAAAGTACATCTAAAAGTTGTAATATTAAGCCTTAAATAGATATGTGGGGTGAATTTTCCTATTATATATCCATTTCATAAAACTAATATATGTTATAAATCTCTTAGTTGCTAAAGAATAGAAAGCTCTTTGTTATGAAGAATCAGAGCAAAATTAGGGTCTAAAGCATATAGGGATTGGCTGCAGGCGACACCCTATAGCTATAATATTATGCGTGTGTAGATAGATCCTTGACAACATAGTGAAAGTTGAAATAAATGGCATATAACTTTGATGGTCATCACTCATCACAGGGGTGTCCAAACAATATTTTGTTTATATATATATATATATTGTAATATAGGACCTTAAATATATGTGGTGTAATTTTGGGAGAGTTACTCGGAAAGCAAATATATAATAATTAATTAGCTAACATAGCTATATTTTGAGTTAATTACGGCTCAAAACTTAATTTTAGCTATATTTTCGTTACCTCTCTCCTCTCTTTCTCTCTCTCGCCTCTCTCCTCTTTTACCATTTTTTGTTGCGGAGTTAGTAACTGAGGAATTCATAGAGGTGGTAGTGTGGTAGGTGGTAGTGTGGTAGGTGTGTAATTTATTTTGAAGATTTTATTATAATATTCTTTTGCTAAGTGTCTTAATCTAGATATTTCCTTAATATTAGGTGCGAAATTCATGGTAAAATATAATAATATTTATTGTAATATTCTTCCGATAGTCATTTTAATCTGAATATTTCATTAATATTATTTATGATATATTTTAGATATAACATATATTGGGTTCTTTGGTACATATATAAATTTTCTTCTATTAATTGTTCTAATAGTTTTACATCTTCCATAGATTCTATCCAATATTGTAAATATTCGTAGTTCATTTTAATCTGAATTTATTTCTAAATCATACTATTCTATTCTTTCGAGGTCTAAATCATGTAGGTCTATTTCATACCATTCTTGGTTCAATATATCTTCTGATTCGTTATCTTCAAATATTTTTTCCCATATTATTCTTCTTAATTCAATTATTTCTATATTTTTAAGTATATATAGGATTAAAGTTTCGTAGTTTTTTATCATTTCATCATGCATATATGTGGTTATGTTCGTTGTTATGTAGATTTTTTATTTTCAATTATTCCTTCCTACCATATTCATAATTGATTAAATTCATATTAGATCATTATGATCCAGATTATTTGTTTATCATGTTTTCTTGTCACTACTAGCATCGTACTTTAGCGGATACTTCCTTCTTATCAGCGCCTCAACTTTGTTTACTCCCCTAAACGGCTTCCTCGCCTACCGGTTTCAACATTAGGATGGCTTAGTATAAAAGTTTTCTCCCTGTTTCCAGTGTGCTAATAAACTAGAAATCATTATTCAAATAATTCTAATACATAATAACTAACATAAATTTATTCAATCATATATATGATATTCAGAAATATATGAAATTAGTTCTGTATATTTTTTTTAACAATATACATTTGTTTCTTGCTTATTCATGCTATCTGAAATATCTGATTGGATTTCAGATTGTTGCTCCATTTATCTAAATACTATTTTTTGTAAAGAGTTTTTTGAAAAGAGTGTTTTATATATCAGGTATTGTCTGCCTTTCATATTACATGTATCTTCCTTTATATAGAAAGGAAATGATACCATAACGCACGTACTCTATGCGCCTAATAATAATATGATATGACTACTTATGACTTTTTACAAATATAGTACACTTACTTTATGACACACCATACTTACTTTACACTTGTCCACAATTCCTATCTACTTACTTTAATATGCACATGCATAATAATGCATACTTGACTAATTTACATCTTATTTACATCTTTTTGACTACTTTACATTATTTACTTTATCTTTTTTGCCACTTTGTCTGCCATTTGCATCTTATCTTATCTTTTTTATCTTGTTCATATCTTATCTTGTCTTGTTTGCATCTTATCTTCATCATCTTCTTTTACTCTAAATCGGCATCTGGAATTATGTTATCTTCACTGTTGCATTTTGACCATATGTGATATGGATATTTGTGTCCAATTAACTTGCAATATCTGGTTAATAACTCTGCTGAAATAAATCCTGCTTTTAGTGCTCGTGTTGTAGATCGTTCTTCTAGCTTAAGTAATGATAAAATCCATCTTTGGACTTCATCCATATCTGTTTTCCTTAGCTCCCTTGAATTGGAATAAATCATTAATTGATCTCTTGCATAGTAGCTCCATATAGCGTTTTCGTTTAAATAATTATTTGCTAGCTCTTGTATAATGGTTTAATACCAATTATTCTCTTATTGGTATAAAAACTGGGTATCTCGCTTTTTTGTATCTCTGGTTGTTGTTCGATATCTTTCAGTATTATCATATCTTTTGTTAGTCCTATCTTTACCACTTGTATCGGAGGTTTTATTTCCTCGTATAATATCTCTGTTGCTGCCGTATAAAATTTTACATAGATAAATTTCCCTTAGTAACTCTCTTATATATAATAAATGCTTTATGTAGTTTCGGTATTCCACTTAGTTCCTCTCCGTCATATGTATATACTATATTTAATAGTCCATAGTTATAACATGTCCTTACTAAGTTGGCGTTAGTTTTCGGTTGTGCAATCAGTTTATTATAACCTTGTAATTTTTGGGTTAAATAATCATGGTTGGGTTCTTGGGCTGTAGTAGATCTAGGTTTAAGGTTTTAAAATGTTTGGATTTTGTATATATTTTCTATATAGGTTCGTGTAATATGGTTATATGTTATTTTTCCATGGTGTAGGCTATCCGCATATGTAGAAGTTTGTGGTTCTATAGTTAATGTGTTTTTTGGTGTTAGCCTCGGGGTAAATGGTTTTTCGAATAACTAGTTTAAGTTTGAATTCTTATGTTTTTCACTAACTCGTTGGCTTGTACCTTCAGCTGTATTTAAACAAATGTTATAGGTTTTTAGGTGTTTCCCAACGTCACCTTTTAGCTCTGGATTTTTTCTGTCTTCCGATCGACATAGCTCCGCATTTTTATAGTCATTCTGCTGACTTATACTAGCTTTAGACTTCAGATTATCTTCATTAGTCTTTAGATTTTGTATCTCGTTGTCCATACTATCCACTTTTGTACAAAGTGTAGTAATGGCTTTGAGTATCTTTTCGATTTTATCTTCTTCCTCAGTCTCAATCTGAGTAGTTTTGTCGTGATAGGTAATCTGCAATAATATTCTTATCAGTTTTTAATTACTTCAATTGTAAATGTAAAATTTAATATATTTAATACCAATCTCCTAATTTCTTTTGTTGTTACCGAATCTTGTATTTTTCTTGTTAGCCACCATTTTACTTGTGTATTATTTGTTCTTGTAATGAATTTGTTATATACGATATATGGTTCAAATGATAATAAACACTTATATGCCGAATATAATTCTTTCCTATTTATTTCCCATTTTATTTCTGTATTATTAAATGTTCCTGAATAATACCTGCAGTGATGTTCTATCGTATTGCCATCATACCTGTATTTTAATATTCCTCCATAACTTTTTTCACTCGCATCTGATTCTATTATATAAGTAAATCTTTTGTTTTCATTTGGAAAGTATAGTTTAGGTAAGTTTTTATATAATAATTTTACCTTTTGTATTTGTATTTGGTCTTTTTTATCGAACTGATATTCTATATCTTTCTTTAATTTTTGTTGTAATGGTTTTAAATTCTCTGCTAATTTTGGTATGTATTCTCTTACTTGATTTACTAGTCCTAGAAATGATTACAATTTCTTTTTCGTATCTAGTTGTTCATTTGAGTTAATTATTTTTTGTACTATATGCGTTTGCATTTTTATTCCATTTTTATCTATTTATATTCCTAGGAATTCTATTTGATTTTTTATTATGTCTACTTTCTTTTTACTTAGACTTATGCCTGAATATTCTATAATATGTATGAATTTTTCTAATAATCTTATGTGTTCATCTTGGGTTTTAGAATATTGTAATATATCATCAATATATACTACACAATTTTCTAATTGTTTAAAGTAGTTATCCATATGTTGATATCTACCTGATGCATTTTTATATCCAAATGGTAATACATTCCATTCATAGAATCCTTGTGGTACAGTGAATGTTGTTAGTTTTTTAGATTCTTCTTCTAACTTTAAGTGGTAAAATCATGTTACTAGTATCGGTGTTTTTTAATTTTTCCCACTTATCTTCTAGTAAACAATTGTACTTACATATATTAGCTTCTGCTCCCGTATCTATCATTGGTGTATAATATCTGTTGTAATATCTCTCTATTATTATCTTTGCAAGTATGTATATTTTCATATTTTTATCATACTAAAGTCCTTTTTATTATTACTCTTTTATTTTCATAATTTATTATTAATTGTTTGTCTTCTAGATTATATGGTTTTACTTGTTCTAGCCATTTTATTCCTAAAGTGATGTTTTCATCTCCTTGATATATTTTAAATTTTATTACTATTGGTACGCCTCCAATGATTATTTCCTTTTCTGTAGTTTCTTCGATATACATTAATGTTTTTGGTAGTTCGGGGCATATTTGTTCGGTAGTTATTATTTCATCTTCCATTACTAATTCTCTTGTAATATAGTTATCTTCTAGTCCTGTATTTTTAATATTAAATATTTTTGTTGTTCCATTATTCCCGTTATGTAATAATGATATGGTTTTATTTCTTCTTCCATTGATTTTTGTGGGGTTTTATCTATTCTTCTTGAGGTACTCATTTTTTATGACATTTGGGTATCTCATTATTTATTCTTTTTTATGTACTTAGTCTTTCTTTTACTATTTCCAAATTTTCTTTTATATCAATTTCGTTATAACTATAATCATTATTATCTATGACTGTAACTATCCTTTCAAAAGAATTTTCTATTTTATTTTATTTTTTGCTGTTATTTTATGTTTTGTTGTTAAAACATATAAGTTTTTACATCTAGCTGTAAATATTTTACTTCCCGGGACTAATTCTATCCCTGACATTCTCCAATATAATACTAGTGATTTATCTATGTTTCTGTCATTTATTGCTACTGAGTAGTTAACACTTACTATAAATTTAAATTTTTGGTATATGAGGTTACCTTTTACTGCACCTATTACACTTTTTTCTATAGGTTGTATAATTCTATCATCCGCTAAGTATATTTCTATGGGTGTGTTTATTGCTTCTCTAAAACATGCTTTTATTAGTATTTATGTTCCTCCTAAATGTACATATTTAATTGAATTTTTAGCCTTAATATCTTATATTTCTTTATTTATTATTCGTTTGTTTATTATCGGTATTTTAGCCTTTCCTTTGGTGTATTTGCAATCTATGATATGTTCTCTTTGACTTACTACATAATATTCTTCTTTTTGTCGTTTAAACCAGTTTCTTATTGTTGGTATTTCGAATATTTTTTCTACGCTTAGGTCTAATTCTTTTCCTTTTATTTGTTCAAATATATTATTACCAATATTATTTTTTGTTCTGCCGATTCTTCATCTTGATATTTTTCTTTAGTTATTATTTGTATATCTGTTTCAGTCATTGATATCGTATTCATTATCTGATTCTATTACTGGATTATTTTCCATTTCATTTTCCGATAATTCATATATACTATCATTGCTTTCTAATTCGTAATCTACGTACTCTACTTGTGTATATTTTTCATCGTCTATTATTATTTCTGATATTTGTTTTTTCTTTGGATCTTTAGGTAATTTACAATCTCTAGATATATGTCCTAATTTTCCACAATTATAACAAGTACATTCCGTTAGTTTTCTTTTTGGTCTATATGGTCTTTTGGTTTTGTAGTTTTTTACATAGTATCTTCTTCTTGATTTTTTATATTTATATTTTGATCTATATTTTTTATTATATTTCTTTCTATTTTTATAATACCTATCCGTACAACCAAATTGAGGTGTTGTTTTATTTTTGCAACATGTTAAGTTTTTTACTAATATTTTTTCCATTATTATTTCTTCTTTATGTTTTTCACATAGTTCCATAAACCATCGTTGCAAGAATTTCATTCTAGCTCCTAAGGTGTCCGTTAATTCTGCTTCATTCCAACTTTTTATTATTTTTGAATTAAAAGGTTCTGGTAATTTTGTAAAATATAATTTTCTTATTTCTTTACTTTCTTCGGTGCTATGTGTTCCTTTATAATAGTATTCTCTAAATGCACATGTATATTCATCTATGTAACACATATTACATATTGCTAATTTTGTCATTAGATTCCGATTTATGATTTTTTCTTTATTTTGTTCTTCTACTTCTGTGGTCATACTACTAAATTCATTTCTTATAGCTATTTCGTATTTATATAATATTTCCATAGTTGTAGTGGCTATTCCACCATCAAATTTTTTATTATTTCTTAGAGTTTTTAAACTTTCATCTGATAAATTTTGTAGCCACAATTTTACTGTTCCTATAAGCGTTCATTTTATATATCTTGGTGTCTCTATTATTACTATTTTGTTATTTATTAATTATTTTGATATATATCCTATCCATAATTGAATTGTTTTATTTATATCTGCTACACAGTCTAAATCTAAAAAATCTTGTCGTTCAGTTATTGGTTTAGGTGTCCATTTTTATTTAATCTTTTATCCCATATAGTTTTTTCTCTATCATATTGTCCATAGTTTTCATTATAATATTTTGGATTAAAAAAATTTGGGTTTTTTACTCCTGATGTGCTAGGTTTTTCATCCATGTCTACGTCTCATGTATTTACTTCTAAATTCTTTGTATTATCTATGTTTGCTAAAAGTTCCGTATATGTTTCGCTTGTTTCTGAATGTTGTTCATCTAGATCATCATTATTTATTTCATCAACTCTTATTTCAGGTAGATTATCTTGGTTATTTTCTTCTTTTCCTTCTAATTCATCATCTAATTGTAATTTTTCTTTAAATTTAATTATCTCATTTGCTAATTTTGTTTTTTGTTCTTTTTCTTTTTGTTTCATTTCATACATTTCTTTTAACATTGCCAGTTCTTTTTCTAGTTCTATTATTTTAGTATTTTTTACTTCTTCTAATTGTTGTACTTCCTTTTTTTCTTGTTGTTTTATTTTTTTAATTTCCGTTTTTCTATCTATTTCTTCATTTTCTTTTGTTATTCTTATCATAGCAGTTAAACTATCTTCTAGTTTTACCCTTTTTTTTTCTAACATTAAACTTATATTGTCACCTATTTTCTTATATCTTCTTCCTAGATTGGAAAATATTATCTTTATTTTTAATCCGTCATAGTTTTTATATGTTTTTTCATCTATTGCGTATTCTTCCTTATTCATTTATAAATTGTGTTGAAGTTTATATTCTAAACTTTCTATTTGTATTTCTAGATAAAAAATAGTTTTTCTCTGTGCTATTATAGATTTTTTACAAATTCCTGCGAATATATTATTATTAAGTCTATTTTGCCTATGTTCTAATTCTTGCCTTTTCGCTATAATTATTTCAGTAAGTTTTTCTTTATATTCACTATTCTCGCTATTCATTGTATCTTTAAATATTGAATATATTTATATTCTATTTTAGATATGTTATCTATTAATTGATTTAGTTTGTCGTTATCGGTTTTTGTAATATTGAGTTGTTTATATTCCGGACATACAATTAGCTTCTCTCCACTCTCTCACTCGCCTCTTTCCTCCCTTTCCCAATCTCGCTCGCCTCTCTCCTCTCTCCTCTCTCCTCTCTTTCAATCTCGCTAGCCAGATATACAAATACATATGTATACCAATTACATTTATATATGTATACAAAATTTATCTGACATATATATATATATACAATTTGTCTCTTCCCATTCTTGCCCTCTCTAGCTCGCTCGTCTCTCTCCTCTCTCTTCCATGTAATATTTGCTTTGGGAAATATGGTCAAGGATGAGGCCAATCCATTACAAGAGCACAACGCTGAAAAGAAAAGAATGGCCCATCAAGCCCAAATGACCACGTGAAAACAAACTGAAATGACAGCCTTCAAACAATATTTTTCATTTTTACATTTTTATATGGAAACTACAACATGGCCAGCTGTAAGCAACATTAAGGGCAATATTATGGAAAATAACTAAATTATCTGTTTGACCAGTCAAAGCAAACATTTGGGAGCACATTTTCTACTCAATTTTACTACTTCCTCCGTCCCTATTTGTTAACGATAAAACCCATATTTTAAACTTTATATCTCTATATGTAATATGTAAATAAAAACTAAGACTAAATATTTAGATGGCACCTTAAACATAAACTTGACATGCAACTTCAATAAGATAGCTACTCAAATTTAATAGAGGTGTGTATCTTACAAACATAAGTGTCATATATGATAAATTACGCGTGTTAAAGTTAATTTTGAATATATAAATATTTATTTTACTCTTATTTTCTTACTTTATAAATACAAACTCCTCTAACATTTCAATCGTTCTTCTTCACATCTCCAATAAGTATAAGGCGAGAATTAAATTTCAAAATATAGACAATATATTTGATTTTATTTTATTAAAAATAAATTGAAGAAAATCGACAAATTATATACATAATTTTATAATTATATTTAACGCATGAGAATCAAGCATATTTCACGTATTTGGTCTCACGTATACAGGTGATTAAACCACACAATTTTGTAAAATTTAAATATTTATATGATCACTAATTATGTTTGAATGACTTTAATCTTATAGAACGTGAAGAGAGTATATAGCCTAAAAACAACTAAAAATATGTAATAAATATAAAGAACCGAATCCACAAGTGAACTATCAAAACCTATTATATTTAGAAATTCTTTAAAAGAAATAAGTAGGCTAGTTTTCAATCAACTATTAGGAGTTGTTTTGTAGAGTATATTAGAGAATAATACATGTATTAACTTTGTATATTAGTAGTATTTTGTTTGGTACACTTTTTTATTCTATAAGCATTAGTTATACATTATATTGTGTATTGAGGAGTGTATTATTAATACATGAAAATTCATAGTATTGATAATGTAAGGGAATTTAATGCATGTACTAGCATAGTTAAAGACCAATTGCCTCCTAAAATTCTTTTTTATATTTTTTTTCTATCATATTTGTTGAGGATATCTTGGAAATAAATATTTTTTTTAAAAATACATGCAATACAATACATGCATGATACACCAAACCAATCAATATATGACAAGTAATACAAACACTATTAATATACCCTATTTAACATTACTCTTGTACACCCTACTAAACAATTCGACCAGAAAGAAACTAAAAAAAATGATGCAAGTAAAGATGGAGTGGATAGTGATAGTGTTTGTGGGTGCAAACTAGACAGAGTGACAGTGGAGAGGAATAATGGAGCATGGCAATTAGGAGGAGGCCTCACAAAGGGGTCATTTCGTGCTAGCTGGATACCCTCTTCCTCTTAGTTGGCATTCATTTTTACTCATCCCTTTTTCAAAGTTGCATCTTTTATTTTAATAGATAAAAAGTGGATAAGTATCGTAAACATTTTTAAATCTAGTGTAAATTATAAGTTTTGTTTTTGAAGTATTGATAGTTTTAATGATACATCTCTTTACTTGATTAACTAAACTTAGCAAGTGATCTCAAACTTTTGTAAAAGAATGAAAACTTTTAATAAAAAGTTGAAAGGAGTATTGAAAACACTCCTAAACTTGGCGAGAATTTAGGAGTGGATTTCACTCATGTTACAAGATCGAAAATGTATTTAAGTTTGTTAATCAAATAAAGGAATATTTTTAAGACTATCAATAGTTTAAAGACATGGTTTAAGGAGACGAGTGATTCAAGTTCAGATAGTTTGGCTAAGCCGACGAGAGAGATGGAAAGAATGGATCGATCTCCTGCTTCCTAAATATCTTAACATTTGAAAGATAAAACTAATAATTTCTTTAAATTTAAAGTTGTTTTTAATACTTTTCTGAAAATAACCGAACAAATGACATGCCATTTGAGTCGGTGCAAAAACCTGCTTGCTTTATCAGAGTAGTATGGCAAATGTGATCCAATTCTTATATCTTTAACTGGAGATTTTAAGTTTGGAGATGAGGTAATAAGGTGTTTAGGAGGATAGAGCTGTCAAAGCTCGTGCTAGCAAGAAATGATGGTCACGTCGTGTGCAGGTATGGGAAATTAAAACGAATTTCTACCAAAAATAAAAAATATATTTATTTTTTATATTTTATATTTTAATAAAATAAAACTGAAATTACCCTCATCACGTGCAGCTGACGAGACCTTTGCCCAGTACTGGTCACGTGCCTTACAGAAGCACTTCTCCTTTAACACTTGTCTCTATGCTGTTTTTTTCGGTTTCATTCGATTTTTTTAAGTAGGCGTTTGGACATGTGATTTTATATCACGATATAAAAGTAGTGTTTGGATATGTGATTTTACGTTGATCTCATTCAATGATTTCATATCGTGAGATAAAATTTCAAATTCTTCAAAAAATTATGATCTGAAAATTTCAAATCATGATTTGGGATTTTTCAAATACAAAAATTAACCCACAAATTTATATTTTGTAAAAATAACCCCACATATATATCCACTAACCATTTATTTAATACGTATTTAAAATTTATAATTCATATCATTACTTTTTAAATCATTTACATCTCATACTATGACTATTCTCATTAACATATAATTTACTATTACTTCAAATCAATTTCTACTTTACCATTTATATTCACCAAATTCGTTATTTAAAAGAAAAATTATTTACCAACAAATGGCTCAAAGTAACAATGTTGGTTCGTCTTCTTAGTCATATATATGAATGAGAAATGCAAGTTCAACGTGAGAAGATAGAGTGTATTATGTGGGAGGACTATATTAAAACTAGTACACCACAACTTATATATGTTTAATTTAATTTTTTATTGAATTATAGGTTGATCAATAAATTTTGTATTTTTGAAGAATATCTTTCTGATAAGAGTATTATGGGATTTTGTTAACTTTTGCTTATTTGGTAAGATTGTATAAAAAAATGGGATGATTTTAATAGTTTTACAACTTATGAGATTTTTATGTTTATGAGAAAACATACAACATGAAAAGTCCAAATCGCATGTCCAAACAAAACTTTGTCTCATGATTACATATCATGATTTCATATCGCATGGCCAAATCGGGCCATAAGATTAATGTATTTATATTTTTGAATTAATATTTGAATACTAAGATAATATATTTAAATTTAAATACAAAGTTATTAAGACGATTTATTTTTTAATATTTAAGTACCCATAATTTATTTATTTTTAGATTAGACATAATAAAATTAATTCAAATAACGAATGGTTATATATTAGAAAAATATGAATTTAATATGATATTATTATTATTATTTAATTAAAGAATATATATTTATGTTCGCTAGTGATGGTTGTAAGAGAACTTATCGATCGATTTAATTTGATTTATATTTTATTGGTTTGCTTTCTTGTTTATCGGTTGTAAACATGTTAAATCAATAAGATAATTGTGATCAAATTTTGGTGAATCGGCTGACAATCCTTAACTATTCAATTTTTGGTTTAATCAATAAAATATGTTCCTTTAATTTTTTTTTCCCTTTCTCTTGTTTTCATTAGTTGATATTATATAGTTTTCACAGGGTATTTATTGCTAAAACAAACATCTTGAACTAATAATACAAGGTCAAGAAATAGATAGATTATTTATGATCTGGATAAAACTACTAAAAAGAAGTATTGTGAATGACTTGTGTAAAATTGTACTTCTAAGACACAAATTCATATACTTCCAGCTATCTTTTTTAGTGTCAATAGTGCTTATTAATTTCAAATCAAAGTAGAAATCTAAAGAAGCCCAGGAAATATTCGTCCACCATTTAATTAATGAGAAAATATAAAAAAAATAACAAAAATAATAGATATAATAAGGCTCTATAGTTATAATTTTGGTAATTATATTTGCTCTATAGCTATAGTGTCATTTGCTATGAAGGTTGCGATTTATGTATTTCGCTTCCCGTTTGTATATTTCTCTTGCAAATATAAGTATATACAAATGGAGGCTGCATTTATATTTTACCTGCGAATATACAAATAGGGTAAGTATATATAAATTTTGTATTTATACATTAGAAAATTTTCAGATTTTGTTCGTATATTCCACTTGCTAATATACAAACATGGTAATTTATTATATGAATTTTTCGTAAATCATAAACAAATAGTTAGGGTAAGCATATACAAATTCTGGATTTATACAATCAGAAATCAAATTATACAGATTCTGAATTTATACAATTAGGAAACCAAATAGCAAAATTTTACCATAAATTAAAAATAATCGAAACTATAGCTATATTATATAATATAATTTAGATGTTTGTTATTTAGTGTAATTTTTTTTGTACTTAAATCAAAAAGATTGTAGGCACATCAATCTTAAAGAGAGAAATTCATATGAACTTGGAGGCAATAGCTTTCTCTCAAATATTTCTTTACTAACAAACTATTATTTAAACTATAATACAAAATTGCTAATCAAAATTGTTTTGTTATTTGAGAAGTTTGAAGCCTCTCCGGGAAGAAAAACAAAATTTAGAAAATATGAATAAGGTTTTAATCTGAACTCTAAACACACTTCTATATAATTAAGAATAAAAGAATACTTTAAATGATCTTATTAGGTTATCAATTTAATCATTAACTAAAACTTAAAAATTGAAATCAAATTGATGGTTCAATAGTTAATAAAATCGTTAAAAAATTATTAATTCAATAACTCAATATCAATAAATTAATAATATTTTTTAATTTAATTTATTGGTAATTTGCACACCATTATGGTAGAAATTATTTGTAGTGGTACGGTGGTCATAGTGATGGTTTTTTCAAGTGACTTATAATGGAATGGTGGTAGTGATAGTTGTGGTGGTGGAGACAGTGGCGGATCTATGAAGGGTTGTAGGGGTGCCACGCCATCCCCGAATTTTGACGAAAACTCTATATATACATAGGTATATATATATATAATATTTATACAAATATAAAGCATGTCACCCATAGAACAAAACTGGCTTGTGGTGCCACGGTAGGAGGGCAACTTTAGAAGGCTGATGTTGTGGGTTCGAATCCCATTTGTATCTATTTTTTTGAGAAATTTGCTGCATACGTTTTTTAAGGAAAAAAAAAGGCTCCAAGCACGTTTTTTAAGGAAAAACAGCTGGCACAATTTTTTATTTTTTTTATAATTGTTATTAACTTAAATTAAATTAATTACATTATTACTTCTTTGACTTTTCTTTTATTTGATTAAATATTCAATAAAAGTGTAATATCTTATTATTTATATTTTACTGATTGATTTATGATATATATCGAAAAGACGAATAATTCAATCAAATATAAAATTAATTTAATCGATAAGTCTATTTGACACCCACGAACTCTAAATCCTGGATCCGCCACTGGGTGGAGATGGTTAATGTTATACTAATTGATGCGATAGTAATAGTTGATAGTGATGGTGGTAGTTATAATGGTGAAGTTGATTGATGTAATTAATAGTTGAAGATGTTGGTGGTGGTAGTGACTAAAAGATGTGTGGTAATTGACGGTGATGTCTATAGTGGTTGGCGGTGATGCTAGCTGTGATGATAAATGTAATTGGTAGTAGAAATTGATCGTAATAATGATAGTGATTGATAATAATGATGGAGGTGACAACAGTTAATAGGTAATTATAGTGAAGAATACAATATGTATGATAGCAACTTACCATAGTGGTTACATTATCTAAAATGTTTTGTTTGTAGTTTAATTATAAAATCAAATGACTTCTATAAGACAGTTTCAGAGCTAGATGTGGGTGTTTGAAAAAATGGACTTACATTATATAATATTTTATATAAAAAAATTTTACTATTTGGGTTGTGTGATAGTTTATACACATGAGTCTAAGATCCCCTATCAATACCCTAGCCCTTGACTCATTTAATGGACCTCCTGCAAAACTCTTATTTATTCCTCTTGCTTAACTCATACATGATTCAACACTCCTTTCAAGTAATTCAGATCACCCAAAGATCCCCGAAACCTCATCTACAATATTGCAATATTGGACTATGTAATAGCCATCTCAACATTTAAATACACCAATTCGGTCACTCATGGATTAACATGTGATAAATGCAATATTATAGATAAATTCGTTCCACTCACAGAACCCACACATAAAGAACAATCAAACATGTATTATGCATGGTATTCAGGGGCGGATCCACATATACATATTAGGTGCTCGAGCACCCATTTACCTAGACGAAAACTTTGAATATGTATATAAAAAATATTGAAAATTTGCGATATAATGTTTTTGTGAGCACCCATTAACCAAAATGGATGATCGGTGCTTTGGTTCTCAAGCTAAAGTTAAAGTATGCGTGAATACCCTTGAGTGTGAGGGTTTGAATCCTTGTACAATCAAAATCTTTTTTTAATATTCATCAACAAGAATACTAATATGTTTGAAGAAATGTCTCTTGTGTGTGGAAATGGTCGAGCTATGGGTGATTATGCTATGTCGTTTGAAGATATAGGTTTGCCTTGTAGTTTGGAGGCTGAATCCATCGGTGATCAATTGGTTGACATCAATTTTCACTTAGATACTTCAATTAGACTTGTTCATTTTAGACACTTTATGCCGATGGATTCAACCTAGTGTGGAGGAAGGTATTGATGATGATATTGAAGGACCATCCAAAGAGAAAGATGTGCAAGATATGAGTGAAACTTCTCAAGTCAAGTCATGTTGTAAAAGAAATCATCCTTCTAACGTGGAAGATGTGGTCGGTGATATATCAACAAAATTTGGACAAGTGGTAGCGACGATAAGTAAGATAGCTAACAGTTGATTACATGTGACAAGGTTATATGAAGAAATTATGATAATTGAAGGCAGGGTCGGCTTAATGCTTTTAAAATGAGATATTTGTCTTCGGGCTCAAATTTGAAAGATCTAATTTTTTTAGTAATAATAAAATTATTATAAGCTTTTATTAACAAAAAAATCCTGCTATTTTTAATTAATTTATTTTTTTCTTGTTTGTTTCGAAACATTAAAGAATATTTCTCTATTTTTTTGTCAATTTTTAAACTTAACTTCCATATGATATGTTTGAGACCATAAGATTAAAAAATATTTTAGTATATATATATATATATATATCTTTGATTTAAGACGATAGAAAAAATAAAGTTTTTTTTTTTTAAAACGAAAGAAATAACTTTGCATCTTATAAATAAAAAATAGAAAAATAATTAAATGTTAGGCCTCTAATTTATTTTTTGGCTTTAGGCCACTAATTAGTTTGAATCACCACTTATGGAAGGTAATGAGGAAGAGTTCTTAGCTGATGTTTTTATTATTTGGTGCAAAATGATTCTTAAGTTAAGCTATTCATGACGAAAAATTAAAATCTCCGTACGTGTAATTGGAACGATTCAATCCACAACATAAATAGAATATACATATATCAAAACTCGAAAGAACATAGCTGGATAGGGTATCTTCTCTAATTATTATTTTACTGCAAGAGGAATTGATATTATTCTTTGCTTGAATTTAAATTCTGTATGCCTAAGCGAGTGTTGTTTTACCAATTGACAATTTGTTAGTTTCTTTGTTTATTGACTTTATTAGTTCAAGTAATTATACCTTATTGAACTATCAAAAAGATATTCAAAATTATATTATTAGGTTTGGGGTGGGTGAGGCAAAGCATAGGAAAACATCATAATTTCTTGGGGCAGAGCATATGAAACTATTTTCCTAAAAAGTTTTTTACACTTTTAATATATTCTAATATATTGTGTCAATTTTTTCCAAACAAGCATAGTATATTATAAGGAGAAATTACCTAAATATACATCTTATTTTATCATAATCTCTAAAATTACCACCATTTTTAAAAAATTCAAAAATCTCTTCTCGGATACATCACTCTCTCCTTGCTGATACATCTCTATCTGCTCTCCGATACATCTGGGGCAGAGCATATGAAACTATTTTCCTAAAAAGTTTTTTACACTTTAATACATTATAATACATTGTGTCAATTTTTTTCAAACAAACATAGTATGTTATAAGGAGAAATTACCTAAATATACATCTTATTTTATCATAATCTCTAAAATTACCACCATTTTAAAAAAATTCAAAAATCTCTTCTCGGATACATCACTCTCTCCTTGCTGATACATCTCTATCTGCTCTCTGATACATCCCTCACCTATGTATCCGAATATACGTTGATGTATCCGGATGTGCTATCCCCTCTCTAATACATCCCTCCCCTCTCGGATACATCCCTCACAAATATATACGGAAGTCTAGTGATGTTCCGAAGTCCCTAAATTTTAAGGAATTTTTGTAATTTGAAAAAGTGTATTGGGAAATAATGCAATTAGCTCTTAATACTATGAGATTTATGTAAATTATACTTATTTTAAAGCACTTATAATACATCTATATGACATGCATAATTCAATTTTAATACATAGTGTAGTTTATCATAGTATTGCTATAAATTTAACAGATAAAAAAAAATATCGCTAAATTAATAATTATTTATTAAAAAGTACTTACCCAAGTAATTTTTTCACTTTTTTTTTTGAAGTATAGTCTTGTCAAAGCCAAACATCATACGTTTTTACCTAAAATTTGTATGAGTTATCAAAGTTAATTTTAGACATTTTTTATTGAATAAATTAGCTAACAAGTCAAAATTTCTAACATAATTATTAAAAAGATCTACCCTTTAAAATAATTATTTAAAATATCAATATGTTACAAATAAAGTGTATCCTAATATAATTCATTTACCTTCCTTTTATTTCTTAAAATGGGCCCACTTTTTTACTTCATTACGTGTGAAAGAAAAAACAAAAGACCCTATTACCCACTTTTCTCTCTAAATTTTTTACCTAAATTCTATCCTTTCTCTTTCTCTCACTCATGATCTTCCATTATTCTATATCCTCAAGTAACTTAAATCTTGCCTTTTTAAAATCAAATTCCTCCATTTTTCTAAGAAATCTCATAAATCATTCAAAAGATTTTCAACCTTCGTCGAAGTGAATTAGACTGATTTGCTATTGTTTTCATTTGGGAAGAAAATTTTGAAATAATCTATTGGGATTTCGAAGTGAATTTGATTGATTTCATTGAACTTCGAGATTGTCGGTGAGATAAAAAAACTATCAGGTATTCATTAGTTGTTAATGCTATAATTTTTTTGGAAGTGATTTGAAAATGGCTATTGAAAAAGTGATACGAAAATGGATTTGGATCGTATTTTGTATGTTGGATCTTCACCTGAAGATCTTCATAAGTTACTATCCGAATATTGGATTTTAAAGGTTAGATGGTCACTGAGGTATTCAATTTGGGAGTTTCGAGTCAATATTTCATCCAAGACACTTTGTTGGATGATATCACAATTCTAGTTATCTCTTCAATGAATCTTCAATGAATTGAAGTATTTTTGCATCTTTCTCACATCCAGGACCCAAACGAGATGAACTTACATAATCACCAGCTATATTTCAAAGTAAAAAAAAAACATGTTTTAATCTGTAATATGTTTGAGATACAAACAGTGAATGATTGAATTGTTTTGATTTTTTGTATGTTGAATGCTTGGAATAAAAAAATATTTGGAATCTTATTTAGTAGATGTTCTATAAATTAGAGATTGAATATGTAACATCTCGCAACTAGAAAGAACTAGAAGGAAGTTTAAAATTTGGAAATAGTAATTTTTGGGAAAAAAATTAAAAATCTGGAAATTTGGTAAAGGTGTTAAATTGAGGTTTAGGTCAACTTCAAACGGCCATAACTCATAGCTCAGGATGAGTTAGGTTTACTTCCAGATATGGTTGGAAAGCTCGTGGAATAATCATTTCAACGCCGCTGAGTTTGCGCGATTCCGAGTTTGTATGATTAAGTTATGCCCTTTGGAAGTTGGACTGTTGGATTAAGGAAATGTCCAATCCGAATTTTTAAGAGGTATTTTAGTCATTTCACTGCCCTATTGATTATATCCATTTTTAGTAAGATAATTGGGGTCAAGACTGAGTTAGTGCAGTTTAAGCTTTTGAAAATTAGAGTTAGGGTTTTTGGAGAAAGAACGCAAGAGAAAGGAGAAGAAGAAAAAGCAAGATTTGCCAAGAACAATCGATTTTGGTCGTGGATTCGCCAAGTAATTGATCCTACAAGGTATGTGACTCTCTCATAGCGTTGGGTTCATTCACCCACGCGCCAAACATGTTTAGTTCAGCGAAATTCGTCCTAAAAGAGTTTGAAAGTTGATGTTCTTGACATGTATTCTTGAATTTGAATGTTGTTCTTGAATTCGGATGAATTGAGGAGTTTCTGAGATCTTTACATTGAGTTTTAGGGTTGTATTGAGTTAGGTTCTTGAATACATATGGTGGGTATCGGGATCTAAAATGAATTCGAGTTCTATAATCGAGTTTATGCGATTTGGGGCTGGAAAATGAAGAAGGAATAGTCGAGCAAGTTCTGGTGCGCAGGTCAGCGTCACGGACTTGCTCCCCAGTGAAGAAAAATTGTCTCCATGTCGCAGTTAGGACGCAGACTCCTCTGTCTCAAAAATTAATTTCACGAGCATTTATTCAGAAACGTCTCCGCGTCGCGGACTTGTTTCAAGACGGTGATTTCGTAACTTTTCTCAGGTTTAGTTATTCAAAGTCATTCCTAAACATCATGAGATATTCCCAATCACAAATCTTAATCCTTGAATCTATAATTCAATTCAAAGATCAGTTAAGAGTCAAGTCAAGATCAGTAAAGAGTCAAGTCAATAGCAGTTAAGATCAAAGCCAAGAGAAGTCAAGAGTCAAGTTAAGATAAGTTCTTAAAGTTTTCAAAAAGTCTTTCACAAATGTTTTAACTTTGTTTTAAGACTTAAGTTTTGAGTTCAGTAAAGAGTAAAGTTGAAGTTCTTTTCTTCAAAGAAACATATGGGGACTAAGTATTTCCCAAAGAGATTTAAAATATTTTCACATTTAAATAAGAACGGAAACTGAGATTTCCAAAGAGCCTTCGGGCTAGTTTTCAGAAAAGAGTAATAGCTTTCTAAATGAAGCAAGCAGGGAAACTGAGATTTCCAAGATAGCCTTTGAGCTAAGTTTTTGAGCACTAATCTCAAATCACAGAAGAAGTATGTTTTTAAACATAAGAGCTAATATTATATTTTTGGAGTAGTATTGAGCACCAATATGGGGATGTGAGTTCACATTAACTCAAGTCTCCATAAACCATGTAGCATTATGGATAGAAAAGAGTCATACTTTGGATGAATCATTTTCGCATAGACTAGTGGATCCACTAAGTTAAGTTAGGTCTTATACTGATGGCAAGGTATAGGATGGTCATTGGCAGCGCGAGGTAAAGCGTTGTATCATCACTATAGCTATTAAGTGATGGTTGTCGGTTAGAGAAACTCCCACATCAGTAATTGCATGGTTCCTCAAGGGGTTCTGCTTAGTATGGATGAGGGTATGAGACTTCATTCATGCATTGCACAAGTAGACTTTGAGAGGGATCATGATATGTCTTTAATGATTTTATGATTATGAGTTGACAACATGTTTTAAACAATTTTCTTTTTCTTTATATTGCACTTGTTTTAAACTGCTTTATAATGAAATGAGTTTAGTTAAGTATTCATGAGTTGAGAAGAGCCAAGGTAAGTGTTTCTTTCAGATCCTTTTCAAGCCTATGTTATGTTTAGCATTCCAACTCGCATACTCGTACATTCAATGTACTGATGTCAATTGGCCTGCAACGTCTTATGATGTAGACGCAGGTAACTAGGATCGGCATTCCGGTGCATCGTTGATCCAGTGAATAGTTCAAAGTCTGTTAGTGAGCCTCATTGCATTCCGGAGGATCCATTTCATTGTTTTCTAGTTTAGTTCATTAGGATGTTGTGGGGTTTATCCCAACATCCATCTCAGTTGTTATTAGAGGCTTCATAGACAGACAGATGTTAGTTCTTTAGTCTTTTCATTGTCATTATTCCATGTTGAGACTTGAGTTTGCCTTAATGGTCAGTTGAATGTTCCTTTATAACATTCCAGTTTATTATATGAACTTATCTTTGTTGAGTTTAAGTCTTCCGCTGAGTTAAGTAAGTCAGGTCAAGGGTTCGCTTGAGGCCAACAATGGTCTTCTAGTGCCAGTCCCGCCCAGGGTGTAGGCTCGGGACGTGACAGAATATAATATATTTTTGAAATACATAACAAATAAGAAATACATTTTTTGTCATGAAATACAAATTTTGATTGTTATTATGATTGTAAGTTTGTATGTTTTGATGACTGGAATACAGATTTTGTTGAAATTTTAAGAAAGAATATACGTTTTTGGAAAATATACAAACTAATGTTGTATCGTTTCTAAATGAATACGAGTTTACATAAGTATATGGATCCAAATAATTACAAATCCATTTGGTATACCTATTGAAATGAATACAAACTAATAAAGAAATACAAATACCACTATACAAACTCAAACATGAAAACCATAATGAATACAAATACACATGTCATACATATTGGAATGAATTCAATCAATTACTTTTGAAATTGTAACTTATGAGAATTTTAATTGATATGTTCCTTTTAAAAAAATATTCTCTCTCATGATTTCTCCTTTCTGTTATAAAATAATTGTATTCTTTCAAATAAAACAAATAAAAAATATATAAATCAAAAGAATAACAGACTAAAATATTGACATTTTTAATAAATATTAAAAATTTTAATAAAAGATCCCATTAAATGCTAAAATATTAACATTTTGAAAATTTCCTCTTTGTTGAAGTTGTGGCCTTGATAGACCAATTTCAACCATTTTTTTTATGAAAGTTAATGGCCTTGGTAATACCAAACTATATACATAAAAATTTAAGGAAAAATCACACCATATACACATTTAAGAAACAATATTACGAGTTTTAAACCTACTCTTAAAAAATTCTTACTTATAACAGTTTAATTACGGGTTATAACATATCAATTAAATTTAACTTTATTTAAAAATCAATTAAAATTTACTTTATTAAATGATTAATCTTTTTATATTTTTATATTATTAATTATTTAATTATATTGATTGCAGTTCCTTTTATATAATTAATAGGTGAGAGAAATAATATTAATGAGATAGAATCAATTTGTAATTATCTATTACACCTTTTAAGGGATTTTTTAACTTATTCAAATAACTTTTATTTATTAATGACTATTGGGGCCTTTAATTTTTTAAAAATAAATAAATTTATCACCGTATATTTTAACATGTAATTTTCTCTCTCTTTAATCTTTTTTTTTCCTTTTCTTGATGTTTTTTTATTTTAAATTTTGATATTGTTTTTTTTTAATCTGATTTTTTTAGAATTAAGAATTCTATATTTTGAAAATTTGATACCGTTTTTTATTTTAATTAATCTAAACTTGATTTCTTGAGAAAAAAAAACCGTTTTACTTAAGTTTTGAACTTGTTTTTGGTGTGTTTTTCTATATCTAAAATACTGTTTTGTTGGTGAAATAAGTATATTTAATTCTGAAATTTGTTGATACATATAGATAATATGAGATCATAAAATCTTTAATAAGGATATCTTAAGTTTTAGCTTAAATATGATAAAAAAAAAAATCACACTTGAATACGGAATATAAATTGAAGAGAGAGGAAAATATAGAACTTGTATTAATTATTGCAGTTTAGACTTTTAATTACATGTTTTGATTTTTGGGTGATGTATATTTCTTTTGCTACAATTTCTGACAACAATATATAATATGCATTGTTTTACAATCAGATTTATTCTTCCTGGATTTATACCCGTTGGATACTAATTTTATACATTTTTATTTTTTGTTTTTGTTCTAAAATTTCAAGTTGGATACCAAGTGTATATAAATTGGATAAAACATTAACTTGTTTTAGATTGTCTAATTTGGTTGAAATATCAGTTACATTTTGTTTTTTTCATTTTCAAGTGGGATATCTGTCGGATACCAATTGAATACAACATTAACTTGTTTAGGTTGTCTAATTTGATTGAAATCTCAACCACATGTTGATTTTTCAATTTTCCAATGGGATATCAATTCAATACTAAATTTATACAAATTGGATACAATACTAACTAGTTTTACGTAGGTTATTTCAGTTGAAATCTCAATTACATATTTTTTTTTATCAATTTTACCACTGGGACGTCAGTTGGATACCAAATGTATACCAATTTCATACTAAGATTTGACTTAATTTTTCCAGTCAATATCAATTGCATACAAACATTACCTATTTTTTGAGTATACATTTGAAAAACACTGAATACACAAATGATTAATTAGCACACATAATAAATATTCTGAAATTATAATTCATTAACTTAAAAGACAAAATAAATCAAAACATGAGTTTGCCACAATAAAACAACCAAATCAAAATAAAAATAAATTATGTCTTTTTTTCATAAAGGTAATTTGAACATGTCTTCCTATTGTGTTCCTCCCGATGACATGTACTGCACGTAATCTTAGACCTCTTGAATTTCACATCAGCAAGCCATTTACAAGTTGTGGTCTCCCTACGATTATTTTTGAACCAGGCGACAATAATTTCTGCTCCGACACTTTTTGAATTGCATATTTTTCTGTTTCATCATAAATTATTGTGTCAATATTATATCATACAAAAGTACAAATAACTTTTATACATATGTTATATCAATATACAAATTTCATACCATTTTTATGCTTACAAAATTCATACAAAAGTAAAAATACATATGTTATTTTAAAATAATTTCATATGTTATTACAGAATACAAAAGTAAAAACACATATGTTATATCAGTATACAAATTTCATACAATTCTTATTCACACATTTCTTACGTATTTCATGCCAAAAGTTATCAATTATTCATACCAGGATCATGCCACTAGAATACCAAAATAATTCCAACTTAGAAATATTAATTGTCATTTCTTTAATAAACAGTATACCAAATTCATTACATTATTATTCTCAAAATTCATAACAATATAATGCCAAAAAAAAAATCCAATCATACCAAAACATTATCGATTGTCATACATGCTTGGTAGTATAAGTATACAAATTTCAAAGAAAAAATTATCTATTTTTTTAACCAAAAATATACCCAAAAAAAATGCGTCAGACAAATAATGAACAAATTCAATGTTCATACCAAAATATAACATTATACATTTTTAAAAAAACGCCATAATTCAAATTATTATACACAACAAAAAATCTGAAATCAGTATACAAATTTCATATAATTATTATGCACATTTTTCATACCTATTTCATGCCAAAATTATACCTATTTCATGACATAAGTCGTCACTTTTTCACAACAGAATCATGCCACTATAATACTAAAATAATTCCACTTTTAACTATTAATTGTCATTTATTAGACAAATAGTATACAAAATTCATTCAAATATAATTCTAAAATCGTACCAACATGGTATAACCAATATACCAAATTCAAATAAATTTTATGTAATTTTTTAACCAGAAACATACAAAAAAATGAATGTTCAAACAAAAATCTATACCAATTTCAAACAAATTTTATGTAATTTCAAAAGTGAATATTCATACCAAAAATGTCATAATTAAAACTATTATTCACAAACAAAATCTGAATATTTTTTTTTTCCAGAATCACTGTTCATAATCTTTTTGAACGTTTGGTTTGTATTACAATACAAATAAAAAATCGCAAAGAACACTAACCTAAAGGATCCCATCTATCACCATGTTTTATTAATACTAATAAGAAGCTGTCCAGAAAATAAAGATTATTGAATAAAAACGAATATGAATTAGATGAGAGTGACAAGATTTCTGGAAAAAAATCTAAGAGAGAGAAACGTGGAAGAAAATGGATGAAATCAAAATTTTTAATTAATTTTAACAAATTAGAGTGAAATAAGGAAACTAAATATTCTTAATTAGTTTGAATTTCCTTAATTTATGCTAATTAGTAATTATCTTCAATCAATTCAAATTTAATTAACACACTTATTTCCGTTTTTTTACCCATTTTTTTAGAAACGAATTATTTTATTTTTTTATCTTTTTATTTTTTTTTCAAAACAAATTTTTACAATTATTTAAAAAAAGCTTTTTTTTTTTAAGAAACTGTTACAACCTGAAATTTTTTATGTTACAACTTAAACGTTTAATTCTACTGCTATAACTTAAAAAATATTAGTCTAATATATGTCATATATGAAATTTTCACAAAATTTAAATGATAGTACTTCAGACATATAACAGCTTGTCAAAGCCAGTGTTAGAATTTTTTTACTAAAGTTATGACACTGGCAAGGCCAAGTTTCAGACCTATGATGTTGCAGGTCATACATTTAGCAATGAAGTCCAATGTATACTTGGCAGATATTTTGGTTGCCTAAAACTAGCAATTGTTCTCTAAATTTCAACAATTCAATACATGATTCAACAATCAAATTTAAAACATAAGTTCATATATCATAAAAACAAACTTCAATCCACAGTTTGTCAAACAACAAAAAATCTAACAAATTCATTTCAAAACAATGGCAATTTGCTACTACCATTTTTGAACTTCTCCAACAACCACATCACTCAAATTTACTTTTCATATTTAAAACTCAAGACCATTTCTCAAAATATCAATTGCTATAGGTCCAAATAAGAAATACTTCTTCTGTCCCAATTTATATAGCACACTTTCTTTTTTAATTTGTCTCGAAAAAGAATGTCACCTTTTAGAAAAAAAATTAACTTCAAAGTTTTTCTTTTACCTAAAATGAATGAGGTATAGACACCAATACAATGAGATAGAAAGAGACAACTAAGGAGCAGAAAAGGCATAACAGAAACAATTTTGTCTGAAGTTGCCTATGCTTTTGAGCATCATCAGTCTGACTTCTTGAAAAAAAAAACATAGATACATGTTAAATAGGAGCGACGAAATAGGGTACCCAGTGAAACTGTCCGTTACATTTCCGGTCTGGGGTAACCATGGGCCTGATAGTCCATGACTATAGGAATACGGTACCTGGCACAAACAAGAATTTTCCAAATTTTGAGCAAGACATTTTGACTAGGCGCAAATAGTGGAAACTAGAAACTAGAAAATCCATATAACATTCTTTTTTTGGAAAATCAATATCAAAAAAGCACTAGAGGAATAGAACAGATCCAAATGTTTGGGCACTTAGGTGCTGTACAAACTATAATAGATGGTTTATTCCAAGTGACATTCAAAACCCAACGGTATGTACAGAGCGGAAGAGAATTAAAATCAAAGTATAGCAAACAAAAATATTTGCAGAAATTAGTAGGAGTCCTTTAGGTGTCTAGTCCTCAAACATTGCTGTTGACAGTTTAACACAGAGATCAGCAAGAAGAGAAACCCTGGCTGGCATCTTGTACCAGCAAAAGACTAACCACTGTTCTGCAAAATGACAAGAAAGGATTTGTGTCAAACTTTCAGACCATACATCTCAATTGACACTCTTAAAAGGCAATAACTCTCAGCAAAACAAAAAGTTCTCATTTTTCCCTTTCTCTAAAAGATACTCATTTCCTGATTTCTGATCAGTTTCCAAAGAAATCACATTTAGACAGCCTTTTCTTAAAAAATCTTTCAAAGCTCCTTAGAAAGAACCAAAAACTGTGAAGTATTTACACAACCAAATCTTAGTTCTGCAATCACAATTGGGACTGTCCATAACCCACAGTTCCACACAAGAATGCCCCACACCACTTCTAGGCCTGTCATTAAAGTACATGAATAACCAGTTCGAAGTTGGCGCAGAGGGTGATATATTTTTTAAGGTCAAGTTTGTGTTTGTGCATGATGGTACGATCTGGTTATAGTTAAGAACAACAGGTAATTAAGATTGGCAGGTTAAGGTGGTTTATTATGGAAAAATTGGGTAGCACTACAATGTTGGTTTTACTCTTTTTACTTCTGGGAAAAGTAATCTAAAATAAAGAATAAGGTGAAAATTTTATGCGTCACCAGACAAAGAGGGGGAGGGGGCGAGTTTGGAAAATTTGACGCAGTTACAACTAAAAACTTCATATAAAGAACATATGCAGTAGAAGTGGTTAACAATTGCACAAAGTGTGGGCAAGCATGTCACAAAACAAATACAGGCAAGCTTCATGCTATAATGGCAAGCATCAGTTTTTTTTTTTTTGGTTGAATATATAGGCAGCCTCCTAATTGCCAATTTTTTTTTTCATTTTGACAGCTAAATGAAAAACTTCTCAGTGATGTGTTTCTCTCAGTAAAAAGAGCAAGAGCAATAAGAAAAAACACATCACTGAGAAAAAAACAAATGCCAAAAAGAAAAAGAGAAACACTGACGAAAATCGATAGATCCCCTTTCAGGAGCACTCAACACGCATTGTGTCGCCGCTGTAGTCCCTCACTAGGGAAGTGCTCTAGTGGCCCTGTCCACTGATTCATTCCCTCACAATACCACCTCTATCACAGCTTACAATTGTCCACCGTCGATGACTATAGATGCCCATTAGGTCCTTGGGCCTAGATATTCTATCTTTTGCCTCTGAAATTGTTCTAAAATTTTGAGAATTTCATGGGTTATTGGAGAGAGAACTAGCATGGGTTTCTTATGGACATGAACTTAAATAGTGAAGGTGTGGGCTTTCATTTGGGTTTCAGTTAGGGCTTGGGCTTCGCGGTGGTGGTGATGCCGCAAAGTGGAGGAGCTGGGTGGGAGAGTAATAGAGGTAGTTTCCATGGTGGTGGAGGTGGCATAGTGGCGGTGGATTGGAGGCCATATGCAGCGGCTACGGTGGTCAAGATACAGCGGCAGAAAATAAGTAGATTGAAGAAAAAAATTGAAAAATACCTCATCAAAAAAATAAATAAATTGAAAAATGAATTTTCACACTCATAAGTGGTGTCACACTATACCATGTAAGAAGTTTGTCTAATTGACACAATTTGTCTTCACTTCAAGTGTTCAATAGGTACTATACTTGGTTTAGCAGTCAAAATGGAGAGGAAAAAAAACGAGTTTAAGGGGTCACCTATGTAATTCAGCTTTTTTTTGGTATGCATCCAAAGTTCTTTGTTCATCCTACATGAACAAATAAATAAGTGTGATTAGAAACTGAATAAGCTACAAGGAGAAATATTCCAATTTGAATAATCTGAGAGCAATCGAGCCTCAAGAGTGCTGTAACATGCTGAGTTGCTGACATTCATGTAACTATAAAAATTACAAAAGAAACCCAAGAATCATCAAACTTTGAGACAAATCAATAACTCTATGGCAAGAGGTGGAAGAAGGCAAGATCAATTGAAGTCTGTTGGAGCTATGTTACTTGGACCCTCCAAAATCCTTGCCACATCCATGTTCGATTTGGTTGTGGGTGTAGCCATGTAGGTGTGGGGTCCACATAAAATTCGATCAACTTAACTTGGGTGTTTTGACTGCATTTATGATCAAGAAGTATAGATCGATCTGGCATTTAGTTTAATTTTGGGTTTATATTCATGTAATATAGCAATATAAAATATGAGAATATTTTGCTATTACACGAGATATCTTATAAATAAGATAATAGATATCTCGGATCCGTACCCTAAATCCTAAAATTTATATGATACAAAATCCAACCTTCAGATCCACACTTGTATCGCATACCCATACCCGAGTCCGAGTAACATAAGATTGAAGTCTTTTAAGGGAAAAAACTCAAAAAAACCTTAACCATAGGAAGCTGCTTCTCTTTCATTTCTTTTTTTAATTTTTTAAAACAAATAAGTTTGTCTGGAGTCAACCATTAGGACCAACCGCGACTTTTGAAACACAGAAATTATAGGTCCCCCATCTACCCTACACCTTATATACCAGACTTAGTTCACATGGCACAGGACTCGAACCTTTGACCTTAGTCACAAATCCCTCAACCTTCCCCACTTGTACTAAGCCCGGGGGCCCTTTATGCCTTATTCATTTTTTAAAACATTTTGACAAGTGAAAGAATCCATTCTGTGTCTTTACTTTCCAATTTCTGATTTAAAAAATGACTGGATTTCTTACCGGATAATTCACAATTTTCATAAAAATTAATTATGCGCTTCTACATCCAAAGTTTCTTTTGATAAAGTACTACATCCAGGATTTATAACCTATTATTGTAGCTCTATACTATCCTCGCTTGAATTATTTTTTTGAGACAATCACACAACCTTTCTACCTTGGATGTACACCACCTGATATCGATATGATCACCACTATAAGAGAAATTTAATCACCCTTAGATCACCCCCCCACCCCCCCCGTTTCAGGAATTATGACTATCCTCTGACCAAGCATATTGTATCCCACTTGATGTAGTCATATCTAGTTCTCTAAGAAAGGAGAGAGATGGGCTGAGAAAGTAGAGATAATAAAGATCACTTTTTGATTATATGAGATTTTATAAGAATAAAAGAGGTCTTAGCTCTTTCTGGAGTAGCAGTTAGGGAGGCAGGAAGGTTTGACCTTACTCGGTTGGGCAGGTGCGGGTTAAAATAATTTTTTGAAATTTAATGTGGGGCAGTGCGAGTTGCGGGCTTGCTGCATGCACCCTTTCAACTGTGTTATTCTTGAGTTCTATTTTAATTGTTTGGTTTAGGGTATTCTTCTATATTTATTTAGATGGATGTTTTCTTATATAATCTGGATTAGCTTAGCACACAAGTTTTAGGATAAATTATGAACTTAAATCATTAGCTTATATATTTTTTTCCAGTTCCATATTAAACAAGTTTTGGAATGTGAATATAACATTTGACCTGAAGCCATGCATGATAATTACTTTCAACTTTTTAGAAAGGTTACTGTAGTTCATTTCTTCCCTAATTTCTTTTCTGTTTCTTTAGATCCATCTAGCTAGGTTTATATTTTTCCTTATGTTGAACTTATGTTTTGATATATTGTTTAGTAATAAGCTAGAGTAGAGTTTCTTTACTTGATGTCTTTATCCATTCCAAACTTGTAATTTCTTTTGTTACCTGCATTTTATTTATATTATTTACTAATTTAGAATTAGCAATTCATTAAAAATATTAAATTTAAGAATATCAAAATCAAATTGTTTTAAATTAACAAAATAGCAAATCATGAGGGGCGGGTTGAAAATAGAAAATTTTGCTATGTGGGGCAAGTTGAAGTCTTCGCGGGTTTACCCCACAACCACACTGCACCACACAATTTGCCATCCCTAGTTACTGTAATATTCAAGAAGTAACTGATATGTAAATCAAGGTGGTTTTCTATGAGCAAATTTGGGAAAGCTGGAATAGAGCAAATTGGAAAGCAAGGTATAAAATTCAGCACACATCGTATTTGGTGTGCTGAATTTTATACCTAGCAATTGAAATACTACTATTAAGAAGTCCCACATCGGTAGAGGGATAGGAAATTGATCTCTTTATATATTTGGACATACCTCCCCTCATAAAGCTCAGGTGCCATGTCTTTACATGGTATCAGAGCCAGGCCCATCCCAATTTGATTTCACCAATGTTGGGCCCCCATTTAGAAGTGTTCATGCTCCAGTTGAGGTCTGGGCGTGAGAGGGAGTGTTAAGAAGTCCCACATCGGTAGAGGGATGGGAAATTGGTCTCCTTATATGGACTTGGACAAACCTCCCCTCATTAGCTAGCTTTTGGGTTGAGTTAGGCCCAGGTGTCATATCTTTACAGCTACCAAACACGATACTAGTTATGCTGATTTTATTACATGAATAATTCACTTCCAAACAAGCAACCAAACGACCCCTTAAGGAATACTGCTTTTACACCACCACCCCACACACAAAAAAAGGGGGCACTTTTCTATCCATGAAGAATCAGTACTTTACCTTCAACTCACTCTTTTATTTTACCTTCATCACTCAGTGTCCACTTAACTTCAAAGGATAACAGAAATAGTAGAAGTTGTTGAGCACCTGCCCCATACAAGAGAGGCTTTCTTAGATGGTAAGCACCCTCCACCTCAAACCCTAAGGTTGTGGGTTCGAGTAACGAAGGGAGCAAAGAGATGGGAGCTCCTACGGAAGGGTAAAAAAAGAAAAAAGGTCTCTTCAGGGTGGTTCAGATGGTTTGTCTTGGAACTTCCATATGGAGGTCTCAAGTTCGAAACCTCTTGTCTGTGACAGCAGCATGGTGGGCCTTCTACAGGTTTCCTTGTCATAAAATAAAATAAAATAAAGTTCCTGCCCCCGAGGTAGCTTAACTAGCAAAGGATGGACTTATGTATTAGGTCACAAGTTCGAACTCCGTGCCCAGCAAACTAAGTCCAGTAATTCAGTGGAGACAGGAGGAAGGGCGGGCACATCATCCCTGATTTCTGAATGTGATTGGCCCAAAGGTTTGATTCTAAATAGATTTTTCAATCATAAAAATAAAACAAAAGAGTTGTTAATGTCCTTGTGAGGGTGTTGTAGGTTAGGATAAGAAACACTACCTCTGTTACCTAGGCTCTTCATTTTCCTCAAAACTTGCTCGATTTGACATGTATAAAATGTGTGTGATACATTATGTGGATCCTTCAAAGTACCAATGCCTTGTCAAAAGTTGGGTACATGTAACAGATAAATTTCCCATCCTACCACATACATAAATGGGTGATACAAGAAGCCATTCAGTGAGTCCTTTTTTTTTTTAACAAATACACCAATAGGCATTGAACCTACTGGATAATCTTATTGATATAATCAAAAACAATATCAAATGTACCTACATCTTGTTCAAAATAGGAACTAGCTAAAATATGATTTGCAATAACTAACAAAAGAATCCTATTTCGACATTGATCTTAACTATTGTTACTATATATGCTGATAAGGTTGATAGAAGCTTTCTGCAAGGTCTGGACAGCTCGATAGCACTTGACTAATCAGTTACAAGATAGAATCAGTCTTTCTTGCTTGTTTAGTAAAGTCAAGCTATGGTGGTAGGGTTGGGGTGGCTTGTTGGGCCACAAGTGCCCTTACTAGGTTTGGGGTTTTGATTGGCAAAAGAGGTTATTGCCTTCTAGCTGGCAGTTTCCAGATTAGCCTTCAAACTTTCATTTACCCAGAATGAAGAGATCTAAAGGTTGGACATCCATTGTTGTCGTGATGACAAGGTTGAGTGTTCATTCAATCCAACACCCAGCTGATCAAACCAATCCTTGGGTTCGATCCAGAAAGTGATTCCCTCCCTGAATGAGGGATAGTCGTTAGGTCGTAAATGGAATCTGAGGAAGAGAGATAAGCAGTTGGCAGGGGACCATCCATTATCAGTTCAATTGGTAGATCTTCCCCTCTCATCCACTGATCCTTTAAGTATTGTTCAATCTATTGATTTAATATCCTCTTGACTGGTCAATTACGCACTCAGGCCAATCTACTACGTAATATTGATTTAACAAGCATTCAGTAAGAGTACATTGCATTCATTCGCAATAAAAACTTTAAATTTGATCACATTTATCAAGAATCTCATTATTAATTGAGTATGTCAACTAATTGATTGAATTGAGATGTGTATCCATGTCACATAACTGGATTCAATTCGCACAAATGTAATGTCTCTATTCCCTATTCCCTCTAAGGTGGTTAAAAAATTAGTTAACTCAGAAGAAACTTCCTTTGGAAAAAAGGCAAAGAAGAAAAGGGCTACTATCTAGTGAATTGGAATACAATGATGCTTAACAAATCAAGGGGAGGTCTGGACATCAAAAACTTGAAAGAGCAACATGAAAGTCTCCGGAGGAAATGGTTGTGGAGATATATCAGTGAGGAGAGGACCCTCTGGAAGGAAGTGATAGTGGCAAAATATGGAGAGCTTAATCCTTGGGTTTCAGAGACTGTTTCAATGCCATTTGGGTTGGGGAGTGTGGAGGTCCATCAGAGCTCTGTGGGACTCAATGGAAGAAGAACTGACTCTAAAGGTGGGGAATGACATCAAAGTCAAGTTCTGGAAGATGTTTGGATCAGTCAAAGCTCTTGGTGAAGTATTTCCAGACTTATACTCGATATGCAATAACCCTGAAGCTAAAATCAGTGATTGTTGGACAGCACAAGGGTGGGATCTTTCCTTTAGGAGGTTTTTGAATGATTAGGAAGTAGACAGCAGCATCCCTACTGGAAATGTTGGATGGAGTTGATATTTCTGCAAATGTTCCTGATGGAGTCACCTGGAACCACACCAAAGAGGGTGTTTACACAGTAACAGTGCCTACAAGAGAAGGGTGCAGAATTGAGAGGTGTTACACAATATCACTGGAATAGCATATGGAAAAAATTGATCCCTACCAAGGTGAAATGCTTCACTTGGCTAGTTATTAGGAGAGCATGTCTCACTCAAGAAGTGCTGCAAAAGAAAGGAAGGCCACTAGTTCCCAGGTGTACTTTGTGTAACTTGACAGGAGAAACAAATAGTCATTTATTCTTACATTGCAAGTACACTTCTTAACTATGGGAACTCTTCCTAAACATTTCTGGCCAAAGCTGGTCCATGCCAGAACACACTTCTCACCTCCTAAGCTGCTGGATTAGAAAAGGGGGCAACAAAACTCAAAAAAGATGGTGGAAACTGATTCCTTCATGTATTTGGTGGTCAGTCTGGACAGAAAGGAATGGTAGATGTTTTAAAGATAAATCCAGTTCCATTCACAAAGTCCAATGGAATTGTTTAGTATCTTTACTATTTTGGTGTAAACAATTATGTATAGATGATGAAGATCAAATCATAGAACTGATAGGAAGCTTGTAAATTTTGTATGGGTTATGGTTGTAACCCTTTTTTTATGGTGACCAGCATTTCCTTAATGCTGAAGAATACTACTTACCAATTGTCAAAAAAAAAAAACTTTCTATAGCAAAGAATCTCGTCTTAATGGTTTGTCTCTCCATTTAATTTCATGACATGAATTAAAAGCCAAAATACTGAGATAGCCCCTTGAACTTGACAAAAACTTTCTTTTAGATGAGAGCGACCTGCGGAACACCTGAAGTACGTGCAAATTGTGCCTATTGAAGACAACAGTAAGGGATTGTTTGGTATAAAGGATAAAGAGAGTTAATCCCGGAAAATTTTTGAGTAACATTTAATTCTTTGTTTGGTTACAAAGTTTAGAATAACTTATCTCAGGGTTTATAATTAGTATCGGGATAAGTTATCCCAACCTTTGGGTGGAATAGTAATTCCGAGATAAAATAGATAAAATGACAAAGATATCTCTTTAAATAATTTTTATACATCACATTTCACATTCATGTATTTTCACATTATTTTTAATACCATGTATAATAACATTCACAACCTTCACCACTTCTTATTTTCATGATAATTCTTTATATTTTTCTATTAAAAAATTACACTATATAAATATAATTTTTATTTATGAATTTATTTGACTAATTCTAATGTTTATTTATATTTTGATTTCTCTACAATTGAATTACATTACATATATTTAATTGTATATTTTTTTAGTCACTTGAAAGCTTGTATGTTATATATCAATTAAAATGAAGATAACTTTAATATGTTACAATTTAAGAGAGATATGTGCTTTAAATGAAGTGATACAAATAATAAATTTTCATTTACTTTAACAAGCATAAGATGGAAGTTCTATTTTTAGCCTAAATAAGAAGAAAATTTTTATTTTAAAATACACTTGATATCATCATGGGAATGCACACACAAAAATATTCAAGTTAAATAAGATGAATATTTTATCTTTAAGAATGAATAACTAAAGCTTGCAAAGATGATATAAAAAAACTAAATAAAATGAAGGTTATTTTTGTAAACAAACAACTTGTTCTTAAAATCACCAAATATGGGTGACATTGCCTCGTGTTTTTCTGAAAATGAGTTAGACGCCGAGATTCAGAAACTAAACTCTATACCCGATACTACAATACTTCCTTTTTGTTGAAGATACCACCCAAAAATAGTGAACTTACAGCAACTAATCTGGCTTGATGCCTGTTAATTGTAAATTGTCTAGCTAGACTCCGCCAGAGACAGCAAAGCTTCAAAACTTGAAAACCTTTTCCTGCAAGTCAATACGTTTTCTAGGTCTATGATGCTGAAGCTGGGTAATCCAGTTGAAGTCTATCGATTTCTGGTATAACAAGCTCTTTGGTTAAGTACCGGCCATTTACATAGGTTAAGAATGTCACTCTTTGAAGAAGGGTTCTGGTATTTCCTTTATGTGTTTGTGATAAAATTGTAAATATGTCATGTGTGTTACTAAGTTGCATGTCAGTGCCTCATTTTCTGAAATTAATGTGAGTGAAAGATAGTCAGAAGATGAAGAGAACAAAGAATGAAGAGGAAAGCCATGTCAGCAGATTAGGGTTTTGGTGAACCAAACTTTAGTTGAAGTATTAAGCCCCTTTTCACTCTGTTGCTCGGATACAGGTGCGGCACCCAACAGTACGGATCTAGAAGTCAGATTTGTCATCACCTAAATCCTAGGATTCAAGGATAGGAATAGGAGCACAGGTACAGGTGTCAAGACACAACCAATATGGTATATTATGACATATATAAGAATATATTTTGACAACTATTTGAAGCTATTAAAATAATATATTTCAAATTTTCTGTTTTTCCAACTTCACTTCAAATAGTATTTTTTTCATGAGATCTCAACCAAACAGCACAGTCGAAATGAAAGTGAAATACTAAATGAAACTTTGGAAGAATGGGCCACCATGTTATAAACCGTACTCGTATTTTTCTAATTCAATTTGTAACTTGTGAAACTCTAGAGTCAATTTGAAAAAAGGAATCTGGATGAAACTACTATGCTATCGTTTCACCACAAATTCCCAAAAAAAATTGGCAAATCATTTTTGGGAGAAGTTTTTTGTTTGGCCATGAATACAAATTGGAGTTTTTTTTTTTTTTTTTACTTTTTTTGAGTAATTTGGAGTGAGAAAAGTGAGCACCTTTTTGTTATTTTCAAATTTTTGAATATTCTAGAATTCAAATTCAGTTGAACTCTGGAATTTTATGGCCAAACGTGTTTTCCAGAGTTCAACCCTGATAAAAGTGAAAATTTCATATGATTGTTTGGTTTGAAGACAAGTTATGTTGAGAGTAGTTATGTTGGGATAAGTTATTTAGGATTAGTTATGCTAGGATTATTTCTTATTGACTATTTGGTTTGTTATATTCAAAATAATATGCATTACATAATTTCTAAGAATAAATTATTTGTTTTCAAAAATAGCCTCCACCTTATTTAGTTTTTTATATTTTCTTTGCAAGCTTTAGTAATTTATTCTTAAGAATAAATCTTCCATCTTATTTAACTTAAATATTTTTGTGTGTACATTTCCATGATTGTACCGTATGTGTTTAAAAATAAAGCTTCCGTCTAATTTATTTTTTATGAAATAACAAACTTCCATATTATTTAGCTTAAAATAAAATTTTCATCTTAAGCTTATTAAAGTAAAAGATGATTTATTATTTATGTCACCTCATTTAAGCACATATCACTCTTAAACTGTAAAATATTAAAGTTAACTTCATTTTTATTGATTTATAAAATACAAACTTTCAAGTGACTAAAGGAATATTTAGTTAAAAACATGTAATCAGTGGTATAGAAATCAAAATATAGATAAACATAAAAATTAGTTAAATAAATTCAGCGTATAATATATTCATAAGAATTATATTTATATAGTGATTTTTAATGGAAAAATATGAAGAATTGTCATAAAAATAATGAGTAGTGAAGGTTGTGAATGTTATTAACATCATATTAAAAATGATGTGAATATACATGGATATGAAAACTGAAAAGTGATATATAAAAAGGATTTAAGGGGATACTTTTATCATTTTACCTATTTTATCTCGGGATAAGTTATCCCGATATTACTATTCCACCCAAAGATGGGTATAACTTATCCTAGTACCAATTACTAATCCTGGAATGGAGTTATCCCAAACTTTGTAACCAAATAAGGGATTATAAAGAGTACTCAACAATTATCCCAGTATTAAGTTCCCTTATACATCACACCAAACGACCCCTTAGTATTCTATTCATAAAATAGTTCATATAAAAACTAAGTGTTTTAGTAAATATCCGAATATATATAGGACATAAGCAAAACAAATACCTAATCAACATATACTTCTTGGCCATAGATGTCGTCAAAGCACCCAAGATACATTTGATCAAATCAAGTGTCGATCCCACATACACAACCAAATTGTGTAGGATTGACATGGTTGCGTGGATTTTAAAATATCTCATCAACATAGCCTCGGATTGTGATTCAGAGATCGCGAATTAATTGGTACTCATTTCGAAGTTCACTAGTTGTAGGTATCACAAGACTGTGAAACATAGATAGACAACTAAGGATTCGTAATAATTGAAGCTTCCCTTGCTCATCCAGCCACTCCTTGTTCCTTCCCCTTCCCGGCCCAAAAACCCCTCAAAAGAAAAAATATTGAGCCGAGAGTCTTTAAGAAACAACCCCTATACCTCCACAAGGTAGTGATAAGCTCTGCGTACACTCTACCCTCCCCCCACTTAGTGGGATTTTACTGGGTATGTTGTTGTTGTAATTTGCATATATTATCAGACTTGTGGAAACAACAGTCCTTTGACTTCTCTGCAATTTTTTACTTGAATATATAAGGGAGTTAATTGCTTCTTATTTCGACAATGACTCGTCTCAAAAAGTGTCACATAAGGCATAGTGCAAAGACAGAGAGAATGCTTTGACAATCCATCAAAAACTCTATATTTTGGAAATCATGGAAGGGAAGGACCAAAGCTACGTCGAGGGAGTTCCAGCTACCATTTCTTCCATGAAGGCTAGTTTCTTAGTGAATCTGTTTGGCTGGAGCAATCATTGTAATGGAAATAATGTTAATCAGTTTTGGAAATTTGTTGGCTCTATATTTATATATGAATCAATGTTACTTTCTAACATGTAGCATCCACTGGATGCAACAGAGCAACAAATTGTTTGTTGCCTGATATAGAAAATGTATCACAAAACGCAAAAGAGATCCTACCAAGTCATGACATGAGGGGGTGAATTTGCTAAAAGAGAAGCTGACTGTAGAATATTTAAAGATGAAAAGCACATCATTAAAAAGACTTTTAGGGTAAGAGAAAAACTTACTTAAAATTCATAATTGGGAGTTTCCATAGTCTAAGCCTTGTGCAAAAGAACCTTCATACATGAACTGTCAATTTCCACAAGAAATATTAGGTGTCTTATTAGATAATATCCACGTAACTTAATTTTTCAAGGTCAAAAGAACTACTAAATGGTGAAGCAAACGAGCCAAAGAAAGAACATAATAAAATGCAACCACCTTACCTGCGTATTGGACCCAAGCTGACTTCCAACTAAATCTTTTCTAACAGATGCATCACCAACCCTTGCAGATCCCTTGGCATCTCCCTGATATTAGTTTCAAATCACAATACATTTTTAATGAAAAATCAGAGTTAAGAAAATAAGTAAATCTATCTCAGTGATGTGGAGAACTATGTGTACCTCCATCTACAACACCATTGATTGACCCATGCAACCCAGCAGAGAAAGTTGTTCAGGAACCACAGAAACAACATTTACTTAGTTGATTATGAGATAAAATTCAGTTGAACGAAGTCTTGAAACAACAATAGTAAAGTCCATAACCAAAAATACACAGTGCAACATTTAGAAGATGGCAATTGGCAAATGCAATAGTCCATATATTCTTTTATCAATTTCCTCGCAAACCAAATGATGAGGAAGCCTAATAGAACATAAAATAAAGAAAATAAAGCAGTTATTATGAGAAACCAGTCCCAAAACCATTAAGGGCATGAAGAAGAATTGCATTTACCTCTCTGTACCGAGTCAAATAGACCTTCAGTGGTTCAATGTAGTCCTCAAATCCCAAGGTAGCCAGGGCTGATAGTAAATCATCTCCGTTGATCGTCTTTCTCTTCTCTTTCTGACACTTGTCACTCGCTCTATAAAATAAAAGAGAACTCATTTGAAAAACATGCAGAGAGAGTGGTTGTTACTTCCACGTGTCATCATTCTACTAAATCTCAGTATGTAAATGTATGGAAGTCCACCCTCTAACAACAAACATTTGAAAATGTAACACATGTCTTCTACTTCTACACAAGTACCCACACATATATTTGGACTCTAACTTCCCAAGCATTAAATACTGGCAACGTCTTTCCATATATTTATATAAAGACTCTATCTAGATCAAATATACGACTTTTATTGAAATTGGTAAAACAACATCTAATGTAAACTTGTATGATCCAGAAAAAAAATAGCACTAAAAAAACACCATCCATAAGATCTTAGCTACATAGATACTTTTTAAGAAAGGTAAATATCATGTTCAAAATGACATCGTGTATGAGCTACGAGACCTAACAGTAAAAGGAAAATATTGGATCTCCCAAATTCTGACACATATATACACACACACACACACACACACACACGACTTTGAACTCAGACTAGTGGAAAGCTAGCATGCCATAGTTTTGATAGAATGACATAATTGGGACATGTAACCTTATCAAAGAAAGGTAAAATAGGAAAGAGGACTTGTATTTTTAGCGAAGGGACTGCAGTGTGAACATCTAAACAGGGATAAATAACTCAGTATGGCATGAATCATGATCACTTGAATAACAATGCACAGAGCAACTAAGCATGATCACAGGCAGAAGTGCAGCTGTGGATTACCTTCTACTATTGGGGATATTTTCCTACGAAAAACAAAGAACTAAGGGTTTGCTTGACAATAGCTTCTTTTTTTTAAACTCACTAGCCGAAAAGCAAAAGCAGCTATTCATTTTTTGGGTCAACTATAATCCATTCTAAAAAATGTCACAAGTACAAACAATAAAGTCACTGACAATGCTTTGTATTCCAAATTTTCTTAGTGAGCATGGAGTCTATTGTCACACACACCGGGTCGTTCTTTTTTATGGATTTGTCATAGAGAGTGGTTGATAACATGCTGCCATGCCCACCTTTTTCCATTTTATTTTTGCATTCCTCCCTCCCTACTTCTCATAGCTCCATGTACTACTATTCTTGTCCTCCCCTTTTTTCATGTTTCTCTCAAGGGCTTCATTAAAATGGCAGGTAACTCTACCCTACCTATCTTATTGTCAAGTCCTCTTTTCCCGTAATATTTCCATTTAAATAAGATGACTTACTCCATATTAAGGACACCATGCATTTATGATTCCCTTGTCTACTAATTGTCAACACATCTTTCACTGCGTTCTTTTTCCCCATACGGAGCAGAAGGTGACAACATGTCTGTGATTCTCCTGCCTCGTAAATGCCATGACCAATTCGCTTGATATTGCTAATCATTGAGGAGATGGCAGGCAGGAACAGTGAAAAGGGATTAAACAAAGGAATGACAGCAGCCAAGGAAGAGTGGAATGAATTCTCCAGTGGGGAGCTTTGGTTGTCATGTACTTCATGGAAGAGTCATAACCAGATATCATTAAGTAAGCTATTACCTTCCCTCCTTTGTTAATTGCTATGGAAAGAACACCAACCAGACATCCTATTGATGTTAGGAGAAATCTTTCTAAAGGCTATCTTTGTCATGTATACAAAATTTGGGAAAGAAAACACGAGAAACACCACAAAAATTGTAACTCTTAGAGACTTGAGCTAAAAAGGTATACGAAGTAGTTATCCATCTCCATACACATAATACACAAAACAAAAATAAAATAGAAACTCTAAAATGGAACCATCTGTGCCTACAAGGAATTCCAATAAAATTTCTTGAAATGATAAATTACCAAAATTATAAACATCTAAGCATAGAGTTTAAAACTTCGAAAGTTACCCAGTCCAATGCCACAAAACCTCAGTTGACATAGCGATCTTTAAGAATTAGTATAAACTTACTATAAAAACCACATTCCTCCATTTCAGGATGTACAATTGAACACTGAATACAGGTAAATTACACATTTCTATAATTCACGGAAGCAATACAGACAAAATAGAAACTCTAAAATGGAGCCATATGTGCCTAAAAAGGAATTCCAACAAAATTTATTGAAATGATAAATTACCAAGATTAAAAACATCTTAACATATATTTAAAACTTCAAAACTTACCCACTACAATGCCACAAAACCTCAGTTGACATAGCGATCTTTATGATTTAGTATGAACTTACTATAAAATTCGCATTACTGCATTTCAGGATATAGAATTGAACAGTGAAGAAGAAATAGAAGCTTACTCGCTAGTAATAAAACTGATGAACTCAGATACACATTCCTGAACAGTGTCCTTAGAATCCTTTGCGATCTTTCCATTAGCAGGCAATGCCTTTTTCATTATGCGTCCAATATTAGCGATCGGTAGGTACCTATCCTGCTCTCGCAAGTTGGACTGAGGACTCGGGTCACCGCCACTCTCATGGCTTCCGCCGCCGCCTCCTGGACTTGCCGGCTCCGCCATTCTCAGTGTACCGGAACCCTAACTTTATGGATGATCGTAGGTAGAGGTTGATCCAAGAGAATATTTTGTTAGTTTTTGTTTGAGAAAGGAATTTGGCGGAAAATGGATGCTGAGCTTTTCTGCGCTATACACATAGATCCAACGGCAGCGACTGCCAGAGGAAGAACCTATTTTTACGCACAAGGCCTACACCCTTTTTTTCCTTTTAAATATACACGTAATATATAAACTTGTCCTTTAATTTAGCATATTTAGGCCCTTCAATTTTAGATATGAATAATTAAGTAATTATATTTGTATAAAGTTAAATAAATAGATTCATGCTTCCTAATGCACATAAAATGTCACATGGGATGTAAATTGTTGTCACATAGTATGTCAAGTAGGACACATGTATATATTTGTTCAATTCTATATAAGTTTTAAGGACATAAATACTAAATGAGATACAAAATCAAATGACATATTTATATATTATGTCTTTTAAATACACTCAAGTACTTTTATAAATAAAGTTCTTTAACATGCTTTAATTCATTTACGCTTTAAATTTATTACTCCATAGATAATTGATATTCTAACTGTAACGATATCATCGGTATATATTTTTTTCCACCTGGTATCTAATACCTATGTTAAATTTGACTAAATCCAAATTCGTATCATAAAAATTTATTGAGAATATGGCGCTGCCTAAACATGATAGTACATGAGATTTAGAACTTCGTTTTTTCTTTTTTTGGGTTGTTGTTATTGAAGTGGTACAAATGTAAACAAAACAAAAAAAAATTGTAGAAGAAAAACTCCCATGTATTTATTTATTGTCGTATTTTACTAAACATATTTTATCGTAGTGATTTGATTCTAATTATTAATTATTTCATTTTTTCAGTGAAATAGAAACAAAAGAATATCATAAAAGTATATTGAGAAGATGTTATAACAAATTCCGATTAGATGGGGAAGTAAATAGGCTTTACATTTTTATCTGTTGTAAAATTGTAACAACTATACAACAACAAATAATAATATGATTCAATTGCAGAAAAGCATTAAACAGGAGTTAGATATTTATTAAGGAAATAAAAACAAAGGCTAAAGTACAACTATATCAATATGTCTTCTGACCTAGTACTTGAATACAAAACATATTCATTCATGATTAATAAAATCCCTAAAAAAAATTATTTTCCTGTTTTTAATCTTTTAATTTGTAAAGTTTCCTCCATAGTTAGTAGGCATTGTTTTTAGTATTAAGATCTTGTATCTCCAAATCACCTTTCTCACAAGTATTGGGTTCACATAAATTCGGTAATAAAACCCAAAATATTTGTGACGAAAGTCAAATCGTTGAAGTTATATATCGGATTATATTAATTTAATATCTTAAAATTAAAATTTACATATTTAAAAATTTATGAATAGTACTACAATTTATGATTCTTTTCATTTAAACATGATTTTTTCAAAAAAAAAAAATACATATTAAATATTGATCAAAATTCATATAATTTAATTCTTAAAAAGTAAATGTGACAAGTATTTCGAGACGGAAATTAAGAGAGTAACTCTTATATTTTATAATTGTTTTTTTAATTTTAAATGTAAGATACATAAAAGTATTGGAAGTATTCCTATTCCAGAAAAAGTTAAAAAATTGGGTCAGTAGAGAGGAACGACATTGATTACTCTCTCTTTTTTTATTCTCATAAAAGAACAAATATCTAAATACACAATTTATTTTATCATATTTTCAAAAGATTTTTATCATTTTAAAAAATACAATAATTCATACTCTATCCTATTCTCGAATACATCACTTTACGTGATGTATCATAACATTGAGTGGTGTATCTAAAAGTGAATCGCGATGTATTGGTACGTTGAGTGATGTATCTGAAACTGAGACGCGATATATCAAAATGTTGAAGGATGTATTCAAAATCAGTACGCGATGTATCATGATGTATCCAAATTTAAGAATTTTTTTTAATTTGAAAAAAAAGTAAGAATAGCACTATGTGCTCGTGTAAAATTCTCTGATGATAATGGTCGATTCTAATGAATAGGTTATGAAGTAACCTTTTAGAGATAGCCGTTTGCAAAAAGATCAAGAAATTTGAAAAGGCAATTTTCTTCTATTTGTTTGCTTAGTGACCAAGAGATCTTGATTCCTCTTTACTAGTCAGTTGATTAATAAAAAGATGGTTTCAGAATACGTTGGATTTACAATGTCACTAGATATCATCAGAAATGTGATGTAATAATCTATGAATGCTCTGCAGCTGCAATGTACATATGAATTACCAGATTATTAACTAGTTTTACTTGGACAGGCTTGTTTTTATCAAAGTAAACAACTGTTATTGAACTATCACTTTTATTTGAGTTAATTACAGTTCTCCTTATAATTGAATGGTTCAACACAAAGTTAATTGTACACCAGAATAAATGTAACAGGGGTGTGCGAAGGGAAGACATCGCTGGTGTTTTTAAGATACGACCTTTTCAATCAATCGTACCACAATAATAAGAGGGAAAGATCTACCGGTAATCAAATAGAGAAACTGGATACCCTTCCATGCTTGCCATTTCCATGACCGCCTTCTGCAGATAAAACAACAATGAGTCTTTGTTCGCTACTTGTGCAATACAAGAGGCTTCACAATTTTGTAATTGTTCCACTACTTGAGCATAAGTGACAAACATAGTGCATGTAGACCAATGATTAAAGTCTATAAAAGGAAAGAGTACACATCAGATCAACTAAAAGGAAGGCCAACAGCGTCATACTCTTGAGGGGGTTTTGTCATGTCAATTTTCATAGGTAATTTCTGCTTGTATCCAGACAGCAAGAGCTCAACGCAGTGGGAAATGAGAGTCAAAGAGATAGGAGATATCTGATTCAGGTAATAGCGTCTTCTTTTACAATGAAACTACTTTTTTAATGCTTCTACAAGCACACCATAACAGGATTTCTCAAAATGGAGACTCCATATAAATATAACTGTTTCTTTATGAAGATAAATATATACTGTTTCTGATCACATACGTGTTTACCCTTTTCAGACTATTTTAGTGTACACGATTATGCACTTGATTTCTGTATCTGGTTGGGGGAAGCGGGATGAATACTCAATCTCATAACTTAAGTAATCATTAATAATGTAAGGGTGGACAAATGTACGTTAAAAATGGTACAGAATCAAACAAGTAATCTCTATTAAATGACATAAAGATTAACAAGGAAATCTCTTTTATTACCTGGATGAATGCAGTGATCCGTCCAGGAGCATTCTGAAATTTACACAAACATCAGTAAGGGGATTATTCAATGAGCAGCTTCAAAACTTCTTTTATTTATCAAGTTGTTAGTGCATGGATTTGTCATACCTCAAATCGCTTCTCCTCCCAAGTTACATCAGTCCAAGTTTGTGTATCAAGTGATTCCCATGAACTAGGAGCTTGAATAACTTCCACATGCTGCAATAGCCTCAAGCTACCTGCAATAATAGTTCAAAGAAGTATGCTAACAGTAAAAATAAATCCTCCTACTGTATATAGGAACACAAATTCATGATGGCACATAAACAGTCTTCGGTGTAAAGGGTCAAATATATCCCTATACTATAGGAAATAGTTTATATATGCCTTTCGTTATACTTTTGGGCCAAATATACCCCTCCCGTTATACTTTGGGCCAAATATACCCCTGATTTTAACGGAAGGACACTTGTCAACATAGGAATCAAATAACCCACCCCCAATTTTAAATACCCAATTCCCTTTAGAAACCCACCCATTTAACCTATTCCCAACCCGTTTTCATAGTCATCTTCTCCACTTGAGATTTTCATTAAAATCAACACTTAATCACTACGGAAACTTCAAGACCACAATGTGGCGGGTCATTTTTTTCACCAAAAATATTTCTTGCAGAACCTCCTGCCTTTGAAGTTATTCCATCTCTTAAAAGATTAAAATAGTTGATAATTGTTGCAAGTTAGAATTCAAAATTTTAAGTTTGATTTAGCATGTACTTAACATATTGGGCAACATGAGAAACTGAACTTAAATGTGTTATGATGTTTAATTGGAATTGTTGTTTGTTTTCATCGGTGTTCAACGGACCAACAATTTAGTAGCATTAGAAAATTAGGGCAACAAAGATTAAGGCATGCTTGTGGATGGATTTTATCATCACAACGAGCAAGAAATATGTTAGTGACAAAACTGTGTGCTGGACCTTTCATAGTTGAGTATTGATTTTAATGGAAGCTTTAGCTAGAGAAGATGATTATGAAATGGGTTTGGTTCAAATTGGGTATTTAAATGGGTGGGTTTCTAAAGGGAATTGGGTATTTAAAATTGGAGGTGGGTTATTTGATTCCTATGTTGACAAGTGTCCTTCAATTAAAATTAGGGGTATATTTGGCCCAAAGTATAACGGGAGGGGTATATTTGGTCCAAAAGTATAACGAAGGGAAAATATAAACTATTTCCTATAGTACAGGGGTATATTTGACCCTTTTCCGAACAGGCTTCTACTACCCTTCCCTTCTAAACTGTCAGCAATATATACATAATGGAACGTTGAGCACACTTTTCACTTTTGAACTGAGTACAACCTTATATTACACATAACAAGCATGAAGTTGAACTGGAAAACTGATAGGCAATAGGTTTAAGTATCAGGACCACAGCTCAAATATGTATACTAGAAATTCAGTCTCCACTTGACCAGGTAAAGGGAAATAGCTTTGGAGCACCCGGCGGAGAATAAAGCAAGCTTTGAGTATATAATGCTGAAGAAATGATAATTATTCGAACTTACGACTGAGCCACATACTTGTAATGAATGCTTCTGACCACATTTCACGCTCTGACCATGAAGGTGCAATTTCTCTGACTGGGATTTTGTTTCTTGAGCATATGCTGGACAAAACACATGATCATCATGGTCATTATTTAACAAAGTACAATTTTAATGAGATCTGGAATAACCTTTTTTTTAAAAAGCAAGCAGCTTCTAGCAGACAGGTCACTAATGTTTTTTACTTGACAGATTACTTAAAACTAATAGAAACAACATGATTTAATCCTTTCAACTCTAAAGTTCCATATTTCTCATTTCTTCAATAAACCACAGAGCCTCAATAGCTTCATATTTTCCTTGCGGTTCAAATATGGGCATCAGGCACAAGGACAAATGCCAGAGTCCAGACCATTCTATATAGCACTCCTTTGGGAACATATATGATGACGTGCAGATAAAAGTTCTCAACGCCAAAGGAAATTACTAATTAATGAGTTATTATTAATTAACTTACCTCCAATTATTATATAAAGATATTTTTGTACAAGATCTGCTTCAATAAGACTCTCTACCAGTAAAGGAAATTCTTTATGGTACAGTATGTAATATGTGCAGAATACATAGGATTAGGGCAACAGAGAATGTTCTAGAATGAATCTGTGCCAACCATACCAAACATTAGGCATAACCAAGTCAACACAACAGTTACCCCTTCCAAGTTGACCAGCATTTATTACATTCTACAGATGAATAAGTTGCTGCAAAATGCGAGACAAAGTTCCAAACAGGAACCTTAAGTTCTAACTTAATATGTCAAGTTCCGAAGGCTAGAGAAGGAACGCACTCAAGAATTACTTGGCGTACAACGCCTGGAAGGACACCATCTCTTATAGGGGCAGTCTGCAATTCAATTGAAACTGTAGATTCATTGTCTCTTTGGCTAGACTTGTGATAATCACCATTAACATCCTGCAACAAAAAATTTAGTAATTTCTGTAAGATAAAACATGATAGACTTTGTATAAGTTACACTATTCACATACAGTTAAAGCAAAATGATAAAACTTTAGGTGTGTTTGGTATGGAGAGATAATTTCCAATTTGCTCATGTTTGGTTGATCGAAATTTTTCTCTAGGAAAAACAAGTTCCTTAAAAATGAGGAAAATAATTTCCCTAATGCAAGTAGGGAAAACAAGTTCCATTAGTGGAGTTTGTCTCCTACCCACCCCCCAGCAGCCCCCAACCCCCACCCCTTGACCATCCTACCCTACGCCATCCCCAAACTCCCACTCCATCCCACCCCCATAGTATTTTTCTAAATAACACATAAATGCTCTTTGTCAATATGTTTTTTTTTACATAAGCTTTTCACATGATGTTAAGAGTGTCCTGCATTCACTTTGTGAAGGAGCAGACAGAATGTCGTCACTAAGGATTACCTTATCCTCCGCAAAAATAATACTAATTGCACTACTTGGATAGCTTGGTTAGTAATTGCTGTAACTCCTGCTAGATAGAAGTTGATATGCCTTTAGTGTAGATGTTGAGTCCATTTTAAAGCAAAGCTTAACACTTTTTTCCCTTGAACTGCAAAAGAGCTTCTTCTATTATTTTTTGACATCAGCACTATGATGGTGTTGTATCATGTACAACCAACAAGCAAAAGTACAGCTCCTTCCTTCTAAGTGAGGAAGGAACCTACAAAATCAATCAGTGGTGATTCAGCCTCGTGTACATATTACTCCCTACACCAAATAGATAGGAGAAGTATATAACTAGTCTTGACCTTCAGCAAGGAGTTGGTACATCTTCAAAAGCACCTCAGATTTCTTTCTTTCCAGATAGACCACTAAATGCATGCAGGGATTGTGTTCCATATTTTCTTCAAGCTTTACTCGAACTTTTATAACCCCCGTGATTTTTTTTCTATAGCCCCGATAACCTTAAAATTCAGGAGTAGTTTGGCATCGTCCAAGTCATTCCAGTGTGCTCAGAAGTAAAGCTTACCACTTTTTTATCAGTAAAATGTAAGCTTTATTAATTGTTACTTTATCAAAAAGAACTTTTATTATTGTTAGGAGACTAGCAATAAGATGGAGCTTGCCTAAACTAAATTTCAATATACAGTCAATAACCTTCCCGTAATTGACAATTAAAATTTGTCAAGCTATGTTCATCTTGTACAACTAGAAGAAAAGCCCATCACTATAGATCTTTTCTTCTCATAGAAAGGTTTCAATCTAATCACTAAATTCGCTGATGAATTATTAATGTATGGCTCAAAGATGCCACAAAGTCAGGTTGCATAATTACAACAGTGAGTACTCTAAATCTAGTGTAAAATTCAGATTTTACAATTCCCCACCAACAGAAACAATGGCTGTCTTAAAAAAAACAACTGTTCCCTTCAACAAATGAAATCTCTAATTAAAACAACTACAACTATACATTCTTAAGCTCAATTAGCTGAAACTCAACTTCCAGAAAAACCATCAATGAACTAATAAATTGGTACACCTTTAACAAGATCAAATAAGATCTCAGTACCAGTTGTTATCAACAAAATCAATTAAACAAAAATGGTTTGGTCATCTGAAATTTAGCCATGATAAAAGATTATATAGAATAAGAAAAAACTCCAACTCTTCTTAGTTCAACACAAAACTTTTAACAAAAATAGGACTAGGTCGACCTAATAACAATTTTGTAATGACATTCACCTTGTGGCAAACGACAAAAAGATTTGTCAAACAACCCTCTAAGATCTGATCGCCATTGTTTGACAACAGGAGCTCATTGACATAAGGTGGCCTCAGCTTCTCCAATTGTTTCCTTTGCCTACCTATAACAAAAACAACAAATTTCCATTACCAAAAAAGATTGTGTCAACAAAGTTCATCTCTTCCCTATATCTTCAAATCAGATACTAAAGCGAAATCACCATTTTTTTCTCCTTTTTTACCGCTCCAAAGGAGTTCCCACACTTTTTTCTCTCTTGGTGACTCAAACTCACAACCTTAGGGTTGGAACTGAGGGGTGCTTACCATCCGAGCAACTCCCTCTTGTCAAGCGAAATCACCATCCATTAGTATCAACGGGAAACTCCATGAGTATATCACGGTTAAAAGGAAAGCAACCAGTTGTTCATGCATAATTACCTAACCCAATCTGAGTATTTGGCATTTGCTACGCCCCTACCACGACCTACAACTGCCAAACGTGCTCTATTTTGGTGGATACCAAAGAGTGGAGGAACATAGGAACCAACATGGACATAAACATCAAAAGCTGTAGAAAATTTTTCCTCAAGTTCCTCCAAACTATCAACATTTCCACTGACAAGACATGTAATGGCCAATTCCTCCCCACTTCTTCTTTTGTCCAATACAAGGGGCAGAGCTTTTCTCATTGAATCATCCACAAGAGATTGAACCAATGAATCCCACATGGTTGGTTTTGTTGAAACAAAGGAAAAAGGGACTCTACATGCTTCTGAATTGAATAAAAGTTCTGGGTTAGAGTTCAAGAGAATTCTTAGAGAATTAGAGAGTCTGTTCATATGCCTTTCCCAAAACAACAACAGTGAACCATCACTGTGAGTTCTAGTTGTTGTATATGCACCTGAAATGGAAAAAAATTATACCTTTAAGCTTCTACCATTTATTTCTTCAAAAAGCCTATTTGTTACAACAACAAAAGAATTCAAAAGAAGGTAAAATACCTTGGTGGGCTTCAAGTAAGGTTGTTACCGATGGGTTTTCTGCCAAATTCGGAATCAAGCCATTTTTTAACAGAAATCTGCAGTTGCTGCTAGTCATCGTCGCCTGAAACAAGAAGCTGAATAACCTATTTCCAAAGGCATGAAATTTGCGATGTATTTAAGTTATTTTGGTTTGAGAAAAGACTTCATTATTTATTTATCTAGAAAAGGTCCTAAAATGAGAATTGGTACAAAATTATCGAACTTCTATCTCTCAGGACTAAAATGTCATTGACGTCAATTGTTTGGCTCTATTTTGCTCTCATCTTTAACAACCCAAATTCATTAATGACGTGTCACTATTTTATTAGTTACGGGTTAAAAATACCCCTCAATTTTGATTTATTGTTTGACTTTACTCTCGCTGTTAAAACGAAGTTAAATTTACCCCTTCTGTTACTAATTTTACTAAAATTACCCCTCATTAGACGGAATCCCCAAAATTGACCCAATTACCCGAATTTAAAAAAAAACCTATTCTTTATTTTTAACCCAATGACCCGACCCCTCTAAGATAACCCGGTTAACCCAATTAACCCAATGCCCTATTACCCATTTCGATTAAATGTTCAGGAATGCCTCGACATTTACCGTAGAAATGTAGATAAAGAGAGAAAATACAAAGCTGAGCTGCATCTGTCATTAGCTGAGGCTGATGCAGAAAATTCCAAACTTGTATATGTCCTTGCAGAACAAGTTTCTTTGCCATTGGTTTGTCCAATGTTTCTTTGGAATCCTTAAACTTCTTCATCATTCAGTTTTTTTTTTAAAAAAAAATAATTAACTCTTTACTTATTTTCCAGTCGGGAAAGATGAAAGGTACCCGGAAGCAGAAATTGGCTGTTACTATCCTGTGTTAAAAGACATAAGGACAGTAGTTATGTCACTTGATTTCAAGAATATAATAGCTAATATCAATCCAAGCTCGGCGAATCATTTGAATGTACAATTAAAGAGCATAAGCAATGAAACACTTGCTAGCTTGACAAGTGAAGTTAATTGCGAACATGGAGAAATGGAAACAATAACACATCGTTTACTAACAGCTCCCATAGCTCAAAGATTATGGAAGCAGTTTGCTTCATGTGCAGGGTTAAAGAATGCATCTACAACAAATCATTACAGCATGGTGGGAACACAAGGCCTCACACAAGTTAACACAAATATTGAAAGCAATTCCAGCTATCATAATGTGGGCACTTTGGAAAAGGAGGAATACTAGAAGACATGGAAAAGATCACTCTTTTAACTGGATGAATCATCAGTGTCAGGAGACAATACATCAGTTGATTAGAGTGAAGTTCCCTTGGCTCAAAAAGGTTCCATATCAATGGATGGAAATTGTGGACATGTTGCAGAGATACAAACTTACTCTTCACTATCATATAGTGAACTGGAAACTACCGGAGGAAGGATGGATTAAATGCAACACAGATGGTGCTAGTAAAGGTAACCCAGGACAGAGTGCATACGAATTTTGTATGAGAAACAACAATGGAGATCTAGTGTATGCTGAAGGAGAAGGCATAGGGGTGGCTACCAATTTGAAAGAAAGATTTTCTTTTGTATGATTTATTTCGAATCTCATAAAAATAATGAAACAAATATGAAGAAAGAAAATAAATAATTTTACACATAAAAATAGCAAGCCGATATTCGTTTGTCACCATTTTCGAACAAATGACTACTCAAATTAAAATATAAACCCACTAAATTTATCAAAATTGATATCCAAAAAGTTGATAAAATTAATTTATGAGTAATCAATTTCTTTTTATCATCGATGTAGAAGGGAATAACCGCCGATAAAATTTTCTTTCTCCTTCACTCTTATATCAATCTTTCTACATGACGTATCTAATATGAAAATATATTTTTCACATAAAGTTAATCTTCAAGTTATTTGAAAAGAAATTGGTTTTCGTGATTTGGGAAAGAATGTGTTTGGGAAGAAGACGAAGATGAAAGGGGATTGGGTAGGGGTGGGGCTGGGGCTGGGGCTGGGTAGAATATGTTGACATTTTCATTTTTTCTTTTTCATTTTTTCTTAATAAAAAATTTAGATATAAAATGTGTTTGAAAAATTTTAAACAAAAAAATATATTTTTTCCATAAATTTGGGGGCCCAGTGCCACATGTTATTTTTTAATTGGTCATTTTGTCATGTCAGCGCAAGTGTATCACACACTCCTTATATCTATGTCTAATAGATTTTGAATAGGTAAAAGTGTTCAATAGGTACTAGTCTTAGTTAAAGTGTCTAAGTGAATTATGTGGACAATTTTAAGGGGTCGTCAATGACTTAACCCTTCAAGAAAATATTGATAATAGTAAGAACTATTTTTAATTAGGCTTAAGTCATCTGCGACCCCTTAAAGTTGTCCGCATAATTCACTTAGACACTTCAACTAAGACTAGTACCTATTGAACACTTTTATCTATTCAAAACTTGTTCCTATTAGACATTTTTCGATAATAAGTAAAAAAAATAAAGTGTGTGTAATGCACTTGATGTGATGTGGCAAAATGACTAATTAAAGGATAACATGTGGCGTAGGGTCCAACAATTATAGAAAAAAAGAAATTTATGTTAAAAAGAATGAAAATTATTTCAAATAAATTTTTCCATCTAATTTTTAAAATAAATAAATGAGAAGCCCAACCCTACCCAACCCCTTTTCTTCTTCATCTTCTTCCTAACAAGATTTTTTTTCTCAAACGACAAAATTCAATATCTTTGTTAATTGCTTTTATAATTATTTTTTATTCCTAATACATGAGAGAAAAAGATATTCAAAGAGACTGATCAAGAGTGATGAAGAAAGAGAGTCTTTCAATCGTCTTGAAATCGATAGCAAAGAGAAATCGAGTTGACCTAAATTATTTTTATTGAATCAATCTGATATTATTTTTGATAATTTTAATGAATTTACATTTTAATTTGAATGGTAATATTTGTTCGAAGTTGACCGAGATGGACGTCGATCGGCTAATTTTTTTCAGCCTGATGTTCACTCTTCTTTTTTCCTTTCAAATTCAATTAGTCGATTCAATCTTTTATTATTTTTAATAAATATTGAAAAGAGATAGAATAGAAAAAGAAAGAAAAAAACAACAGTGTGCAGGTCTTCTTTGGTGAAGAAGACGACTTAATAGGGGTGGGGTGGGGGCTTTTTTTCTTTTTGTTTTTGTTTTAAGAATTAGTATTACTTAAATTATTTTTTTAAAAAATAAATTATTTAAATGCCAAGTGGCAAAAAGTATTAAGTTTTTTTTGAAAAAATAAAAATAAAATAATATTTAAGGTTTCTTCACGCGCTCAGCTGAAGTGAAAAACACTTTTTTTGCCACATCAACATTTTGTGTTTAATAGATATACTTTTTGAACTATTTAGGTGTTCAATAGGTAATAGTCATAGTTGAGGTGTCTATGTGAAATATGTAGACAACTTTAAGGGGCTGCAGATGACTTAGGCCTTTTAATTAACTAGATGAGGGATGACCCTCTTTGTGGGCCCCCCCACAATTTTAAGTTAGAGTATTTTTTTCTATTTTAATTCTAATTGTTGGATTATGTGATTTAATTACTTATGGATTATCTATGAGTTGCTATAAAATCATAGAAAAACAGAGTGATGTCAAGTTAAATGTAGAAAACTTTGCATACTAACTGTTTCATTTAGAACTTACATGCATTTAAGAACGAAACTTCTATTTATTGAATGTTGTGTGGTTAACTAAATGATTATATTCTTTACATGCATCAATAAAATATCATTTATATATGGGAAAAATGACAAACATATCCCCAAACTATTGAAAATGGTATCTAAATACCCTTTGTTATACTTTTAGGACTCTTATGTCCTTGCCATCCAAAATTTGGAACGTATATACCCTTTTGATAGACGGTGAGACACGTGGCATCATCTCAATGACCCACCTAAAATTATTTAATTTTTAACCCAAAATTTAAAATACCCGTGACCCGGATAATTTAAACACCCGACCCAAATTATAACCCACGGATTGGCCTAAACGAAAAATTATAACGCACCAACTAGCCCAAATGAAAAAAAATAAAAATAAAAAGAAAAAAAGCAACAACAGTCATTGCTTCTTTCATCTATTAATCACTTCTTCTTCAGTGAAATCTTTTTCAATTTCATCTTCTTCAATGTAAACCACTACCTCTTCAATGCCTCTCTTCTTCTTAGCTTTTCACGACACATTTTCAATTGTATTTTAGCATTTTAGTGATGTTTTTCTTCCGATTATTGTTTTTGCATAAGCAATCATTCGTTTGAGTATCAAGTGGAAGTTTCAGTAGTGTGAAGTTCGAAGTTCGAGTATCCACTCATCGTCTAAATCGCTGCCTCTCCCAATCAGTTGAAAAGTGTGAGATACAAAATTTTAGCATTACTTGAAAAAAATCATTGAGTACCACGTCAAATTCCGTTTTCACCTCATCCACAACTGGAGCATCTGTTGTTGCTCTACCAGGGCGGCGACGACGGCAGCGGGACTACCTCCTCCGATGCTTTGACGACGGCAAAAGGACGAGCAAAAGTTGCTTAGTGCTGATGGAGTTTGGGAATGCGAATGAGGTGTTCTAGTGTTTTGGTGGGGAAGGAAATTGAAGCTTTTAATTAATTGGATCTTGAAAAATGAAGAACTTGACCAGAAGTTCTTTGAGAAATTCGAGAAATCTAGAGAAGATGGAGAAGTGTTTTGGGTTATAATTTGGGGCGGGTATTATCTAATTTGAGTGGGTTTTAAAATTATTTTGGGTGGGTCTTCAAAATTATGGGCCAAAATTTAATAAATTTCGGATAGGCATTTTAGATTGAGACACGTGTCCTGCCGTTAGTAGAAAGGGTATATACGTTCCAAATTTTGAAAAGCAAGGACATGAGAGTCCTAAAAGTATAACGGAAGGTATTTAGATATCATTTTTGATAGTTCAAGGGTATATTTGTCCTTTTTCCCTTTATATATTGTCATTGAAGAACACTTTCACCATGTTGATAGTAGTCCTCACAAAAATATTGACACATGTAGATATTGCAAGTGATGGTCAAATTTTAATACTCATTTACTGAGTTGTTTAATCTAACATGGCAATTAGAGCATTCGATACATCAGTTGCCACATATATATACCTACATCAAGAAGAAAATATAAAGGATAAACATTTTTATAAAAGTTGATCAAATGAATCATGCTAAGTATGGTGTACACAGTATCAAAGAAACCAAATAACCAACTATATGAAAAGCTTCCATTAAAGCTGAAATGTTTACAGATTTCTTTACTGACAACTCATAACGTTCTCGTTTCATTCAAATCTTTCAAGCAAAAAAGTTTCATCCCATCCGAGGGCAAAAACAAAAAATATATTTTATTTAATATCCCACAAATATGCTCTCTTCTAATCATCTCAACTCGGTATTATGGATAATAAAACATTAAACTTCAAAGACAAGTTATTTCTTTTGGTTTATTGTTGGAGTTTTTCCTTCTTTTATTTTAGAATCATCCGTCCATCATCTACAATTAAATATGTTTAAATTGAGGACTGCATCAAATCACTCATGACTTAATTAGTGTTATACTTATTGTGCCAATTTTTTTTTGAGACAAAGTAACAGTTTTATTCAATAAAAACTTAGTCACCCCATAAAAAGGTGTTAAGTTGGAAATTTTACAAGCATCGAAAAGGTACTTACACCCCTGCATGTCCAAAACCCTATACAATTATATATTGCCAACTTAATATACTAACTCTCCTACTTTCCCAGCATATTCTGTTTACACAAAAAAAATAAGCTAAGACAATTTATCCCAAGTTTTTTGAAAGAATTGCTAGTGCCTTCGAAATGTCTACCATTCATTTTCTTTCAAAAATTTGAACCATTTCTCGATTTGTGAATGTCATTCTTGCGCAAGGGCCATACTAATCCTCTCTGTATCGTTCCAATTTTATCAGATGTCCCCAAAGGGACTTATTCCAATATCAACTAACCTCAAGGTATATGATATAATTTTTAAGATTTGGGGATATGGATCCATGTATGGCTATAAGTGAGAGGATTCGCCTAAAAATAATTAAAATATCTAAAAATAGAGTTATTAAATTAAACCTAAATTATGAGATATTATGTGGAGAACTTGAGGAGAATTCTGGAAGGAAATTAAAGGAAAAGTAGTGACATATAAATTTCTATATAAAAAATATTTCATTTTCTTCAATTTCACTTTAGCTTTTGTATTGATTACATAAATCATTAAAAACTTTTCATACTTTTCCCATCGATTTTGATCAAAGTACCCAAAATTGGTTGATCAAATTAGACACGGACCTCACACCCACACCCACACACATATCATGTTGACACGGGTGCAACACCAAAAGTGAAGAGTTCGAACAACTTAGATCTAGGGTGTGTTTCAATTCTCTCATGTATGGTTGGGTTAAATGTTTTGGAAAATGTTTTCCAAATCACCTCATTTTTCTCAAATTTAAGGAAGACGACTTCCCTTCAAAACTTAAGGAAAACATTTTCCAAAACTCTCTTCTAACTTCAAATTACAATTATTTGTTTGTTGGAAAAATCAATTTATTTTGTCCCTACCCTCAAACCACCCCCCTCCCAACCACCCCCCAAAAAATAATAATTTTAAAGCTTGTTTTCAAATTCAATTTTTTACCCCACCCTCACCCCTACCCCACCCCCTACCACCACCCCCTACCAAAAAAATATTAAAAGTTATTTTTAAAAGATATTTCTAATTTCAATTTTTTATTTTTTTACCCCCCACCTCTACCCTCACCCCCCATCAGCCCCTATCTCCCCCACCCCTTCAAAAAGAAAAAAAATTAAGTCTGTTTTTAAAAATATTTTCAACTTCAAATTTTTATTTTTTCATCCCAATCCTCGACCACCCACCCTCTCCCCCCCCCAAAAAAAATTGAGTTTATTTTTAAAAAATATTTTCAACTTCAAAATTTTATTTTTTCACCCTTACACTCGATCCCTCCCCCCCACCCACCAACTCCCCTACCACCCCCACCCCCCCAAAAAAAAATTAAGTTTGTTTTAAAAAAATATTTTTTCAACTTCAAAAATTCTTTTTTTCAACTTCAAAAATTCTTTTTTTCACCCCTACCCTCGACCCCCCCACCCCCTACGCAGCCCCACCCACCCCACCCCTACAACCCCCCTCCACCCCCCCAAAAAAAAATTTAAGTTTGTTTTTAAAAAATATTTTCAACTACAAAAATTCATTTTTTTCACCCCTACTCTCGACTCCCCTTACCCACCCACCCCCTCCCCCACCCCCCGACCCCCCAAATTTTTTTTAAGTTTGTTTTTAAAAAATGCTTTCAACTTCAAAATTTCATTTTTTCACCCCTACCCTCGACCCCCCCACCCCCCAAAAAAAAATTTAAGTTTGTTTTAAAAAATATTTTCAACTTCAAAATTTCAATTTTTCACTCCCTCGACCCCCACCCCCACCTCCCAAAAAAAATTTAAGTTTGGTTTTAAAAAATATTTTCTACTCTAGTAAAAATAAAAGATATTTCTCAAAAACATTTTTCATTCATAAATCAAACACTAAAAATCTGTTCCGGAAAATATTTTCTAGTCACCAACCAAACATGAGAAAATAAGTAAAAAATCAACTTGTTTTCCAGGAAAACATTTTCCTTTATACCAAACACAGCCCTAATGTATAAATATTCAATGACGGGTAGAATCGGTAACTCAGGTACAAACATCAGTTTTGGAGATCCCGTCCTAACCTCCTTGTGCATCTTGACTCATGCCCACGCAACAACAACAACATACCTAGTATGGTCCCATAATGCGGTGTTCACTGTTCAGGAGAGTAGAGTATACATATACCTTGTCTCTAGAGAGACTGTTTCTGATAGATGCTCGGTTCAAAGGAACAATAGTCTAAAGTAGACACCCATGGTTGAACAAAAATTGAGCTCCAAAAAAGGCAAATCTGAAAGTTAAATGGAAAACAGATTTCTTGCATGAAATTTATCAACCATCTATGCAATAAATGGTTTTACCTCAAAAGTTTGTAATACCAGATTCTTGCCCAAAAACTTCTTACATGTTGTAAGAAGTGGGGTCAAGTTTTGAGTAACAACACCCAATTATATAACCACCACAACCAATGTACCTTTCTTTTTCATCTTTCAAGTACAGTAGATCAAATTAAACTGAGAAACTAATTATACGATTGGATAAAATAATTAAAAATAATTATCAACTTGCCAATTATCAAAGAAAGCCTACAGTGGTAAATAAACATCTAATTTGACAGACATAGAAATAATTTGGATGATGATTACATATAGTTTCATAATGTATCGTATTGTATTGTTTTGTGTTAAATTGTAGTACTATATTGTTTTAATCCGTACAATAATTGAATATATTGTATTGTTCTCCGTCGTTACATTTTATCACACTTTCATAATTTGAGTGATAAACCTACAAGAAAAGTAGGATACAAGATAGAGCTACTATGAAAAGGTGGGTAAAAATTGAAATATAATTATTAAATAATAAATAAAGACAAAATGAGAAGAAAATATTAAGATAACAACGCGACCAAACCAAATCGATTGTTACATAAAATAGGTCTTTTAATCGTTACCTAACAATGGATTTAAACGATACAATATAATAGAATTTGAGTAACAATCAAACAAACATTATATTTAAACTAATAATGCAATACAATACGACATGCAACAACCATCCAAACAAGGTATAAGAAGTAATTAATAATGAATTGAGTACCACTTCAAAACTCAGAAAAGTAAGCAAAATAATGAGAATAAGAATGTTTCAGCAGCAATTGTCACCTTGCCCACCCAAAATTGAAGCTTCAGAGTATGATAAGCATTTCTCACCACAATATAATATAGCACAAGAGAAAGAGAGAGGAAATGCTTGTATAATTCATCTGGGTTTATCAAATATAATAAACTATATTAAATAAATATAAATTTATTTATTTGTATAATAAATCTAAATACAAATTTATGAACTTATTTTTTTTATTCTTTTTTTCTCATTCATTATATTTATGCAATTATCTTCTTTTATCAAAGTTTTAAATTGAAATATGAAAAGTTATTTGTTAATGAACATTAACTTGGCATGACAACTTACTTTAGCACTTAAACTACACGGACATTTAAATACCCTTTTAATATTTTTGAAGTGAACTTTTTTCAACCCTCCGAACTCCAGCCTAGTTGAAGGTTGGATGTTGTTATGTACGCGCGTTTTCATTCATTCACGTCACTAATGATTTTAAAAAATAACTTAATTAATTATGTATAACCCACACGTTCCTAAAATAAAATTCGACCCATTTCTAAACAAATATCCTTAAATCTCAGATACCATCGTCATTCTAAAATTAAACCTAATCTCATTTTATTGTGAAGGGATCTTCAACGCATATTGTAAAGGGATTTTTTGAATTTGTGGTGTTTCAAAGTTCCCAGGTTAGTAATTTTCGTTTGGATGGTTGTAGCATTTGAGTTTAGGTTTTTGCCTAAAGATGAAGAAGAATAAGTTTGAATTTTACCTTTTCTCGAAAAACAATTATTCCTTCAAAGATACAACTTTTAGGTTTGAGAAGCTAAGATTTGAGATGAATCAAGAAAAAAAATAAGAAATTAGGTCACCATTTTTGGATAATTGAGATGGTGAAGGAGAAGAGGAAATTAGGGTTGTTCTTGAAGGTGAAAATTGCTCCTCAATTGGGTCGGATATTACCGTTAGAGGGACAAAATGGATTTAATATATATTTTTTTAAAAAATTAAAAGGTAAATTATATGATTAATGCGCCGGAGAAACCTGTTTCAACACGCGCGTTGGGCTGGAGTTCAGAGGGTTGGAAAAAATCCACTTCAAAGATATTAAGGGAGTATTTAAACGCCCGTGTAGTTTAAGTACTAAAGTAAGTTATCCTGCCAAGTTCGGAGAAGGGAGGGGTTATGTGTTTTCTCTTTTAATTAGATAGTCACACATGTTTGAATATTTACCTTATAATATCAGTTATGTTTCTTTTGGTATCATAGTATCACTAAACTATTCTTATTTTCCTCCAAAAAAAAAACTCCTCTCTCCTAATGGAATGTCATGCCACATTATTCTTTCTTTTCAACAATACAATAAAAGTTTTTAATATCTCTATAAACTATAAGCAACTTCTTTTAAGTATTCAATTGAAGTATTTACCCTATTCTTGAATTTTATAAAATGTAATCAAATTTTAAATTAAAATTAACTAATATTTATTATTTATTTGTCAATATTTTTAAAAATTAATTATCTTATTTAATTAAATACATTGAATTAATATTATTACTACACGACTTTTTTTGTCTTGATAATAGTCCGTTGAACTGTTATCAAGGCAAATCTTTATTTTAAATTATTGTACCTGGGACACAAATCAAATACTTCATTTGATTCAACTTATTTTTCAGTTTTTTAATACATCTAAAACTATCTCTTTTTTCTTTTTTAACAATTTTTAAATTTCATTTTTTCATGTAACATGTTTAAGGCACAAAATTAAAAGATATTTTAGTAAACTTAGGTTTGATTTATTTTTTTAAACTATGTGCCAAATTAAAATAAGACAAATGAATTAAAATAAAAAAAGTAATAAATAAATTATTATAAAATACAAATATGAACATAAAATTTAATTCATGATTAATCTATGCATTTCGTACTCGTGCAGTGCATGGATATTATAGAAGTTCATAAGGACAAATATATTGATTCGAATTCCAAATATATCTTTGTGTTTTATTTTGAATTCAAATTTTATGCTAATTCAAAAAAAATATCTTCTTATAAGTAACGGAAACTTAAGCAACCTAAACTGTGGGAATGGCTCCAGTGCCGGCCAACCCACTCAGAAAAGCGAGTACCTACAAACAATCTCTTAGGGGGAATACCTGCTACCCTAGTCTATGTCCTTCCCTTAGGCTCAACCTTAGCCTTGATCTCAATTTCCACCTCTTTCTCAATAAGTGGATCCTGGGGTGGGGGTGGGGTCGCTCCTATTGGTGTGCTCACATTCTGAGCTCCACCTCTAGTGGGTGTTGTCCATCTTTCATGTCCTTTCGTTGTGGGCTCAGTTGCTAGCTCCGTTGCTAGAGCTACCACTCTTGCTCCATTGCATCTAGTATTAACCATATGCGTACAAAAGTATGAACGGGATTCGATATCAATTTGGATCAGTAGATATCAATTGGAATCACGTCATAGCACGAAGAAAAAAAGGAAATTTTCTAAAGTTTTGCAACCTCTAGCATAAAGTACAAATGTCTCTGTACTGTTCAACATGACTATGCTAAACTAGTTTTGGTATGGCGAGATCAATGAACCTAGGGCTCTGATACCATGTTTGTCACGATCTAGACCATTGTGAGTGACACCCACCCTAAACAAACCGGCAGGAGAACCATCTAACCCGAACCAACCCACTACCATTTAAACAAATAAGTCTAATATAATAATAATAATAATAATAATAATAATAATAATAATAATAATAATAATAATAATAATAATAATAATAATAATAATAATAATAATAAGGGAAATAGTTTAAATATAAAAGAATTGAGTTCCCATAAACTCAACCCAATAATCTAAAAACAACCATTGCGGAAATATCCATAAGAACTAAAAGTTACCATACCAAAACTTTAAACAAATCCAAAATGGGGGTGCAACCCCGAAATTAAACATAACTCAGTCAATAGTCCATGCCCGAGCAAAAGGACAAGAAAACATAGAGGAATCTTTGGAAGCCTGAAAGACAAAGCTCATCCTTGGACTTGAAATGAGACGTCTCTCAACTGAGGTCTCGAATTAGCCTCTAGAAGATTCACTACACTCAACAAGAAAAGAAATAAGTGCAGTATCAATACATAAAACACCATGTATTAGTAGGTTCACGCGACCAGTCTAACATACACACATAAGTAGTTCATAACCCAATAGAAATCATAAGGCAATATACAATATAGCGACAAACATCAATCACACCTAAACTCTCAATAACATGACATGAAAACCACAAACTAGAACTAACCAATGCATAACATGTCTTACATAATCATAATGCAAAATTGGTCCTCTCATGGAACCTCAAACACATATTTGATCCTTTCATGGAACCCAACCCCAACTACAGTATCACACCAGACATGGTATTTGAGCCAACCGTCAATAATCATACCATACATGGTATCTGAGCCAACAAACAATGTCATGTATTGGCGTGGTATCCGATCCAACCAACAAGCACACCAAGCATGCATAATCACATTACACTATAACATGCATCAACACATAGCACAATGAATAAGACTACATGAACCTACAATTTACTATCACTAGTTCATTTCACCTGCTTCCTATTACATATTGCACAATATGATACTATAAGCAATAAACATGCACTATAAGCAATAAACATGCAAATATAAAATAACCTGGAAGAATATAACCATCACCTACATCTAATCAAGACCCTTGAAAATTTTAAATAGCTCGAGTTTTCCCCTTTGCGAAGTGCCTTGTCTTGTTCAAGGTCTAAAATAAGCAACACAAACAATTATCAATCAATAATGGCCTATTAATTTATCCGAATTACTAACAAATTTCAACCTTGGCCAAAATGTGATCATCTTCCCCAACTTAGGGCTCCTTCCCACGATGAATGCATGCTCAAAACCTCCCCCCAATGTTAACCACCTAGTTTCTAAGGCCTAAGAAATAATCAACAAGATTAGGGAGTTGAATTCTTACCTTTACTAGTGATTTTCGTGGAAAAATTAATGCAGGCTGCCTAAAATCGCCCTTCTCTGTTTTCAAGAATAAAAATATAGAAAATAGGGGTTTTGGGCAGTTTTTTGCATAAAATCTCAATTCGGCTCGCTATAGCGGCCCCTGTCTCGCTATAACGCCGCTATAGCAACACTTACCTTGCTATAGTGGTCTGCACACTTTGCTATATCGAGGTGCCTTCCACTATAGCAAGGTCGATGAAAGTTCTACGACCTCAACTTGTAAAAAGGCCCTTTTTACAAAACAAACTCTTTCCTTGACGTCTCGATTAATATCCTTCGTGCCAAGTAAAATTTCGGGAGTTCTACTAACTCGAATTCAATTTCAAAAGGCCTTATGAATTCCTTAATGTCTTAGCTACAAGTATACATTAGTCAAATCTAAAAAAAGACCCCACTCTTCCTCAGATGGCCCTAGACCTCACCTAACCCAAATTTCATCTAAGGCTAGCCTAGCCATGAATTTTCAAGTTACTACCCAAATTTTTTTTGGTCCCAAATTCCTGTCCAATAGACTATTCATAACGACCAAGTCAGGTTGTTACAACATTGAAGTAATAACTTGAAAGTAGAAATAATCAACCATGTGCAGAAAAACAGTTTAAAGGAGAGTCACAATAAATGAATCATGGACACCCGATCTCATATTATAGAAGTAGTTTTTAAACAGAATGTTGTTGTCATATGATGTATTAAGATGTTAAGAAATATTGATGTAAGAAAAGAGTATATGAGTATTTGAGAATGGAAAACCAAAACTATGTTAAGGTAAAACATCTTGCTTTCTGTAAGATTATCAATTGGATGTTGTTATAATTTACAAAAAAAAAAAAAAAAACTCAAAAAGATAAATACAATTACATGCCTGATATATATATATATATATATATCCTACTTTTTTAATTTTTATTTTATAAAAACAGCTCCATTTAAATTATATTTCAAGCTTTTTTAGGAAAAGTATTTTCAAACAACTAAAGATTATTAGCAAAAATAATAACCAAACACAATTCTAACTTCAAAAATTTCAAAGAAAGTGAACAATATTTGTACTAGTATGTAATGACTCATATATGAGATCTAGTTTATGGCATTATGTGTCTATCTATTTGAGATATTAGTTTTTTAGAGGAAATTTTATTGTATCTTTCGGATAAATTAGTCAAGTTGAGTTATTTTTCTAGTGTTTTGAAATTATGGGTATAAATCCATATAGAAAAAGTACATTCAAATTCTAAATATTCTTTGCAATAATATGGCCAAACACAACTGCAATTCCTACTTCAAAAATTTTAAATAAAGTGATTTTTTTTTCATGATCAAACTCCCACTAAATTTAGATTTAATTTCCTTAATTTTAGGTTAAGTTACATTTTTTGGGCCTGGTCTGGGTTTGGGCCAGTCCCATTACTTTGGTGGACTTAATTTTGTTTGGTATAAATTATAGGAACCACATATTATAAGTACTAAATAACATCTTATCCCTTCTAGTTTTCTATTTACCAAAAATCCCTTAAAAATGATGTTTGCGGGATACATAGCGTTGTGCACAGGATACATTAGGTTTGATACATTCCACATAGCGGGATACATAGCGTTGTGCACGGATACATTAGGTTTGATGCATTTCACATAGCGGGATACATAGTGTTGTGCATGAGATACATAGCGTTTGATACATTCTACATAGCGGGATACATAACGTTGTGCACGGGATACATGCGGGATACATAGGTAAATAAGGGATTTTTGAAAATTTTGAAATAAGTAGAGATAAATGGATATTAAGGTAAGTAAAAGAGTGTAGTTAAGTAATTTGTCCATTTTGTTTTCAATATATCTGGCCCACAAGGCCAAAAATTAAATTTTTTTAAAAAAGCAATTCATGTTACAAATCCACTTAATTGTGTGGATGTTTCTCCTAATCTATCCTAACGTAATGTATCCATTTATTATTATAGTAACGTATTGTCAAATGTTGTAAAAGGATGGTTTAAACATCCTATAAAAGGTAATCTTCACTCTTAGAAAATACACACTTGAAGAGATTTATATTTTCCATCACCACTTATCTTCCTATATTGTTTAGTATTCTTATATTTTCCTCTTGTTTTACAACACGTTATCAGCACGAGTCTCTAACCAAATTAAAACCTACTTAATTCGGAATTATCTTTTTTCCTAAAAGTTGATCAATTTTCTTTTCGAGTCAGGTATACATTAATTTATATGTTTATAACATATCTAATAGGACTTACATAAGTCTTTGATCAACGATTTAATTACTGCATTCAGAACTTGCTTTAGATATTATTATGATACTTTACTAGGCATAATAATCAATACGTTTCAAGTTTATATTGTTATGTTATTTATGCTACTAACTTATAACTCTAAATTTAATATTAAGCAATATGATAAGCATGATAGTAAGAATACTCGTAAGTATTTTCTTGTCATACATTTTGTGCGTCATAAAGAATATAGTATTGTATTAAATACAACTTGAAATTATTACCAAACTTTGACGTTACTTGAAACTAGTAATAGATACTTAAAACAAGTAGAAAATATATTTAACTCTTACCGTTTCAATGCTTCATGAGTTTACATTTTTTTTTTCTAACATTAATGTTCATGTATATAATATATTTTATACTCATCCTATACTTTATTATTTAAAGTATTAATTTGTCATTTATAATAAACAAACCAACATCATAATATTAACTCAATTATTTTATGATAGTTTTCATCATGTCGAATTTGTCAAAGCTTGAATTTGTGGCACTTGACATTTCTGGAAAGAACTATTTGTCATGGGTACTTGATGCTGAAATTCACCTTACCGCTAAGGGTCTTGGTGATTGTATAATCGAAGGAAATAAGGCATCAAGTCAGGATAAAGCGAAAGCTATGATTTTCCTTCGTCATCATCTTGATGAAAGCCTGAAGGTTGAATACTTAACAGTGAAAGATCCACTTGAATTATGGATAGGTTTGAAAGGGAGGTATGACCACCTCAAGGCAACTGTATTGCCAAGGGCTCGTTATGAGTGGATGCACTTACGGTTTCAAGATTATAAAACTGTAATTGAGTATAACTCTGCTGTATTTAGAATCACTTCCCAATTAAAATTATGTGGGGAAGTTATAAAAGATGAGGACATGTTGGAAAAGACACTAACTACTTTCCATGCCTCCAATATAATATTACAGCAGCAATATCGTGAAAAGGGTTTTAAAAAATACTCTGAATTAATCTCATGCCTTCTGGTGGCTGAGCAACATAATGACCTTTTAATGAAAAATCATGAAGCCCGTCCCACTGGAAGTGCTCCATTACCGGAGGCCCACGGGGTAGAAGCACACGGCCAGTCTGAAATAAGACAAAATAATCGAGGCCATAATATTGTGCGTGGACGTGGCAAAGGCAAAAGACGATATGATAATCGTCGAGGTGGTGGTCATAACAAAAGGGAGAACAATATGGGTTCTCAAAATAATCCTTCAAAAGGCAAAGGCGATCACTGTCATCGTTGTGGCCTTAAAGGTCACTGGAAAAATGAATGTCGGGCACCTGAGCATTTTGTCAGGCTGTATCAAAATTCCTTTAAAAGGAAAGGGAATAGAGGTGGTGCCTCCTCTTCTAATGCCCGAGTGGAGTCACATTTGACTCTAAAAAATGATGCTCAGGCAGGGTCTTCTCAAAAATATGATGAGAATGTTGAGGCGAATTTAGCATTGAAAGATGATGCTTTTGATGGGCTCGATGATATTACTCATCTAGAAGCTGAGGACTTCTTTAGGAATCGCAACTGAAGATTGACAATTGAACTGGGAAATGAATAATGTTTTTTTTTAATGTATTTTTAATGTCTTCATTAAAGTTTATGTACTTAAGATTTGTTTTGTTAAATTTCGTACTTCTTATTATGTATTTTTATTTTTATGAAGATAAATAAATTTTTCCAGTCTTCAGTTGGATCCAATATGAGTAATGGAGATATGTGCCTTCTGGACAGTGCCACAACTCATACGATACTAAGAGAAAAGAAATATTTCTCTCATTTGGTAATGAAAAAGGCATATGTTAATACAATATCCGGTAGTACAAAATTGATTGAGGGTTCTGGAAGAGCGGCCTTATTACTACCTGGAGGGACATTATTGGTAATTGATAATGCATTGTATTGTAGTAAGTCTCAAAGAAACTTGTTAAGTTTCAAGGTTATTCGCCAAAATGGCTATCATGTTGAGACTGCGAATGAAGGAAAGGTTGAATACCTTTATATTACTACAATAACTGCAGAGAAGAAAACTGTGCATGAAAAATTATCTGCACTTTCTTCTGGGTTGTACCATACAAATATTGGTACAGTTGAATCACATGCCGTGGTAAACAAAAGGTTTACTGGTTCTAATGATTTTATCATTTGGCATGACCGGTTAGGCCATCCCGGTTATAATATGATGCGCAAAATAATTGAAAATTCACATGGGCATTCTTTGAAGAACCAAAATGTTCTTCAATTAAAGGAATTCTCTTGTGCTGCTTGTTCACAAGGAAAGTTGGTTATCAAACCATCAGTGGCTAAGGTTGGGATGGAATCCCCTGCATTTCTGGAACGGATACAGGGTGATATATGTGGACCTATTCACCCTGCATGTGGACCATTTAAATATTATATGGTCTTGATAGATGCATCTACAAGATGGTCACATGTGTGCTTATTATCAACTCGCAATATGGCTTTTGCGAGGTTGTTGGCTCAAATAATAAGGTTAAAAGCACAATTTCCAGATTATGCAATAAAAACAATTCATCTTGATAATGCTGGTGAATTTACATCTCAGGCATTTAATGATTATTGTTTGTCCACGGGAATAACAATTGAACATCCTGTTGCACATGTTCATACTCAAAATAGTTTAGCAGAGTCATTGATTAAACGTCTACAATTAATAGCTAGACCATTGTTGATGAGAATAAAGTTGCCCGTTTCTGTTTGGGGGCATGCTATTTTGCATGCAGCGGCACTTGTGCGCATAAGGCCAACCAGTTATCATGATATCTCCCCATTACAATTGGTTTTTGGTCAGGAGCCAAACATTTCCCATCTTAGAATATTTGGTTGTGCGGTATATGTTCCAATTGCTCCACCACAACGCACAAAGATGGGTCTCCAAAGAAGGTTGGGGATATATGTTGGGTATGAATCTCGTTCTATTATAAAATATTTGGAACCTAGAACTGGAGATTTATTTACGGCAAGGTTTGCTGATTGTCATTTTGATGAATCAGTATACCCAACATTAGGGGGAGAACAAAAGCAGTTGGAAAATGAGATAGATTGGAATTCACTTTCACTGTCTCATTTAGACCCTCGAACAAATCAATGTGAGCTGGAAGTTCGAAAGATAATTTATTTGCAGAATATTGCAAATCAACTGCCGGATGCATTTACTAACCTTCCACGGGTTACTAAATCATATATCCCAGCTGCTAATGCTCAAGTTCGAGTTGATGTCCCGATAGGACAAAATGTTAAGGCAAATGAGTCTGGACCACGCTTAAAACGTGGTAGACCAATTGGTTCTAAGGATAAAAATCCTCGAAAAAGGAAAGGAATAAATGATCAAGATGATCATAATATGGAGGCAATTGCGCATGAAGAGCTCCGAGACATAATAAATGATGACACCAAAAAAGAGGTCCATGTCCCAGAAAATAATGAGAATGAGGAAATCTCTATAAATTATGTCTCGACGAGAAAAATGTGGAATCGAAATAATATTGTGGTGGATAATATTTTTGCCTATAATGTTGCAGTTGAAATAATGCAACAAGATGAGGATTTGGAGCCAATATCTGTCAATGAATGTAGACAGAGAAATGATTGGCCAAAATGGAAGGAAGCAATTCAAACAGAATTGGCTTCACTTGAAAAACGTGAAGTTTTTGGACCAATAGTCCGAACACCTGAAGGTGTCAAGCCAGTGGGGTACAAATGGGTTTTTGTTCGAAAATGCAATGAAAATGGTAAAGTCGTAAGATATAAAGCACGACTTGTGGCACAAGGATTTTCGCAAAGACCTGGCATTGATTATGAGGAGACATATTCTCCTGTGGTAGATGCAATTACCTTCAGGTATCTAATAAATATGACAGTTCATGAAAAGCTTGAAATGCATCTAATGGACGTTGTCACAGCCTATTTATATGGCTCACTAGACCACAATATTTTTATGAAAATCCCTGAAGCACTCAAAGTGCCTGAAGCATATGAAAATTCAAAAGAAAGTTGTTCAATAAAGCTTCAGAAATCCTTATATGGATTGAAACAATCAGGGCGAATGTGGTATAATCGTCTTAGCGAATATTTGCTAAAAGAAGGGTATAAGAATGACCCTATTTGTCCTTGTATTTTTATACGAAGGTCAAAATCTGAATTTGTAATAATATCTGTTTATGTTGATGACTTGAACATCATTGGAACTCCTACAGAGCTTTCAAAAGCTGTTGAGTGTTTGAAGAAAGAATTTGAAATGAAAGATCTTGGAAAGACAAAATTTTGTCTTGGCCTTCAGATTGAACATTTGAAAAGTGGAATATTTATCCATCAATCAACATATACTGAAAAGGTTTTGAAGCGATTTTACATGGATAAATCACACCCATTGAGTACCCCGATGGTTGTGAGATCTCTCGATATAAATAAAGATCCATTCCGACCTCAAGAAAAGGATGAAGAGATTCTTGGTGATGAAACACCATATCTTAGTGCTATTGGGGCACTAATGTACCTAGCCAACAATACCCGGCCAGATATTTGTTTCGCAGTAAGTTTATTGGCGAGATTTAGCTCATGTCCAACAAGAAGACATTGGAAAGGTGTTAAGCATATATTCAGATATCTTCAAGGAACAATTGATATGGGATTGTTGTATTCTAATGCATCCAAGTCAGAATTGATCGGTTATGCAGATGCTGGCTATTTGTCTGATCCACATAAAGCTCGATCTCAGACAGGCTATTTATTCACATATGGAGGTACAGCTATATCATGGCGTTCGATGAAGCAAACAATAGTTGCTACTTCTTCAAATCATGCAGAGATAATAGCCATTCATGAAGCCAGTCGAGAGTGTGTATGGTTGAGATCAATGACTCAACACATTTTGCAATTATGCGGTCTTTCTGTACAAACAAAGACTCCAACAATATTGTATGAAGATAATGCTGCTTGTATAGCTCAATTAAAGGGAGGATATATCAAAGGAGACCCAACAAAGCATATTTCACCTAAGTTCTTTTTCACACATGATCTTCAACAAAATGGTGAGATAAATGTTCAACAGATTCGTTCGAGTGATAATCTTGCAGATTTATTCACTAAGGCATTGCCAACGTCAACATTTGAGAAGCTAAGATATAAGATTGGAATGCGTCGTCTCCAAGATATCAAATAAATTTTTCATCAGGGGGAGTAAAATACGCGTTGCACTCTTTTTCCCTTAGCCAAGGTTTTGTCCCATTGGGTTTTCCTGGTAAGGTTTTTAATGAGGCAACACTCAAGGCGTATTACAAGATGTGTGTACTCTTTTTCCTTCACTAGGCTTTTTCCCATTGGATTTTTCCTAGTAAGGTTTTAACGAGGCACATTATCTATAAACATCCAAGGGGGAGTGTTACAAATCCACTTAATTGTGTGGATGTTTCTCCTAATCTATCCTAACGTAATGTATCCATTTATTATTATAGTAACGTATTGTCAAATGTTGTAAAAGGATGGTTTAAACATCCTATAAAAGGTAATCTTCACTCTTAGAAAATACACACTTGAAGAGATTTATATTTTCCATCACCACTTATCTTCCTATATTGTTTAGTATTCTTATATTTTCCTCTTGTTTTACAACAATTCACAATTTTTTAAAACAGCAAAAACAATTTACTTCTTAATTATCTTAACACAACTGTCTATTAAATGTATAGGTTTGAAAATAATAACATGTTCACATCTCTTTCTGTTTTCACTAATTTGTTTGGTAGTGTGCTATTAAAAGAAGATTATTTATGATATATGAAAAAAATTTCTATTTAAAAAATAAAATAAAATTAAAAATCCCCTCTTCATTCATTTTTACTTGACCAATTTAAACTTTATACACCCATTAAAAAATAATAATGAATAGGAGTGTTTTACTACAATACCCATATATAATAATTGATATTCAGTCAATAAAAAGTTAATGCTAAAGATAAAACTTGTTTTTTTTTTCTCTCTGTTCCTATTTACTTGTCCATTTTTGACTTGATACACTGGTTAAGAAGATAACAATTGATATAGTCAGTTTACCATTTTACCCTTATATTAATTAATAGGATTCCAAAATCAATTTACTCATTAAAGATGTTCTACCTTTTTCAAAAGCATTAACTCTCTAAATAAATTGAGGGTATATGTATATATATGTGTCTTTTTTGATTTGTGAAAAATGCCGAATAAAAAGGGTCAAGTAATTAAAAAATCAAAATTGAACAAGTAAAAAGGGATAATAAATAAAAAAGTTAAAGTGTAGTTATAATATAATTGACAAATTAAAGTAAAAACTAAAAATTAAAAGTAAAGAAAATGAAAAAGAGTGTGTATTAATACAATGTTGACTAAGAGAGTGAGCCATAAATAACGGTTATAAAACGTAGGAAAAACAGAAATAGATATAATCTGATTTAAATGCTGTCTCTTGTCCTGTAAAATGGCGCCTCTTGGAAATGTTTATTTTTTGACTATAAATAAACTAGTCCCCTTTCATTTCTTCTTCACACAACTCTTCAGAAATGGAGATAATTTCTCCTTCATTTCTTCCTTTATACGATTACCAATCCCCTCCAATCTCCGATGATGAATTTAAACGATTTCATACAATTGATCGAAAACTTTATGGGAAGTTGCTTAACGTTCTAGGGCGTGAACCTGCTGAATCGATGAAAGTTATGGCGTTTTTCCATTGGATTGAAGGAGTTGCAAAGGATCGCTACTTTGTGGCTAACCTTTTTGATTTTTCATCTCAATTGCTTAACAAAATTGTGGATGAGGCTTTAATGTGTGTGAAATGCACGGAGGATGATAAGTTTACTGGATATAATAACTATCCTGAGATTTTTTTTGATTCCTAATATTTTGAGGCGGAATTTTACTCTCAAATACTTTTATGATAATAGGGCAAGTGCTATTCGCGGTATCACTCATTCTCTTAAGACTGTTTGTTTTAGGGCTTTTGATGATATACATGTTGTTAAACAGCCAAATTATTATACCAGGTCAACTTTGTTCCAAACACCAAATGATGTTATCAACAACCCTAGTCCTTATGCCCCAATTGGTGGTGGTGGTGGTGGTAATCTTATAGAATCTATGATACCTAGTGTGAACATGATCGAAGAACTAGGAACCGTTAATAGTAGTAGAATGATGTCACTTATCAACCCTAGCCATTTTTATAGCGGTGCATCCAACATAGAAGCTACTAGAATGAACCCTAGTCATCTATCCGGGGTGGGTGGATCGAGTCTAGAAGAATCACCTACTAGAATGGTGCCAATGAATTCTTCTCTTGTACCAAGTGCTAACGCGTTAAACATGGATGAATATGCAAGGGTGGCTAATAGATTAATGGTGCCAATGAGTTCTAGTCATGTACCAAGTGTGGGTGCATCAAACATAGAAGAATATGCAAGGGCAGCAACTAGGATGGTGCCAATGGGCCTTAGCCAGGTACCAAGTGTACTGGGACCGGTTGTTGGTGCATCAAACATAGATGATCAATTAGCAAGGGGAGCAACTAGAATGGTGTCAATGAACCCTAACCTTGTACCAAGTCATGTGAGTGCATCAAACATAGAGGAATTAGCAAGGGCTGCTCCTACTAGGATGGTGCCAATGAACCTTGTACCAAGTCATGTGAGCGCATCAAACCTAGAAGAATTAGCAAGGGCTGCTTCTACTAGGATGGTGCCAATGAACCCTAGCCATGTCCCAAGTGTGGGTGCATCAAATATAGATGAATATGCAAGGGCAGCTGCTACTAGGATGGTGCCAATGAACCCTAGCCATGTACAAAGCGCGGGTGGTGAGATGCTTGTACGTTATCCATATGGTGTTCCAAATCAAATGGTACAATATATGCCACCTTATTATAATTATCCTCGATATGGTTCTTCAAGTGGAAGTGGAGTTTTTATTCCTCAAATGTTGCCTACTCCTTATAATTATCATCATGACATTGGTGGTATGAACATGGATATTTCTGAAATGTTTAAGAACAACTTGAACTTTCTTGATGATGAGGCTGAAATTGCTCCTGAAGATAGGACTGTCTTCTTGACATTCTCCAAGGGCTATCCAATTAGTGAAGCTGAAGTCAAGGAATTCTTCACTAGGTAATTTATCTTTTCATTCTATAATTATAATCATTTAACACTTAACTTGAATTTGATCCCTCTATTAAGTTTAGTTAATTTGTTAATCAAATATAAAAAAAAAACACTTGCGGTGGTTAGTTTAATACCTATTTTGGCGGATCTTTGTAATAGAATGATTAAGGGGTAAATTAAGCAACATAGTCATTTTATTACATTTTAGGTTATGCTTAAATTAAACCTCTCCCGTCATTAAATAGAACAACATAACTTATATTCATTTATGCGTTTACATTATTACGTGTCTTAATTCGCGATAGATGGTTAGATCTTTGATGATATATTATAAACCATGAAACCAATGGCAAGTGCGGAAGGTATGTACTGTTATAGAGAAGCTAATCAAGTAACTGATAGTTTGACTATAAATGTTTGATTGTTGTCAATGACCTGATTCAGAAACAACCTCTCTCTACCTCCATGAGGTAATAGTGATGTGTGATGGTGGGCTTATGATTATATTTTAATTGTGTTGTAGGAAATTTGGAGATGATGTTGAAGCTGTTTACATGCAAGAGGTTGCGGAGGATGAGCAAGCGTTGTATGCGCGGCTTGTGACTCGATCTCCTGCTCTCCTTGAGGCTATTGTAGATGGTGGAAAAGCAAAGTACAACATCAATGGGAAGCATGTCTGGGCAAGAAAATATATCAAGAAGCAAAACCCTAAGATCATGTTTCTGGGACAAAGCAGCTCTTCAGTTCCATCCACTTCACCCTAATTAATGTTAATGTGCCAGTGTGCAGTGCTAACTTGAGGGGTCAGGGTTTTATGATGTAACTTTGTTGTAACTTTACTATTATGCTTGTCGTTGTTGTAATCTGGATTCTGAATCTGCCTTTATGTGCTGTTTCGAATAAAACGAAAACCTTTAGACAAAAGTCCATATATATTTTATTATTGTATACAAATATATAGGAGGGCGGCCAACTAAAACAAAAGTCCCTCTTGTGTATGATTGGTAAGCAAGTATTATTTCAAGAGCGTTTATATGTTATTTAACAAAATGTTATGGAGAGTGACGGTTAAGGGTGGTGTGGGTGGAATGGTCAAGGGGTGCAGGTTGGGGGGATTGCGTGGATGGGGAGAGATATATACAATAAACTTGGATTATGATGACTTATGCAACTTGTTTTCCTACTTTCATAGAGAAGTCATTTTCCTCACTTTAAGGAGCTTGTTTTCCTAGAAAAAAATATTTTCCAATCCTTTTGATGAGCCAAAAGTAGAAAAATTGAAAAACATTTTCTGAAAGTGAGTCTTCTTCATCTTTCCAAGCTACATAGGGTGCTAATACTATTTCATTCACGTCTGATCGTTTTCTATCTTGATTGTGTTAGTGTTTGTCCTTATTCAATGACGGAGTAAATATTTTTCAGTATATTGAGTTTAAAATATAAAAAAGTAAGCATATAAAAAGAGTCAAATAAATTTAACATCTACTATGTAAAACGAAAATAAAATAAAATTCTTAACCCTAAACGTTGCATTGTTTCACAAAAAATCATTTCATGAAATTTATTTTATTCTTATTCTTCAAATGTCTCAAGTTTTTCAGTGTTAGGAATTATTTGACATTTTCATTAATGTTGGCAAATAAAAGTGATAATACTTGTCGACGATTTTTGTCAAATCATGTCACCATATTTAGTTGCGACACGAAAATATTTGTTTATCTAGTCTGGTATATATCTTACTATATAAAGCTGGACAAACTTGACACCTCCTTTTGGGCATGATTTAAAAAAATAAAATCCTTTTCTTTTAAGCCTTTTTTCTTTATTTTACTATTTATTCCATTTAGAGGTAGGGGATGGCATTTCAGTGTATGAAACAGTTCAGTACTCAACTAAATAGAATTGTGCATATCTTATTAAGTCTTCTTCGCAATATAAAAAGGTTATTGGATAGGTATTTCTATTGCTTTAGACTGTGTTTTCTCTTCTTAGTTCATTCAATCAACAATATAAAAATTACTTGAAAACAAACTTTGATCCATATACCATCATATGTACTCTAATTTATTTAAATAATACTCAAAGTCGATATTATTAAAAATATTTAAAAGAAAATAAATCTTAGTTATGTAAAACGTGTGTTAAAAAGTGAACCTGAAAAATCATTTATCTTTGAATGTGAAAAAATAATAATTAAATTAACAGAAATAAGTATTTTTAAAAATGAATTGACGGTGGAATTTTCTTATCCACTATCGGGGGATAGTAGTTAATTATCATTGGATGTAATGTCGCTAAAGGCTTTAGAGATATTTTAGGAAGAATACTAGTATTATTTTTGGTTTACGTAGTGTTATATAATTAGACATGACATTGCATTCTTCATCTTCCCATTCCATTTTCATCATCATAGTTGCTTTCTATATTTTGTTTACATTGAACCAATTCTGAACAAGAAGTAGAAGTTTTTCTTAATTCTGCTTACTTAATCCCCTACTTCGTTTTCTGAAATTGTCATCATTGAATATGTTACTCCTCTCATGTAACATATAAGTAGAAATACTTACAAAAAAAAGTAAAGGGGAACTAACTAGTTAATGAGCCAAATATGTATATCCTCATAGTTGTATTTGACTCTCCTCAACAATTATTTATTTTGCGGTTTTGAAGATTAGAACCTTGCCCCCCTCACTCCTCTTTTTGTAATTTCAATGAAGATGAATTGTCAATGACAAAATCTGAGAGACCCAAAATTCATAAATAAAAAAAAAACTAATGAGCCGAAAAACTTATCTAAAGATAAATGAAGTACGTACCCTCCACAAATTCCTTTCCATAACTATAAAAATTGACTAGCTAAGAAGAAAATTGTCATTTATCGAGTTGAAACAACATCTTTGCTTCTATTGAGAGACCATGAACAGTAATAAAATGTCCTATTAATTTCCTCTTGGAGAAAAAAGTTTTGCCAAGAATTTCATCACTTGATGATTGGCTTCTCTAAAATAGTTAGTATTAGAATTCCTTGGAGGTATGTAAAATTCGTCCACCAAGTTTTTTTTTAATTTGCAAATTTTTCCTCAGTTAGTTAATTGAGTAATTGACTAATATTATGACAATAGTAGATAGTATATATATATATATATATATATATATATATATATATATATATCATTATGGGAGAAATTGATCATTGAAATGATAAGGTCTAAGGTTACGTTCAACATAAGCTTTTCTTCATTCATAACATTGTACAAAAGGCACACGTATATCTACATGAGCTTTTCAAAAGTTAGTAGAGGACCATATATACTTATCCAATCATTATTATACTTTCTTACAAGACATATTTCATAAAACAATAACTGTCATTCTTTTACAAACTAAAAAAGATATTTTACAATCATTTTAATCAATCATAGGAAAATTGAAAAATATTTTCTGGAATTGAGTCTTCTGATCATCTTCATCCAAGCTACAAAGAGTGCTAATACTATTTCATCCATGTCTGATATTCTTCTATATCTTGATCGGGTTCGTGTTTGATCTTATTCAATGTCGGAGTAAATATTTTCAAACTGAGTTCAAAATATAAAAAAGTAAGCATACAAAAAAGTCAAATAAATTTAACATATTGACTATATCTAACGAAAACTAAATGTCGTATTGTTTCACATAAATATCACAAAATCATTTCATGTCATTTATTTGACTCTTTATTTCTTCAAATGTCATAAATTTTTCAGTGTTATAAATTTTTTGACATTTCCATTAATGTTGGCAAATAAAAGTGATACTTGTTGACGACCTTTATCAAATGTCACCAATTTATCTAGTTGCGACATGAAAATATATTTTTTATCTAGTATATATCTTACTATATGAAGCTGGACAAACTGGACGCCTCCTTTTGGACATGATTTTTTTTTTAAAATCCTTTTGTTTTAGAGATTAACTACTATTCACTGTCTGTCTGTGAACAAGAAAATTAGTACTTATTTCTTTTAAGTTAATTATTATATTAGAAAACTATCATTTTTTTGATTTTAAAAATAGATCGTTTATCTTTTTAAAATCGAAATTGACATTTTTTGAGTGATTAATTTATTAAGATGACAAATATTTATCCTCAAACAACTCAAGTGAAATAATAGCAAATATGACAACAAAATTGTTCTTCTCCAAGCTAGTTCCATAAAAAATAATATTGTCCCGACAATTATTTACATTGACCTAGTTACATAATAATTCAAAGGTATATAATTGAAAATAAGTTTTTTTTTTATAGAGTTTTAATTCAAACATAAGATGGGATGAGAAACAATGAACCAAACACTTCGTAAAAATAAACTCTGCACTATTAATTTTTGCATTATTAATCCCTGCAATATTATTAATCCTTATGCTATTAATCTTTGTACCAAACGACCCTTCAGAGGTAGGGGATGGCATTCCAGTGTATGAAATAGTTCATAACTCAACTAAATGGAATGACACTTCATTGTAAGAAACGTTGGATTACTCAATTAGGCAATAAAATTTGGTGAAATAGGGTTAATTATACTACAATAGAAATAACTTTTAGCGACAATAAATAGAGCTAAAGCCTTTACATGCATTAGTTAATTGTCATTTGATCCAACATCGCTAAAGGCTTTAGGGGATAATTTACAAAGAGTGTTAATTACAGCTAAAAATTTATGCTTAGTGACAATTAAACTATTGCCACTAAAAATTATTTTTGATATAGTGTTAATTAGAGCTGACATTGCACTCTTCATCTTCCCCATCCCTTTTTTCTTATTTCTGCTTGCATAGTCCCCTACTTCATTTTCTGAATTTATCATCATTGAATATGGTTAGTAAACCTAAGGTGTGGGAGGTTTGGCTAGCTAGACTCTTCTCATGTAACATATAAGTAGAAATACTTACAAAAATTAAAGGGGGACTAATTAATGAGCCAAAAATGTATATCCCATAGTTGTATTAGACTGTCCTCAACAAGATGAATGGTGAATGAAGATGAATCTGAGAGACCCAAAATTCATAAATAAAAATAACTAATGAGCCAAGAGACTAATCTAAAGATCATATATAAATGAAGTAGCTAGCCTCTACAAATTCCTTTACATAACAATAAAAAATGACTAGCTGAGAAAAAAATTATCATTTATCAAGTTGGAAACGTCTTGGCCTCTGTTGAGAGACCTTGAACGGTAATAAAATGTCTTATTCCTCTTGGAGAAACAAGTTTATCCAAGCACTTGATTGGCTTCTCTAAAATAGTTATTAGAATTCAGCCTCACGTTGAAGCCCCAAAAGGAGAATTGAGGATTTTTCAAATAGGAGATCAAAGCGTTTTTTCTTGGAGATGGAAAATTCGTCCACCAAGTTTTTTCAATTTGAAAATTCTTTCTCAATTAGCTAAAAGGATGAAATTGATTAATATTATGACAATACTAGGTAGCATATATATCATTATGAGAGAAGTTCATCGTTTAAATGAGAAAGGTGTAAGGTTACGTTTAGCAAAAACTTTTCTTCATTCATAACATAGTATAAAAGGTACACACATAAATCTACATAAGCTTTTCAAAAGTTAATTAGTAAATGAACATATATACTTATGCAATCATTATTGTACTTTCTTATGAGACATATATTTCATAAAACAATGACTATTAACCATCATTCCTTTACAAACTAAACAAAATATTTTGAATTTTAAGGAGCTTGTTTTCTTAAATATATTTTACAATTATTTTAATCAACCATTGGAAAATTAAAACACATTTTCTGGAAGTGAGTCTTCTGATCATCTTCATCCGAGCTACAAAGGGTGCTAATTCATCCATGTCTGGGATTCTTCTATACCTTGATCGGGTTCGTGTTTGACCTTATTCAATTGTGGAGTAAATAATTTCAGTAGATCGATATTCGGGTTCAAAATATAAAGAAGTAAGCATACAACAAAATCAAATAAATTTAATATAATCTACTGTATATAACCGAAAAAACCCTCTTTAACCCTAAATGTCGTATTGTTTCACATAAACATCACAAAATCATTTCATGAAAATTATTTTACTCTTATTTCTTCAAATGTCATAAATTTTTCAGAATTAGGAATTTTTTGACATTTCCATTAATGTTGGCTAATAAAAGTGATACTTGTTGACGATTTTCATCAAATGTCACCAATTCATCTAGTTGCGACATGAAAATATTTTTTTTATCTAGTATATATCTTACTATATGAAGCTGGACAAACTTGACACCTCCTTTTGGACATGATTTTTAAAAAAAAAAAATCTTTTCTTCCTTTTCTTTTAGAGATTAACTACTATTCACCGATAGTGAACAAGAAAGTTAAACCCTCTGTTTATTTTCAGAAATACTTATTCTTTTAAGTTAATTATTATATTAGAAAACTATCATCTTTTCGTTTTTAAAAATAAATAGTTTATCTTTTTTAAATTGAAAATTGACATTTTGTGAGTGATCATTTTATCAAGATGACAATTATTTATCCTCAAATTACTCAAGTTAAAAAATAGCAAATATAACAACAAAATTGTTCTTCTTCTAGCTAGTTCCATAAAAAAAAAAAAATGTCTGACAATTATCTACATTGACCCAATTACACAATAATTCAAGGGTATAATTGAATTTTTTATTTATTTATAGAGTTTTAATCCAAACACAAGATGAGGTGGAAAATAATGAACCAAACACTTGATAAAAATAAACCCTACATTACTAATCCCTGTATTATCAATCCCTATATTATTAATTTTTACGTTATTAATATTTGTACCAAACGACCCCTTAAAGGTAAGGGATGGCATTCCAGTGTATGAAACAGTTCATTACTCAACTAAATGAAATGACACTTCATTGTAAGAAACGTTGCAATACACAATTGGGCGATGAAATTTGGTGAAATAGGTTACTTATACTACCACAACAATAACTTTTAGCGCCAATAAATATGAACATTAATAAAGAGGGCTAAAACATTTATCTACATTAGTTAATTGTCATTGGATCAAATGTCAGTAAAGGCTTAAAGGATAATTTATAAAGAGGGCTAATTGCGGCTAAAAATAAGTTTTTAGTGGCAATTAAGCTATTTCCATTAATTAATTACCGTTAAAAATTATTTTTAATGTAGTATTAATTAGACATGATATTGCACTCTTCATCTTCCCATACTATTTTCTTAATTCTGCTTGCATAGTCCCCTACTTCGTTTTCTGAAATTATCATCACTGAATATGGTTTGTAAGCCTAAGGTGTGGGAGTAACGACTTGAACTGTCGTTATTTAGGAAAGACAAAAATCCGCGAAAATCTGGGCCATTGTCCCGCCAGAGCGGGCTAGATGCCGCTGGGGCTGCGGCGCTACAACGGGATAAGTTGCCGCTACAACGGGATAGGCGAGGCAGAATGTAATATACGAGAAATCATGTTTTCTCCATCTTCCTAAAATACCTAGATAAGTCGTAAATTACCCTAGAAACCTCAGAAAAGCCGCTCTAGTCTTGGGAAGGAAGGAGAAGGAGAAGGAGATTTCTAGCGTGGGGATGGTGGAATCTTGCGAATTCTTGGACAAATTCACCGTCTTGAATCCGAAAAAGCTGGAAACGAAGTAAAAAACCCCGTGTTACTGCTTGGCGCCCAGGTAGGCTAGGTTTTATGCATTGAGTAGTTATAAATATGTGCTTACCATATAATGTATGTAAATCAATAGTAGGTTATGTGTAGACCTTCATGCACCAGATGAATTTCATGAGTAAATTCTAGGATTCAACATAATTGGATTAGTGCGGTGAGAAGATAATTTGATGATTTGTTAGGTTTTCTGGAAATTGCTACCATGGATAGAATTGTTGTAAGAACTAGGGCATGGAATTAAAGTAGAACTAGACGAACGAATGTATGCTACTTTCGATCCGTTGAATTGATGAACTTGAGAAACTAGGTGATTTGTGATTAAAATCTAACAAGAAATCCTAATGATGGACTAGGGCTGAGTATGGTTCAGTATTATTTACATGATGGGGACCGATGAGTACTTTGTAGGTGATGGTGGTGATTTTATGTTTGTGTAATGTGTGCTTGTTCTTGCTTCATTATGATACTTGTATATGTATGAATGTTGCAATGTTGATCACACTTGTGGTAAATGAGAATTATGAATCGTTATTGCCATGAAATCATGAACTAAATGTATGATCTTGATGATGTACTTGTGATTGTGATTGTGGTATGTGAATGGGGATCGGATTGCCACATTTCGACAAGCTAACTTGGATTGGATTGCCACGTTCCGGCATACTATTGGATCGTATTGCCACGTTCCGGCATACTATTGGATCGTATTGCCACGTTCCGGCATAAACATGGGATCAGATTGCCACATTTTGACAAGCTAACTGTTTGGGTTTGGGTTCCATGAGAGGACTATTGAATTGGGTTCCGTGAGAGGACCAATGATGTGTCATATAAATGTGAGTTATTCGTTGATTATGTACTTGTTGACATTAATGTATATGCTTGAGATACGGTTGTGAGTAAAGTATTGTATTGTATCGGTTTGTTTAGGTGGAAATTAGTGAATTCGTGCTATGGCAATTTATAGTTGGTCTTTTCGTGGGTGGTAATGGCGAGAGTAGCGGTAATGTATGTGAATGGAATGGATGAGTGGACTTCACTTTGGGGGAAAGGAGATTGGGTAGTTAAGAAAGCTTGAATCGATGTATTATGTGACTATGGTTGGCGTAGGCGATGAGGTAGTAAGGTAGGACGTGTACGAATAGTTGATTTGGTGGTAATGTACTTAGAAAAATTCTTGCGTGTTTAGAATGGTCAAGCTATGATCTAGAATCTGGTAAGTGGGGTGATATTTTAAAAACAAGGGGGTTAGTAGTTGAATGATAGTGTAATTGGAGGTATTTCAATGAAAAGGGGGAAGGTGGAGGAGCGATTGGTTTATTTCATGATCTTACTAGTTGGTTTCTTATATTATGTGGTAGGCGTCGGGTTGACCGATGATGCCTGACAGTACGTGTGTTTTGTACTAATACTACTCTTGCTATGTATTTTGACATGGTCTGGATAGATGCAGGATTGGTGACATTTCATTAGGTGAAGACGAAGAAAATCTCTAGCTGCTTCTGTTATTTCTTCCGCATGATGGGAGTTGTGTCTTTTATTTTATTGTCCAAGTAGTACTCTTAATAGTTCTTGTACCTGTTTAGACTAGATCTATGGGAGTTGTTAAATTTCTTTTCAAGTTTGACTAAAAGAGTGTCTAAAGTTATTATTTATAAAAACTATATTAGTATATTTATCTCTGTTCTTAAATTTTCCGCATGCTTTTAAATTTTGGGGTATGATGGTTCTCCTACTTAGGTGTTAAAGTGGGTGCCCTCACGGCCCGGTGGGTTGGGTCATGACAAATTGGTATTAGAGCCTAGGTTACCGATCTCCCTGTACAAGAGCAAAATGAAGACTAGACTCCTGCGGATTGGTGTGTTGCCATCTAATCTCCAGGAAGCTAGGAAGCATTCTAGGAAGTCGTTCCACTCATTCTCTCCTTTGTGCGAAGTGTCTCTTGTGGTATGAGTTGAGTCCAATTGGTATCTCCCGATTCCAATTGGTATTTCAACTGGTTAGATTAGACGTTGTGATTATGACTGAAGGGATAGAAGGAACTAAATTGGAACTGAGAAGGTTCCAATTGGTATCTGGCCCTAGGGGCTATACAAGGCATAAATGCTCAGTAATGGACATCTATGGGCGGACTAACCAACGAAGTGATATTGTTGTGATGCATGATTTATGGCTGTAGATGTGTGAGCTTTTTGTATTTGAATTAGCTGTGAATATGAATTTTTTGTGTTTGAATTAACTGTGAATATGAGCCTTTTGATGTTTGAATTAGCTGTCAGTTTGTACTTTTTGTTGTGTGAAATGACCGAGTATGTGGAGGCGTTATGAGGGACCCGTGTGACAGGAATAAGGACATAGTGTTGTGTGTTTGGAATTGATATTGTGCGAATGTCTTGGTGTATCTTGGGGGTGTGAGGGCTGTAATGTTGAATTGTTTATAACGATATGGATCGAATACCTTGTGCCCTAGCTTGGAAAAATTTGAAGTTCGATTGAATGGTAAAAATGGGGACCTGGGAAATCTTAGAAGGATGAGGAAGAACCCAGAAAATCTTAGGCTTGGGTTTGGGTCCCATTGTAGCCGCTAGGGTGGGATTATTCCCGTCAGAGCGGTGCCACTACATCGGGATTTATCCCGCCAGAGCGGGATAGGGCGAGGCAGAACCTCACCCAGCCTCCCTTGTTTTTCCCTATCTTCCAAATGTCATTCCAATGGGATCCGAACAAATCCCTACAATTCCAAACAATGTTCAACAACAGTAGTAGAGAGATTATAAAACCTTAAGATGTTATAGGTCCGCTTCAGATAGCCAAAAACAAGCATCCATGTGCTACAAAAACTTGGAAATGTCGATAGAAAAAAAACAAGTTGTCCTAATTTTACAAGCCCAAGAGGGGCAAAGGGAAAGCAATCAGGGACTCTCGGATTGGGTGGTATCAATGTTCGAATCGAGGTTCTCCGGGGGAGTCACACCATTCCAAGCCTCATTTAGCATAGAGAAATCTTGGAAGTCCGGTGGCTGGAGTCTGGGAAGCTCCTTGCCGGGGGCCACACAAGTGAAGATGGCCTTAACTGTCTTCCATATTCGCAGCATCAGACGATCCCTAACCACACCCTTCCTCCTCTCCTTGTGCAGCTGGCGACGGAGCCTCTCGACCTCCAGGGCGATGCTGGGTGGAACTAGAGTGAAATCAGTATAAGCACTCCTCATCCTTTTCCGGACAGCCGCCAAGTCCTCCTCAACCCATGTACTCGAGAGTGGGTCCTCGTCATTAGAACTTGTAGCCGCCCTACTGCTGCTAGCCTTGCTCGTCCTCCTCTTCTTGCCCTTCGTAATATAACCTCGAATCATTAGGAGGTGAAAGGGGGGATCCATAGAAAGTACCTCATCAATATCAAATAGTGTCACTCCCGACCACTTGCACAGAGCCGTGATGAGACCAGGGAGGAAAAACGCCTTCTTATTGCCCCTATAGAACATCTTTCACTCTGAGATGATTTGTGCCCCCATGTTCAGCTGGATACCCTTTATAGCACACGCCACCACCAGAGCCCGAGGAAAGGTCACGTCGGTGCGGTTGTCTGACGGGCGAATCCTCCAAGACACCAAGTGAAGCCACCTCTTAGCATCCGATGACCAGTCAACACTAGTAATGCCCTCTGCAGTAGCCCAGTAAACCTGCTCCCGATTCGTAGGCTCTATTAGGGTGTCCCTCATCCACTCCAGATCCATCTCCCTAAGTTTGGCCTCGTACTCAAGGTTTGGGACCTCTGGCACCTCTAGTACCTCATTGATAGTAGTGGCGTTCAAAGGAATGTCGACTCCCTAAACACGGATGACTAGATAAGAGTCCTCCTAACAGACGGTAGAGAGGATGGCATAGAACTCCCTCACCCAAGTAGAGCGCGAATCTGGGGGAGCCTCAGTTAGCGAAATCCACCCAAACTCTATCAAGCGAGGATAAAAGGCAGGAGCCTTTTCTTTCACATTACGCAATGCAAAACCCCTATCGCAATAAAATCCCGTGTTGCGGTAGTTCTGGTGTCTCTCTCGACTAGCGACATCAGGAAACTGGACAAAGGGTAAGTTCTCGTCATTTTGTCTCGCCATTTAGAGAGCCTGCAATGAGTTTAATATAAGTTAGAACAGTGTAGACTAGTTAGGTGAGCTAGACAAAAAGAAAGAATTTTTGGCGACTAAGGGTTAGGCTACTGGGCAGGCGAATCCCACTACAATGGCCAGAATCCCGCCAGAGCGGGATGATGCAGACCGCTACAACGAGATGCAGGCCACTAGAGCGACCTTCATTTTGGATGAACACTAGACGCAAGAATGGAGTCTTTTCGTCCCAAAACCCCCGGTTCGATAGAATTTTAACAGATCAGGGTATATCAACTATCCTAGAACATAAATTAGCATTTATTTCAACAAAATAACCCTTAATCAGTGCCCAATTTTGACTTCATGTCAAAATAACCTTTCAATTTCCCCCACCCATTTTTGTATAGATTTACCCGTGTTTTTACGGAATCCTTACACCCAGTACGTTGTGTAAACGTTGGGATCGTAAGGAAAGTAACCATGCTACGTTTTTCTAACACATTTTGCAACCTAGTTCAATTTTCAAATAACTACCCAAAAACCGTTTCGATTCAATCAGTTATTGGCATGCAATCGTTGTTAATCAAGTAACGAATTAAAGAGCGTAGGGATTGAGAATAATACCTTGAATTGGTGATTCTGAGCGGTTGATTTGAGTGAGAATTTGGGCAAATGAGTAAGAAAGAAAGGGAGAAGTGAGGGAATTTCATCCCTCACTCCTAGTATACTATCCCCCAATCTCCTGCTCTAGCGGGAGACCTACCTCCACAACAGCCTTGCCACAATGAAAGGGATGCCGCCCTGGCTGGCCAGGTTGTGGGGTTTTGGAAACATGTTCAATTTTTTCATGTGTTACATTTGTCCTCCTAGTCTAGGGGTATAATACCTTTTCGTGCGTCAATCCAACTGCGAGGTCGTAATTAGTCGTAGTTCCATGACGAATCATTTTGGTAGTTGGGAGTATCCCAAAATTAGAACATGTGATGACCTTGCATTTGTCGTTCGGGGACAAACAAAGGATAAATTGGTATCTATTGTAACGACTCGAAACGTTGTTAGTTAGGAAAGACAATTCCATGAAAATCTGGGCCATTTTCCTGCCAAAGCGGGCTAGATGCCGTTGAGGTGGCGGTGCTACAATGGGATAAGATGCCGCTACAGCGGGATAAGCGAGGCAGAATGTAAAATACGAGAAATCCGATTTTCTCTGTTTTTCTAAAATACCTAGATAAGTCATAAATTATCCTAGAAACCTCAAAAAAGCTGCTCTAGGTTTGGGAATGAAGGAGAAGGAGATTTATAGCGTGGGATGGTGGAATCTTGCGAATTGTTGGCCAAATTCACCATCTTGAATCCAGAAAAGTTAGAAACGAAGTCAAAAACCCCGTGCTACTGCTTGGCGCCAAGGTAAGTTAGATTTTATGTATTGAGTAGTTATAAATCTGTGCTTACCATATAATGTATGTAAATCAATAGTAGGTTATGTGTAGACCTTCGTGCACCGGATGAATTACATGAGTAAATTCTAGGATTCAGTGTAATTGGGTTAGTGCGGTGAGAAGAGAATTTGATAATTGGTTTTCTGGAAATTGCTACCTTGGATAGAATTGTTGTAAGAAATAGGGCATGAAACTAAAGTAGAACTAGACGAACCAATGTATGCCACATTCGATCCATTGAATTGATGAACTTGTGAAACTAGGAGATTTGTGATTAAAACCTAGCAAGAAATCCTAATGATAGACTAGGGCTGAGTGTTGTTCAGTATTATTTACATGATGGGGACTAAGGAGTAATTTGTAGGTGATGGTGGTGATTTTATGTTTGTGTAATATATGCTTGTTCTTGCTTCGTTATAATACTTGTATATGTATGAATGTTGCAATGTTGATCACACTTGTGGTAAATGAGAATTATGAATCGTTATTGCCATGAAATCATGAACTAAATATATGATCTTGATGATGTACTTGTGATTGTGATTGTGGTGTTTGAATGGGGATCAGATTGCCACATTCCGACACGCTAACTTGGATCATATTGCCAAGTTCTGGCATACTATTGGATTGGATTACCACATTCTGGCATAAACATGAGATTGGATTGCCACGTTCCTGCAAGCTAATTGTTTGAGTTTGGGTTCCATAAGAGGACTATTGAATTGGGTTCTGTGAGAGGACCAGCGATGTGTCATATAAATGTGAGTTATTCGTTGATTGTGTACTTGTTGACATTAATGTATATGCTTGAGATACGGTTGTGAGTAAAGTATTGTATTGGTCTGTTTAGGTGGAAATTAGTGAACTCGTGCTATGCAATTTTTAGTTGGTCGTTTCGTGGATGGTAATGGTGAGTGTAGAGGTAGTGTATGTGAAGGGAATGACTGAGTGGACTTCACTTTGGGGGAAAGGAGATTGGGTAGTTAATAAAGCTTGAATTGATGTATTATGTTACTATGGCTGGAGTAGGTGATGAAGTAGTAAAGTAGGACGTGTACGAATAGTTGATTTTGTGGTAATGTACTTGGGAAAATTCTTGCGTGTTTAGAATGGTCAAGCTATGATCTAGAATCCGGTAAGTGGGGTGATATTTTTTTAAAAAAGGGGGTTAGTAGTTGAATGCTAGTGTGATTGGAGGTATTTCAATGAAAAGGAGGAAGGTGGAGGAGCGATTGGTTTATTTCATGATCTTACTAGTTGGTTTCTTATATTATGTGGTGGGTGTCGGGTTGACCGATGATTCCTACTAGTATGTGTGTTTTGTACTGATACTACTCATGATATGTGTTTTGACATAGTCTGGATGCATGATTGGTGACGTTTCATTAGGTGAAGACGAAGAAAATCTCGAGCAGCTTCTATTATTCCTTCCGCATGATGGGGAGCTCTGTCTTTTATTTTATTGTCCAAGTTTTACTCTTAGTAGCTCTTGTACTTGTTTCAACTAGATCCATGGAAGTTGTTAAATTCTTTTTAAGTTTGACTAAAATAGTGTCTAAAGTTATTATTTATAAAACTATATTAGTGTATTTATCTCTGTTCTTAAATTTTCCGCATGTTTTGAACTTTTGTAGTATGAGGGTTCTACTACTTAGGTGTTAGAGTGGGTGCCCTCACGACCCGGTGGGTTGGGTCATGACAGTTAGACTCTTTTCATGTAACATATAAGTGGAAATACTTACAAAAATTAAAAGGGTGTTGTAAAACAAATAATTGGATGTACATGTGGATGGGGCCTACTCATCTTGGAGGCCAAGTAGATCACTGTAGCAAGTATACTACTCCATGTTTGAAGGCTTATAAAGCCTTCCATTCTATGTGAAATAAATATATATACAAGATAGAAGCAAAAACATAATTACTACTCTCTCTTTCCTTTTCTTTGTTTTTTTAGTTTACTGTTTTTGTTTTATTTATAACACATATCATCACGAAGTTCTAACCACATTTTGATCTCTTACTCCAAAGATTTTTTTTAAAAAATTTCTTCACTAAGAAAAAATATATCATCATTGAGTAGTTTATAAATTTATTGATTTGGGTGATTAAAAGTAATATGTTTGATATAATCTCATATTGATTCCATTCTCTTATATTCTTAACTAAAATTCATTTGTTCTTGATTTTTTTGGATAATTCTATGTTACTCCTAATCGGCTATTTTCTTGAGATGAGATGAAATTATTGGACTAATTGAACCATTTCTAGTCGGTTCTTGAACACGATTCTTGAAGTTGAAAAGGTCAATAATATATAATATGAATTTTATGAATTTAGTCAAGTTGTTGTATTGTTTCTTGTTCTTGTGATAATAGAGTATGATTCTTGAAGATCTTGATATTGCAATCTGCCACCATGAATAATTTATTGTGGCTTTTAGATATTTATGCAAACACATTTTGTAAGATGAGAGTCAAGGTAAGTCAAGTTTGAATTTAATTTTTGCTATGATGTTACTCTCTTTAGAACCACATAAAGAATTTAATTTTTATCATCAATATATTTATATTGCCGATAATTAATAGATGTCTCACATAAGATTCATATTGAATCAGATACTTATCAATAAATTGGAGGAAATACTTCTTAAATTACAAAAAGAATAATATTATTGTTCAATTCTTTTGTCTTATTGAAATCTGATTGCATATTCTCCATTTTTGAAAATCTCATATTATTTTTTTCCTTATAAAGGTTATGTGAGCCATTGAAAGAAAGTTGCAATTATTAAAACAACTCCACTGCCTCCTTGTGAAAGAGTTGTACAACTGTGAAAAAGAAAGGGGGAAAATCATAACTTGAAAAGAATTTGTCTTAATATTATTTCTACTAGAATATAAAGAAATTATTTTAAAAGCCTCTTGTTTAGACTTTTACATTGAATCTTTTCTATATGAATGACTTATTGAATTAATTTGGTTTACCCCAACAATTTTAGACTTTGATTTGTGTAATTCTAACAATTTTGTTTCAGAATAGAATTGAAGTACAAAGAAGCAAATTTATTTTGTTTCTATCAGTGAACATAATATTCTTTTAAAGGCTTATGGGTGAGTCATATTACACCTTGACTTTTTACCTCATTGGTTAAGGGCAAAATGATGAATTCAAGTTTCATCGAATCAAGAGGGTAAGATGTTGGATTTAAGTCCTAATGCATCATAGTGATGACATAATGATGACTGAGCAAACTAATGTGCTCTTGATGAAAATTATGAAACCCATGATTTTTCTCTATTCTCAAAAATAAATGTGGTAGCAGTACATGATAAGCCTAAAAGATGACTATTGAGATTGTTTAATGAATGTGGGTGTGACAAAAGATAAAATAATAATAGTCATCATTGTCGTAATTAAAATGAAGAACACTGTAATTTTTCCAAATAGTCCTTCAAAATTTGAAAGGTAATTTTTGGGATCAAAATGGTATGAAAGGTCATTAGAAACATGTTTGTTATGAGAACTAATAATTTGATAAGTTTATAAATCCTCCATTATCACAACTCACCCCTATGAGAGGTTAGAGAGAAATAATTTTTTTTTATGTTGGTATAAATGGTGGTCAAGTACTTTTAGTACATCACAAATATTGTGGTACATTTTATTATGAACTATCAAAATGGCAAAAGAAGGAATAATTCTTGACCACAAAAATTTGTCATTGATTATGTATCTATGTACGTCAAAAATATTTTTCCACGCATTAAACAAAAGGGAGAAGATACTAATGACAAAAGTAAATCAAGAAACAAGTTTTGCTTGTCATGATTTTGACCATGACAACAATGATATAAATTTCTCTTTAAAAGAGATGTTCGCCACACAAACAATGTTATGAAATTTGTCGTAGTATCTAATGTTAATTGTGAGCTTTGTGAGCTAATGTGCTACTACCCAATGAAATAAAATTTCTCATGATATTGAAATTATAGTAAGTCTCGAAAGAAACTTTTTAAGTTTCAAAGAAATAGTAAAAAAATAATCATGTCAATTATCCTCCACTAATGCTGCTAAAATGAAGATCAGGAATCGATCTATGCGTGATTTGAAAGCTGAGAACCTGAACCTACATCACGAGAAGACGTAACACACCGTATGTGTCAGTACTTGAAAGGTACTGAGCATGCATGATAGAGTAACGCTGAACAATAACATAACTGAACCAAAGCATATGACTGAGAAATGATATGAGATAAGCATGATACTATACTTAGAAATCTAAACATGAACTTACTGAATGCAATGACCAAGTTTATAACATGGTGAGACTGAAATCTGACTGTAACTGATAACATGGTCAATGCAATAGAATCTGACTGTGGGAGTTACTAATGAACGACATAAAATGACATGAGCTAAATGTGAAGTCCGATGTATACGCCCTATCGAGAGGACCCAATATACACTGCTAGAGGTATAGAGGCATGACTGGCGTGATCATTAAAAATGATGCCCACATAGGGGACTTATAACCTACGGAGGTACGTAGTTCTGGGACTATTCGAGTATGCTGAACCCTATTCCACTCAGTATTAAGCTACTCCCAATTGAATATTTAATTTACAATTTATGACTGAATTTCTGTATTATGGATAGCTCAAAATACTAATATGCAAAATCTGAGAATGCAACAATTATAGATGATAATGTGACATTCGTAAACTGAAGAATGTATATCTGTCTAAATCACTGACCTAAAATGTGTAATTCATGAACTAAAAGGACTACATAGTTAGGGTTTTGAATATCATACAAGAAACTAAGCAATAACATGATAATCTAATTTGGATCATTCTAACAGCTAAAACCCAATATTTTCTAACATTCAAGAAACCCTAGGTGTAGGTAATGTTAAGGAAATCAAGATTCTGACTGAAATCTAGGGACCTAATGGGTGAAAGGAACCAACTAGTGAAATCTCACATATCTGGATACAAAATTCACGGAGAAATATTACTATTTCGGGGCTGGAACTAATGAAAACTTGCTGCGTTTTGGTGCTAGGGTTGGTCAACTTCTCCCCTGATTTTTTGCTCTAATTTTCGCTTGACTTAGGTGAATAATTGATTATGGTAAGTTCTAATTTAGTTTCTAGGCTAAAACTAACCAAAACCACGTAGTTTAAGGGTTAAATGACGTAGTTTAGGTGTCTAATGCATAGGGAAAAAGACCAAACGACCCCTAGCTTAAAGATCTGATGGGTTGACTACGAACCTTATGATGGGCAGTCAAAGGGACCAGGGACCGTAAAACCGGTCGTGGTCCTTGGTCCCATAACTATTGGTTCTGGGAGCCTTGACCACGACCCCTACCACGACCCGAGTGAAGGACCACGGACCGTGAAGGTCGACGTGGTCCTACACTTGGGTTGGTGGCCTATTGGTTTAGACCTACGGACCTTCCCACGGACCATTATCAAGACCACTACCTGTAAAGGGATCCGTGGTCTTCTGTCAGGCCTGAGGGATTCTAACTCCCCACCACGGGTGCCTGTACGGCCCGTTAGGTGGTCTACGACTCTTGAAGGGCCCCGTAGTCCACCTCTACTGTGGGTGTACCAAAGTTCATGGGCAGGTCAACGGACCGTGGATCGTATCATGGTCCGTGAACCCTGCCGTGGTTCACTGGTTCAAGAGTTTTTCTACTGCATTTTCTAAGTCTGAGTTCTGAAGTGTTACAATATCTTTCCCTTGGGAACATTTGTCCTCGAATGAAGTCTAAACTAGCTGAAATGGAGGGAAAGCACTGCAAACCCACTACTAAGTACTGGAAACTGATTTCTGATTGAGCTAAGTTCCATGAACATGCAAATACGCTGAAAATGCAAGTACAAACTGAAGGAACAAGATGTTAATACTGAAGCTACACATGAATGACTGAAAAATTGGAGAGGAACTATTACCTCAAGCTGGAGTGGAATCGGAAGGAAAGAGGTGAGGATACTTGGCCTTCATGGCTTCTTATGCTTCCTAAGTAGCTCCCTCTACGGATTGACTCCTCCACAAAACCTTAACTAAAACGACTTCTTTGTTTTTCAACCTTCGAACACGACGATTAAGAATTTCAATTGGTACCTCTTCATAAGTGAGACTATCCTTCATAGCCACACTCTCTAATGGTACCATAGATGTTGGATCACCCATACACTTCTTCAATAATGAAATGTGAAAAACCGGATGCACTGCTGCTAGTTTTGTTGGCAACCCTAACTCATAAGCCACTTTACCAACTTTTTTCAAGATCTTGTAAGGGCTTACATATCTAGGACTGAGCTTCCCTTTCTTGCCAAATCTTATCACTCCCTTCATGGGTGGCACTTTCAGAAAAACCCAATCATCAACTTGAAAGTTGGAACTCTAATTCCCTTCTCCTTACATCTGCATAAGATTCTGGCGACTATGGGCTGTCTTAAGTCTATCTCTAATAAGTTGCACTTTCTCCATAGCGTCATGAACTAAATCTGGCCCTATCAAGGCTGCTTTACCTACTTCAAACCAACCAACCAGAGATCTACATCTACGCCCATACAATGCCTCATAAGGGGTCATCTGAATGCTGGAATGGTAACTATTATTGTGGGCAAACTCTATAAGAGGAATGTGATCATCCGAACTACCCTTGAAGTCGATCACACAAGCTCTCAACATGTCCTCTAAGGTATGAATGGTACGCTCTGCCTAGCTATTCGTCTGTGGATGAAAGTTATGCTAAGATTAACTTGAGTACCAAGACCTTTCTGAAATGACTTCTAGAAATGAGAGGTAAACTGAGGACCTATATCTGAGATGATAGACAAAGGAAATCCATGAAACCTGACTATCTCATTAGTGTAAAGATTGGTGTAGTCTTACGCCGAATCTGTAGTCTTAACAGCCAAAAAATGTGCAAACTTAGTGACTCTATCAATTATCACCCAAATGGAGTCATGTTGTCTGCGAGCATGAGGTAAACTTGTGATGAAGTCCATGTTGATCATTTCCCACTTCCAAGTAGGAATGTTGATATCTTGAGTCATGCCTCTTTGGTTTATGATGTTGTACCTTCATTTGCTGGCAATTAGGGCACTTAGCCACAAAATATGCTATATCCTTTTTCATACCATTCCACCAAAAGACTTCCCGCAGATCGTAATACATCTTAGTGGCGCTTGGATGAATAGAATATCTGGAGTTATGGGTTTTTATGAGAATTTTCATGTCTCAACTCACCCACCTTAGGAACACATAATCGATCCTGATAGCGAAGCACACCATCTCCCCCTTGGGAGAAACCCTCAACTCTCTGCTGATGGATTGCACCATTTAGTTAAAGCAATATCGGATCACTGTCTTGCTTTTACTTAACCTCTACTACCAATGAAGAAATTGTCCCATTTTGAACTGTTACACCACTATATGATATGCTCATAAGACGAACTCCTAAGCGAGCAAGTATGAGAACATCATTTGCTAGTTCCTTTCTTTCTTCATCAACATGTGCTACACTACCCATAGTTAGACTACTAAGAGCATTTGTTACTACATTGGCCTTACCATGATGGAAATGCACACTCATATCATAATCTTTGAGGAACTCAAGCCATTTTCTCTGGCGAAGATTTAACTCTTTCAGGGTGAACACATACTCAAGGCTCTTATGGCCTGTGAACACATCTACGTGAATATAATACAAGTAATGTCTCCAAATCTTAAGTGTAAACACCACTGCTACAAGCTCGAGGTCATGAGTTGGATAGTTCTTCTCATGCCCCCTAAGTTGTCTAGAAGCATAAGGTATAACCTTACCTCGCTGCATCGACACACAACCTTGGCTGACTCTAGATGCATCACAATAGATCACATAACCGTCTGAACCCTCTGGTAGAGTCAAATAAGAGCTGTAGTCAACCTAGTTTTTAGTTCTGCGAAGCTTTTCTCACAATCGTCTAACCATTGAAACTTGACCTTTTTCTGAGTCAACTTAGTCAATGGAGAGGCTATGGATGAAAATCCTTCCACGAATCTTTTGTAATGACCTGCTAGACCCAAGAAACTTCTGATATTTGTAGGAGAGGTAAGTCGGGGCCATTGTTTCATTGATTGTATTTTCTGGGAATCCGCTCGGATCCCTTCGCTACACACTATATGCCCATGAAAAGAAACTAATTGCAACAAAAACTCACATTTGCTAAACTTAGCGAATAATTGATGATCTTTGAGAGTTTGCAGGACAATCCTCAAATGATTGGCATGTTCTTCCTCATTCCTAGAGTAAATGAGGATATCATCAATAAAGACGATAACGAACAAGTCCAAATACTGCTTGCATACTTTGTTTATCAAATCCATGAAAGCTCCAGAAGTATTGGTTAGTCCAAAAGACATAACTACAAATTTATAATGACCATATCGAGTTCTGAAGGCTATTTTTGGGATGTCAATATCTCTGATTCTAAGTTGATGATAACTGGATCAGAGGTCTATCATTGAGAAATGACTAGCACCATGAAGTTGGTCAAACAAGTCATCAATCTTGGGGATAAGATACTTATTCTTGATTGTGACTTTGTTCAACTGTCGATAGTCAATGCACATTCTGAGAGAACCATATTTCTTTTTCACGAACAACATTGGTGCACCCCATGGGGAAATATTAGGTATGATGAAACCCTTATCTATAATGTCTTTCAATTGCTTACGCTCAACTAGAGCCATTTTGTAAGGAGGAATAGAGATATGCTGGGTATCTAGAAGGATATCAATTCCAATGTCAATTTCCCTTTTGGGAGGAAATCCGAGAAGATCTTCTGGAAACACTTCTGGGAACTCGTTAACTACTAGAACTGACTCAAGAGTTGGGGTTTCAGAGCTTGAATCCCTAACCCGAACTACAGGATGAAGATAACCCTTAAAAATCATCTTTCTGCCTTAAGATAAGAAATGAAACGACCCATAGGCGCTAAGCTACTACCCTTCTATTCTAAGATTGGTTCGTCTGGAAACTGAAAACGAACAATCTTAATTCTACAATCGACTGAGGCATACCATGAATGTAACCAAATCCATGCCTAGAATGATATCTAAGTGTACCATTTCTAACTCTACAAGATCTGTTGAGGTGACTTTCTAGGAGACTGTGACAGGGCACTATCTGTATACCCGTCTAGCTATAATTGGGTCATCGACTAGAATAGAGACTGAAAAGGATTCTGAGAGAGTTTTTAGACTAATATTGAAGTTGACTGTTATATAAAGAGTTACAAAGGAAAGAGTATTCCCTGTGTCTGACAAAGCATAAACATCTAAGTCAAAGACTCGTAACGTACCAATGACCACATCAGGAGAATCTTTGCATACAACCTATTTTGGCGCTGACCGCCACCCATACCAAATGAGTTACCCTGCTGAGTCAGGCGGCCTGCTGGTGCTGCTGAAGTTTTGGACTGAGCTCTACCATTATTGCCTCCTTGACCCTGTTTAGCAGAAGGACAATCTCTCAACCTGTGACCAGACTGACCAAACCCAAAACATCCTTCCTTTCATGCAAGACACTCGCTCGGATGGTTCTTACCACACTTTGGACAGTTTGGGTAGGTTTTGGTGCTTGAAATACTACCCTGAGACTTAGAGCCTAATACCCTACCCTTCTGATCATTTCAGAACTTGGATGATGGAACACTAGCTAATGAAGGTGTTGGAGCTGAAGACTTTTGTCGAAATTGCGAGCGATTTCCACCACCCAATTTCTATTGAGAATACTCATAGTTGCCTGTTCTAGACTTCTTTTTATCCTTATCATGTTCCATAAGATTATCACCCTCAACTTGCTGAGCTCGAGTCATGAGCCTAGAGATGTTCATATTTTCCAGCAACATAGCATTCCTGCACTCTGTTTTCACTAAGTCGGATACCCCATATAGAAACTTGTTCATTTGAGCCTTGGAATCGGCAACTATGTGAGGAGCATACCTGGAGAGTTGGGTGAACTTGAGTCCATACTCTTGGACTGTCATACTACCATGCTTCAAATTCATAAAGTCCTATGTTTTTGCCTCCCTCAACTCTTCGGGGAAGAATCTTACTAGAAAAGTTTCACTAAAGCATTCCCAAGTAATAGGAGCTGCATCTGTACCCCTGTTCTCTTTCCATTGAGTATACCAGATATGAGCTACATCCTTAAGCCAATAGGATGCCGACTCTACCCTATCATTACCTATCACTTGCATCACTTCGAAGATCTTATTGAAATCATCTATTAAGTTTTGGGGATCCTCACCAATCAGTGATCCTAAGAACTCAGGCGGATTCATCCTAACAAAATCACGAACCCTGGATGACACTGATCTACCACTAGCATTTGCAGGGACTTGAGCCTGCTGATTGTTCTGATTATTCACACTTTTAGCCAAAAGCTGAGTGACGTTCTGAAACTCAGCATTTGAAACTTCCTAATCTGGGACTGGGGGAGTTGTGTTAGTATTTCGTGCATTCACATTTCTTCCATAAGCTCTACGAGGAGGCATGATCTGAAAGCATATAATGAAAGATTAGAACGAGGAATTAGATAATACCTTACATAACTTCCTTCTCATTAGATGTTATGTATTTCACACCCATGAAAAAGACTCTACTTAGTGCGGCTTTTCAGAAATCGTAGGACTCTTAAACCTAGTGCTCTGATACCAAGTTTGTCACACCCCAAAGCTACCCCCAGGATGCGGACACGAGACCTACAATCACGAGTGACCCCAAGCTAACCCTGCTGGCATATCATATGCATACTAAGATAACTGAAATGATAAAATACTGTGCAGAATCTCAAAGCATAACATAACTTAAATGAAGGGGAATACACATACTAAATCTGAATATATAAATACTGAGAGTTCAACAACAAGTGAAAAGTCCAACTCAACTACTAAAACTGATTCTAACTATGTCTGAAAATAACCTCTAACTAACTAGAAGTGTTGGGACTTGCCCCAACTAGATCTAGCAAATTCTGAATACTAAAGACTAAAAGCAAAGGAAATTAATCATGTAAATCATCCTTGAAGAATGAGGACTCACCACTTGTAACACCCCGTATCCGAAAAAAGACTAGATTGTAAATTTTAGGTGTTGCAGGTGGCACTCACGGGCACTATCCACGGACCATAGGAGGACCCACGGTCCATCCTGTAGGTCCGTGGTTCGTGTCAGCAAACTCCTCCAGAACTCAGCCAGAAATTCGGCCAAGTGTCGACCCACGGCCGGACCTACGGTCCGTAGGTCAGGTCATGGACCGTGGTTCGTGTCCGTGGATCGATGCCCCTAAAGCCCAGCTTCAGTCCCGATTGACGGTTGACCAGCACGGACCATCATTCGATGCACGGTCCGTATGTCTGACCGTAAGTGAGGGTTAGCAGCCAGTTAGATGAAAATTGTGATTGGGTCAACTTAAGATGGTCATAACTCTTTGCACAAAAGGAATTATGTGTACCATGACTTATTATATGATAGATAATTGAATTCTCTTTCTAACGCCACCGAGTTTGCTAAAATCCGACCTCCAAGTAAAAGGTTATGCACTTTTTAGTGAAGCCCTGTCGGACATACTCGATCGACGACTCCAATCGACGAACCGTAGATTGACCTACGGCCCGTCAATCCCGTTCGTCGGTCACTCTGACAGCAATTAAGTCAGGGGTCTTTTGGCCTTTTCCTATTTTGTTGGACCCCTAAGATACATCGATTAGACCCTAAATCATGAGGATTTAGTCAGTTTAAGCCTAGAAACATAACTAGAACTTATCCAAGTCAAATCATTAATCAAAACTTAGAAAATTAGAAGCAAGAGAGGAGAAAAAGGTCAAGAACCCTACTTCAAGAACTCAGCAAGGTTCCATCAGTTCCAGCCCCGAAATCAAAAGATTTCTCTGTGGAATTCTTCACCAGGTATGTGGGATTTCACTAGTGGGTTCATTTCGCCCATTAGGTCCCTAGAATTCAGTTAGTTTCTTGATTCCCTTATTATTAATAGACCTAGGGTTTCTAGAATTACAGCAGATCATCATGAATTAGTTATTAACATGTTCTAAATCAGATTATCATGCTATTTCTTAGTTTATTACATGAATTTTAGAACCCTAGCTATGTATTTCTTTAGTTTTTGAATTACACATGCTAGGTCAGATATCTCGGATATTCAGTTATACATGCCTCAGTTATTAATGCATCATTATCATATTAATTGTTGCATTTTCAGTTTGCATGTTCAGTTTTGAGCTATCCAGTATTTTACAGAAATTCAGTCATAACCAGTTAACCACTTAATTCATTGGGAGTAGCATAATACCGAGTTGGACTAGGGTTCAGCGTACCCATATAGTCCCAGAATTATGAGCCACGTAGGTGTAAGTCCTCTCTGTGGGCAACATAAGTTTAGTGATCACGCCAGCATGGCTCTATACCTCTGACAGGGTATATTGGGTCCTCTCGATGGGGCGTATACATCACACTCCACATTTAGCTCATGTGGTTTTATTGACAGTTATTAGTAGCTCCCACAGTTCAGTCAGACTCTATTGCATTGACCATATTTCAATACAGTCAGTATTCAGTCTCAACATGTTATAAATTTGGTCATTGCATCAGTTAGCTCAGTTTCATTATTTTCAGTATCTATGTCATGTTCAGATTATTTCATTGCTTTATTGCTTTGTTCAATTATATGTTCTTTCGACTTTACTCTATCCTGCATGCTCAGTTCCTTTCAAGTATTGACGCATACGTGCGCTACATCTTTTGGTGATGTAGGTTCAAGTTCTCAGCATCCAGATCACACTTAGATCGATTCCCGATCTTCAGTTCAGCAACATCAGTGGTGAGTCCTCATTCTTCGAGGAATAGTGACATGTTTATCTTTATTGCTTTTAGTCTTTAGTTTCAATTTTGCTAGACCTAGTTGGGGCATGTCCCAACATTTCTAGTCAGTTTAGAGGCTTATTTCAGACATAAATAGATTCAACTTAGTATTGAGTTAATATCTTCATTGTATTAAACTCATCAGTTTTCATTTATCTCAGTTATAGTATATGAGTATTCCCCATTTTTTCATCTTATTTATGATTTAGCTTCCGTACAGTTTATATTATTCAGATTATATTTAGTATGCTCATGATCATGCCAGCAGGGTTAGCTTGGGATCACTTGTGGTCCTAGGTCTCGTTTCCGCGTCTCGGGGTTAGCTCGGGGCGTGACAAACTTGGTATCAAAGAATTAGGTTTAATAGTCCTAGGATGTCTGAAAAGCCGCACTAAGTAGAGTCCTTTTCATCTGTGTGAAATGCACCACATCTAATGAGAGGGTGGTTATGAAGTGTTTTAGGAAAACTTCACTTTCTTTGTTATTCTTATCGTGCGTTGGTATGATCTCCTTTCTAATCCGTCGTTATGCACTTAAGATCATGCCTCCCCGTAGAGCTAACGCTAGGAATGCGAATGCTAACACAATTCCTTTAGTCCTAGACCATGAGGTTAAGAATGAAGAGTTTCAGAATGCAATTCAACTATTGGCTCAGAGTATGACCAACAAGAAAAATCAGCAGGTTCCAGTTCCTACTAATAGAAATGGTGGGTCAGTGGCAGCTAGAGTTTGAGATTTTTTTTAAGGATGAAACCGCCTGAGTTTTAGGGTCACAGGTTGGTGAAGACCCACTAAACTTCATTGATGAGGTTAAGAAAATCTTTCGAGTTATGCAAGTGACTAATAGTGATAGGGTGGAATTGGCATCCTACCAGCTTAAGGATGTGGCTCACATATGGTTAACTCAGTGGAAAGATTCAGGGGCTACTTTATCTTTTATGTTTCCATTTATAGAAGTAATCTTAGATGTCAGTCCAGAAACTCTCTCAGAACCCTTCTCAGTCTCTACTCCAGTCGATAAACCAGTTATGGCTAGACGGGTATACAGAAATTGCCCTGCCACAGTCTCTCAAAAAGTCACCTCAGCAGATCTTGTAGAGTTAGAAATGGTAGACTTCGATTTCATTCTAGGCATGGATTGGTTACATTCCTGTTATGCCTCAGTTGATTGTAGAACTAGGATTGTTCGTTTTCAGTTTCCAGACGAACCAATCTTAGAATGGAAGAGTAGTAGCTTAGCGCCTATGGGTCGATTCATTTCTTACCTTGAGGCTAGAAAGATGATCTCTAAGGGTTATCTCTATCATCTAGTTCGGGTTAATGATTCTAGTTCCGAATCCCCAGCTCTTGAGTCAGTCCCTGTAGTCAATGAGTTTCCCAAAGTGTTTCTAGATGATTTTCCCGGAGTTCTTCCCGAAAGGGAAATCGACTTTGGAATTGATCTCCTTCCAGATACCCAGCCTATCTCTATTCCTCCTTACAGAATGGCTCCAGCTGAGCTTAAGGAATTGGAAGAGCAGTTGAAAGACCTTCTAGATAAGAGCTTTATTAGACGTAGTATTTCGCCATGGGGTGCACTAGTGTTGTTCGTAAAGAAGAAAGATGGTTCTCTCAGAATGTGCATTGACTATAGGTAGTTGAACAAAGTCACAATCAAGAATAAATATCCCATCCCCAGGATTGATGACTTGTTTAACCAACTTCAGGGTGCTAGTCATTTCTCCAAGATAGACCTCATATCAAGTTATCATCAGCTTAAAGTCAGAGATAGTGACATTCCGAAGATAACCTTCAGAACTCGATATGGTCATTACGAATTTGTAGTTATGTCATTTGGACTAACCAATGCTCCTGCAGCTTTCATGGATTTGATGAACAGATTGTTCAAGCAGTACTTAGACTTGTTCGTTATCGTCTTTATTGATGATATCCTCATTTACTCTAGGAATGAGGAAGAACGTGTGAGTCATTTGAGAGTTGTTCTGCAAACTCTCAAAGATCGCTAGTTATTTGCAAAATTTAACAAGTGCGAGTTTTGGTTACAATTAGTTGCCTTCCTTAGGCATATTGTGTCTAGTGAAGGAATTCGAGTAGATTCCCAGAAGATAGAAACAGTGAAACAATGGTCCAGACCTACCTCTGCTACAGATATCAGAAGTTCTTAGGTCTAGTAGGTTATTACAGAAGGTTCATGGAAGGATTTTAATCCATAGCCTCACCATTGACTAAGTTGACTCAGAAGATGGTCAGGTTTCCAGTGGTTAGATGATTGTGAGAAAAGCTTCGCAGAATTGAAAACTAGGTTGACTACAACTCATGTCTTGACTCTACCAGATGGTTCAGATGGTTATGTGATCTATTGTGATGCATCCATGGTCGGCCTAGGTTGTGTGTTGATGCAGCGATGTAAGGTTATAGCTTATGCTTCTAGACAGCTTAAGGTACATGAGAAGAATTATCCAACTCATGACCTTGAGCTTGCAACAGTGGTGTTTGCACTCAAGATTTGGAGACACTATTTGTATGGTGTTCATGTAGATGTGTTCACAGACCATAAGAGCCTCCAGTATGTATTCACCCAGAAAGAGTTGAATCTTCGCCAGAGAAGGTGGCTTGAGTTCCTCAAAGATTATGATATGAGTGTGCATTACCATCCAGGTAAGGCGAATGTAGTAGCAGATGCTCTTAGCAGATTATCTATGGGTAGTGTAGCACATGTTGAGGAAGAAAGAAAAGAGCTAGCAAAGGATGTTCACAGACTTGCTCGCCTAAGAGTTCATCTTATGAGCATATCAGATGGTGGTGTAACGGTTCAGAATGGGGCAGAATCTTCTTTGGTAGTAGAGGTTAAGGAAAAGCAAGACAGTGATCCAATCTTGCTTGAACTTAAGGGTGCAGTTCACAATCAGAGAGTGGAGGTTTTCTCCCAAGGGGGAGAGGGTGTACTTCGCTATCAGGGTAGATTGTGTGATCCTGATGTGGGTGAATTGAGACAACATATTCTCGCAGAAGCCCACAATTCCAGATATTCTATTCATCCAGGTGCCACTAAGATGTACCGCAATCTGCGGGAAGTCTATTGGTGGAATGGTATGAAAAGAGATATAGCAGATTTTATGGCTAAGTGCCCCAATTGCCAGTAAGTCAAGGTAGAATGTCAGAAACTAGGAGGTATGAATCAAGAGATTGACATTCCTACTTGGAAATGGGAAGTGATCAACATGGACTTCATCATAGGTTTACCTTGTACTCGCAGACAACATGACTCCATTTGGGTTATTGTTGATAGGGTTACTAAGTCTTCTCGTTTTTTGGCTGTCAAGACTACAGATTCGGCGGAGGATTACGCCAAGCTTTACATTAATGAGATTGTGAGATTACATGGTGTTCCTTTGTCTATCATCTCAAATAGAGGTCCTCAGTTTACCTCTCATTTCTGGAAGTCATTTCAGAAAGGTCTTGGTACTCAGGTTAACCTTACCACAACATTTCATCCACAGACGGATGGTCAGGCAGAGCGTACCATTCAGACCATAGAGGACATGTTGAGAGCTTGTGTGATCGACTTCAAGGGTAGTTAGGATGATCACCTTCCTCTTAATGAGTTCGCCTACAACAATAGTTACCATTCCAGCATTCAGATGGCCCCTTATGAGGCATTGTATGGGCGTAGATGTAGATCTCCAGTTGGTTGGTTTGAAGTAGGTGAAACAGCCTTGATAGGACCAGATTCAGTCCTTGATGCTATGGAGAAAGTGCAACTCATTAAAGATAGACTTAAGACTGCCCAGAGTCGCCAGAAGTCTTATGCAGATGTGAGAAGAAGGGAACTAGAGTTCCAAGTTGATGATTGGGTTTTCCTGAAACTGTCACCTATGAAGAGGGTGATGAGATTTGGCAAGAAAGGGAAGCTCAGTCCAAGATATGTAGGCCCTTACCGGATCTTGAAAAGGATTGGTAAAGTGGCTTATGAGTTAGAGTTGCCAGCAGACTTAGCAGCAGTGCATCCAGTCTTTCACATTTCTCTTTTGAAGAAGTGTGTGGGTAATCCAGTATCCATAGTGCCATTAGAGAGTGTGGCCGTGAAATATAGTCTCTCATATGACGATGTACCAGTTGAGATTCTCGATCGTCAGGTTAGAAGGTTGAGAAATAAAGAAGTCGCTTCAGTCAAGGTTTTGTGGAGGAGTTACTCCGTAGAGGGAGCTACAAAGAAGCAGCCATGAAGTCCAAGTATCTTTACCTCTTTCCTTCCGATTTCATTCCAGCTTGAAGTAATAGTTCCTCGTCAGTTTTTCAGTCATTCATGTATAAATTCAGTCTTAGAATCATGTTCCTTCAGTTTGTACTTGCATTTTCAGCGTATTTGCATGTCCTTGGAACTCAGTTCAGTCAGAAATTCAATTCACAGTGTTTAGTGGTATGGATTGCATCCCCCTCCCTCTATTTCAGCTAGTTTAGTCTTCATTCGAGGATGAATGGTCCTAAAGGGGGATAATGTAACACCCCGTATTCGAAATTAGACTAGATTGCAGATTTCAGGTGTTGCAGGTGGCACTCACGGGCACCATCCATGGACCATAGGAGGACCCACGGTCCGTCCTGCAGGTCCGTGGTTCGTGTCAGCAAACTCCCTCAGAACTCAGGCAAAAATTCGGCCAAGTGTCGACCCACGGCCGGACCTATGGTCCGTAGGTCAGGTCACGGACAGTGGTTCATGTCCGTGGATCGATGCCTCTAAAGCCCAGCTTCAGTCTCGATTGACGGTTGACCAGCACATACCGTCATTCGATGCACGGTTCGTAGGTTTAATCGTAGATGAAAATTGTGATTGGGTCAACTTAAGATGGTCATAAATCTTAGCACAAAAGAATTATATGTCTCATGACCTATGAAATGATAGATAATTGAATCCTCTTTCCAATGCCACCGAGTTTTCTAAAATCTGACCTCTGAGTAAAAAGTTATGCTCGTTTTAGTGAACCCCTGTTAGGCATACTCGACCGACGACTTCAATCGACGGACCGTCGATTGACCTACGGCCTGTCAGTCCCGTCCGTCGGTCACTCCGACAACAATTAAGTCAGGGGTCTTTTGGTCTTTTCCTACTTTGTTGTACCCCTAAGATACGTCGTTTAGACCCGAAATCATGAGGTTTTAGTAAGTTTAAGCCTAGAAACATAACTAGAACTTATCCAAGTCAAATCATTAATCAAAACTTAGAAAATTAGAAACAAGAGAGGAGAAAAAGGTCAAGAACCCTAGTTCAAGAACGCAACAAGGTTCCATCAGTTCCAGCTCCAAAATCCAAAGATTTCTCTGTGGAATTCGTCACCAGGTATGTGGGATTTCACTAGTGGGTTCCTTTCGCCCATTAGGTCCCTAGAATTCAGTCAGTTTCTTGATTCCCTTATTATGAATAGACCTAGGGTTTCTAGAATTACAGTAGATCATCATGAATTAGTTATTAACATGTTCCAAATCAAATTATCATGCTATTTCTTAGTTTATTGCATGAATTTTAGAACCCTAGCTATGCATTTCTTTAGTTCTTGAATTACACATGCTAGGTCAGATATCTCGGTTATTCAGTTATCCATGCCTCATTTATTAATGCATCATTATCAGATTAATTGTTGCATTCTCGGTATGCATGTTCAGTTTTGAGCTATCCAGTATTTTACAGAAATTCAGTCATAACTAGTTAACCACTTAATTCATTGGGAGTAGCATAATACCGAGTTGCACTAGGGTTCAACGTACCCATATAGTCCCAAAACTACGAGCCACGTAGGTGTAAGTCCCTTCTGTGGGCAACATCAGTTTAGTGATCACGCCAACATGCTTCTATACCTCTGGCAGGGTATATTGGGTCCTCTCGATGAGGCGTATACATCGGACTCCACATTTAGCTTATGTGGTTTTATTGTCGGTTATTAGTAGCTCCCACAGTTCAGTCAGACTCTATTGAATTGACTATATTTTAGTACAGTCAGTATTCAGTCTCAACATGTTATAAATTTGGTCATTTCATCAGTTAGCTCAGTATTCAGTATTTTCAGTATCTATATCTTGTTCAGATTATTTCATTGCTTTATTTATTTGTTAAGTTATATGTTCTTTCAGCTTTACTCTATCTTGCATGCTCAATACCTTTCAAGTACTGACGCATACGTGCGCTACATCTTCTAGTGATGTAGGCTTAGGTTCTTAGCATCCAGATTACGCTTAGATCGATTCCCGATCTTCAGTTTAGCAGTATCAGTGGTGAGTCCTTATTCTTCGAGGACTAGTGACATGTTTATCTTTATTGCTTTTAGTCTTTAGTTTCAGTTTTGCTAGACCTAGTTGGGGCATGTCCCAACATTTCTAGTTTGTTTAGAGGCTTATTTCAGACATAGATAGATTCAGCTTAGTATTGAGTTAATATCTTCCTTGTATTAAACTCATCAATTTTCATTTATCTCAGTTATAGTATATGGGTATTCCCCATCTTTCATCTTATTTATGATTTAGCTTCCGCACAGTTTCTATTATTCAGATTATATTTAGTATGCTCATGATCATGCCAACAGGGTTAGCTTGGGATCACTTGTGGTCCTAGGTCCCGTGTCCGTGTCTCAGGGGTAGCTCGGGGCATGACACCACTAATGTTGTTGAATTGAAGACCCTGAATTGATTTATGAGTGATCTGGAAGTTGAGAACTTGAACCTACATCACGAGAAGATGTAGCGTAGAGTATGCACCAGTACTTGAAAGGTATTGAGCATGCATGATAAAGTAACATTGAACAATAACATACCTAAACCAAAGCATATAACTAAGCAATGATATGAGTTAAGCATGATACTATACTGAGAAATCTGAACATGAACCGACTGAATGCAATGACTAAGTTTATAACATGCTGAGATTGAAATCTGTCTGTAATTGATAACATGATCAATGCAATAGAATCTGACTGTGGGAGCTACTAATAACCGACATAAAACCACATGAACTAAATGTGGAGTCCGATGTATACGCCTCATCGAGAAGACCCAATATACCATGTCAGAGGTATATAAGCATGACTGGCATGATCACTAAAATGATACACACATAGGGGACTTATAACTTACGGGGGCACGTAGTTACGGGACTATTCAGGTATGTTGAACCCTAGTTCACTCGGTACTAAGCTATTCCCAATTGAATATGTAATTAGTAATTTATGACTGAATTTTTGTATTATGGATAACTCAAAATACTGACATGCAAAATCTGAGAATGCAACAATTATAACTGATAATGTGACATTCGTAAATGGAAGCATGTATATCTGTTTAGCTCACTAACCTAGTATGTGTAATTCATGAACTAAAATAACTACATAGTTTGGGTTCTGAATATCATAAAAGAAACTAAGCAATAACATGATAATCTGATTTGGATCATTCTAACAACTAAAACACAATAATTTCTAACATTCAAGAAACCTTAGGTCTAGATAATATCAAGGGAATCAAGATTCTGAGTGAAATCTAGGGACCTAATGGGTGAAAGGAACCCACTAGTGAAATCCCACATACCTGTTGGTGATGAAATTCAGAGAGAAATCTTCCGATTTCAGGTCTGGAATTGATGAAAACTTGCTGTGTTTTGGAGCTAAGGTTGGTCGACTTCTCCTCTGATTTTTGCTCTAATTTTTGCTTGAATTAGGTGAATAATTTATTAGGGTAAGTTCTAATTTAGTTTCTAGGCTATAACTGACCAAAACCACGTAGTTTATGGGTTAAACGACGTAGTTTAAGTGTCCAACACATAGGGGAAAAGACCAGACGACCCCTGACTTAAAGATCTGACAGGCTGACCACAAACCTTATGATAGGCCGTCAAAGGAACCACGGACCATGAAGCCGGTGGTGGCCATTGGTCCAGTAGCTAGTGGTTCTGGGGGCCTAGACCACGAGCCCTACCACGACCTGTGTGAAGGACCACATGTCGTGAAGGTCGACGTGGGCCTACACTTGGGTTAGTGGTCTGTTGGATTAGGTCTATGGACCCTCCCACCAACTGTCATCAAGACCATAGCCCGTGAAGGGCTCCGTGGTCTAATACCAGGCCTGAGGGATTCTAACTCCCCACCACGGGAATTTGTACGACCCATGAGGTAGACCATGACCCATGAAGGGCTCCGTGGTCCACTTCTGATGGGGGTGTACTAAAGTTCACGGGCATGTCTCAAGTTCCATATTCTAGTGTTATCGGGAGTCTGATGTATGCTATGATGCATATTTGTCCAGACATTTGTTGTGCCGTAGGTCTCGTAAGCAGGTATCAATCTAATCCTGGAAGAGATCATTGAAGGCAGTGAAGAGAATATTCTGATATCTGAAGGGAATTGTAGATTATTCACTATCCTATAGTGGATCTGATTTACTCTTAAAAGGTTACACATATGCTGATTAGGTTGGTGATCGGAATGATAGAAACTTAACCTCCAGTTATGCTTTCTTACTTAATGGTGGTCCTATTTCATGGAAAAGTAAGAAACAAACTTGCACAACTCTTTCAACCATGGAATCTGAATTCGTGGCTTATGCATATGCAGTACAAGAAGTTGTTTGGTTAAAGAGATTCTTTGAGCATTTGAATACTGAAAAGAATTCTAAGGGTCCCATGATTTTATATTGCGACAGTCATGCGGCTATCGCATGCACAAAGGATCCTAAGTTTCACAAGCTAAACCAAACACATTGAAATCAAGTATAACTTTGTGAGAGACATAGTAGCAAGTGGAGAAATAAATTTACAATACATTCATACTCGTTAAATGATAGCTGATCTGTTTACAAAGGTGATATCTAGAGAATTGTTTGAAAAACATCTTATGGCTCTAGGTTTGCGTAGGATATGATTATATTTCTGTATTGTAAAATGACTTGATTATTATAAAATTCTCATAAATATAATACTATTGAATTATGTTCATATCTTATATGCATGTGATAGTATATTTAATTGATAAAGTGTGTCAAACAAGTTGCAAGATTGACTCTCTTTGACATGAGCAATCACCTCTTACATTGAAAACGTGAAGAGGCAAGTTTCACCACCGTGTTATAACTTGTTTTGTAAGCCAAATATGAGCCTCTCTAAGAAAATGAGGTTAGGGATCATTGAATAGAGAAACTCATATTAGACATCTAAAAATGTCTAGACAAAGATCTGTACGATGTTGAATGATTAAATGAAATAAGATACACGCACCAATATAAGGTGAGAACATCATAGCACGTGTTTCATACCATGTGTGCTAAGCGACTAATGGGTTAATGAAAGAATGAATCCCTGCTTCTTCATTGTGTGAGACCCTGAAAGTTACTTTAACTTTTATTGAAATACCTTTTGACCTTTGATTGTTTCTTGAAGTTTCAGTCAGTGTTGCTACTTTAGCATGTTACTAATAGCCATAAATGATTCGGCAATGCAATACATGTCTAGGAAAGTAGTTGATTTGAAACAGATAGATTCGAGTAGAAAGGAAAGACGATCAAATTAAAAATAATCTAATTTATATACACAAGTCGGCTACTACACTGACCATATAAATGTCGAGTGTAATTGTGTATATAAAGTTGAAGAACTCGAGTTCACCTCTTTAAGAGGATGAGGCATCAAATAAATAACTATTGAAGTAGTAAATGAAGTCTAGGTTATTGTGAGTAATTGTATCCTCATATTTATAGAGAATTCTTTCCACATGTGATTGGATTCCTTTGCATAGCTTGTAAAACCTTATAGGTAAAGCTCTTGATGCTCACATGTCGCACGAACTATTTGCAGTATGAATTGGTTGTCTTGTTAATGTCGTGTTGGCTTGGTTCTTGTTCACTATGTATGAAGTGGGAGATGTTGGATTTTGTGGTTCATGGGTCAACATATGAGCCGACCCGAATCATTTTCGATCCGACATGATCCATTTTGTTTTATGAAAAGAAAATCAGATTAGAGATAATCTAAATCAAATAAAAGGGGGAGCAATTTTAAAACTGAAAAGCGGGGGAACAATTAGAATTTTTTTTTCAAAATCTACTGTCCCATGTTTCTCTTTAAAAGGATTAAAGTTCTTCTTTTCAAAAGACAAGTACGACAAACACTATAAGAAAAGGAAAAACACAACCAAATCAAAGAATACATTTAGTTTATGAAATTCATCCTTCGTTTCCTAGTGATTCAAGGTCGGACTTGGAGCAACTCTTTTCGATTAACATTCCGCTATTGTTAGTAGGTGCATAACTTCATTCATGTTACATAAACCTTACAATATATATATATATATATATAAGCTTTTCAAAAGTAACTAGATGACCATATATACTTATCCAATTATTATTGTGCTTTCTTACGAGACATATTTCATAAAACAATGACTATCATTCCTGTACAAACTAAACAAAATATTGAATTCTTTTTACTAAACCAAAAAATATATAGAAAAATCTCATCTTCTACACTCGGCTTCTTTGAGATCTTTCTTGGATACTTCGGTCAGCTAAGCCCTTAGAACATCAATCGAAGAGCCTTGGTGTTCATTGCAACTCAGATTAGCATATTGCAAACATTATGATCATTGCTAATCTGAGTTGCAATATTGAACAAGTTTAACTTTCTCATCCTTCTCTATTTGCTTGATAGCGTAAAACTTAACATTTATATGTTTTCTATGATCGCCATATTGCACTAGATTTTTTGCCATGAATATTGTTGACTTGCTGTCAACCTTAATGACACTAGCTTCAATGTGGTTTTTTTGTCAGATCACTTAAGGGTCGTTTGGTGGTGTGTATTAGGAGAAGTAATTCATGTATTATGCATTATGATATTAACTATGTTTGGTAGAAATTTTGGGCCGATGTATAATTAATACATGTATTAGTTATAGTATACCTTATTTGGTATTGGGTGTATAATTAATACCTTTGATGGTTTTAGTAGTACATATGATTTAATACAATGAGATGAATATATGTAAATTAAAAAATACCCCTCAAATCTTTGAATCATTTTGTTTATTTTCTTTGTTTTATATTGTATATTTGTACTAGTAAATTTATTTAAATAAATTAGTTTACAAATTTTATTATTCAGAGAGAGTTGTTTGTTGCTAAATAAATTCAGTACAAATCAATATAATATTTGAAATGTGAGTTGTCTAACATTTACTAATTGAAAAAGCAAATTATGATCACATGACGTTTGTGATTTTAATTGAACGTATATTTGTTGATATATATGTGGTTTTCTGATTATTTGTATTTTGACCAATTTATAAAATTGTATACATATTAAAAGAGAAAATACATAAATTCCCCCTGAACTTGTCTGCACAACTTACTTTAGCACTTTAACTATACGAGTGTTTGTTTACCCCCCTAATTTAATTTGAAGTGAATTTAAATACCCCTTAAAGGGTGACGTGGTAAAATTTGTATCCCCAACTTTCTATAAGCGCGTGAGACAGAAAAAAACCAAAAAACTGACACGTGTCATCTTTTATTGGACGACATATTTGATAACTTATTTTACTAATTTTTAAACATTTTATTTTTCAATTAACTTCTCTTCTCTGTAGTTTTTTTTTTTTTTTTTGCATCTTCTTCTTCCTTTCTTTTTCTTTTCTCAAAACTCTTTCTCTTTCTTATTCTTTTCATTCAGTTCAAGGTAAACATTTACTCATTTACTCCCAACTGTAACTTTTTCCACATTTTTTCTTCTTCTTTTCTTTCCTACTTTTAATCATTTTTTTTCTCTATTTTTCTTTGGTGTTTGATTCATTGACACCATTTTTGACATCAAAAAAGATTATTAGATCTATGAGTTTAAAGAGTTATTAAAAAAAGAAGCCGATTTTCACTAAAATAAATTCAAAGATAGCGTTCGCAAAAATTGATTGTGGAGATTTTGTCCAATTCATTGATAAATTAACATTTTTATGTAAATAATTTTTTTAATTTTCGAGGAAGGTGGTATGATGTAACTAAAAACTGAACTGGAATTGCAATTGAAATTTGAATTATAATTTGTAGATTGAGGGGTAAATTCATCGATGATTTTAGTTTTTAGCTCAATTTTAGATATAATTATGGTGGGTGTAGGAGTTGGTGGTTTAATGTGGAAATTGATGTCTACAAATGGAATATTGAAACCTATTTTCTTACGAAAAGAAAGAAAATTGGAGAAGTTTTTTTTTATTTTTTACATAAAGAGAAAATTATTATATAATGGAAGAAGAAAAGTTGAAGAAAATTTCTGTGTAAAAAGAAAAGTTGTTGTTGAGAAGGTGACAACATTGGGGAAGACAATTAGTGATGAAAAAAAATAATTATTATGGAGATTTAAGTAATTAATAAGAAATTTAGTTAATATACACGTGGACGAATAAAAATGCGTGTGACTCAACAACACCCAGCCTTCAACTGGGCTAGTGATGGGAGGGTTGAGAAAAAACAATTAAAAGATGTTAAGAGGGGTATTTAAACACCCGTATAGTTAAAGTGCTAAATTAAGTTATGCGGACAAGTTCGGGGGGATTTTATGTCTTTTCCCATATTAAAACTATAACTTGCAATTTTTATGTGTAGACATAGATGATTTATTCTATGTTACTATTGTTTACCGTCTTTTCGGTTTTAAAAGTAGATGATCTATCCTTTTTAAATTAAAAATTTACGTTTTGTGAGTGGTCAATTCGTTAAGATGACAATTATTTATCCTCAATTATTATTCTTCTCCCACCTAGTTAAAAGGCCACAAAATATAATATTGTCGGGAAGATACCTTGACTCAATTACATGAAATAGAAAATCCCATAATAATTCAAGGGTATAATTGGAAATAATATTTTTGTAGAGTTTTAAACCAAACACATGATTAGATGGGAAACAATGAACTAAACACTTGATATAAAATAATCTCTCATTACCAATTCCTACATTACTAATCCCTGCATTACTAATCTTTGTGTTACTAATCGTGTGCTATTAATCATTGTATCAAACGACCCCTTAGAATCTTAATTAACCATAGAGCCTGATTAGTTACACCAACAATGGTAATGTATTCGGCCTCGGTGGACGATTGAACTACCAATTCTTGTTTCTTTGAATTTAATGAGAAAGTGCATGAACCAAGTGTAAGAGCATATCCAAAAGTGATTTGCATATCATCAATGTTCCTATCCAATCACTAATTAAATATCCCATTGGTTTACCCTGCTCATCATTTTAAAATCAAATACAATAATCAACAGTTCCCTTGTGTGCCTCGACGTTCGTTTAACAACATAAAATTAACTTGACTTGGAGCTTGTATAAACCTCGATAAAAGACTTATCGTGAACATGAGATTTTGTCTTGATGTTGTCAAATATAGCAAACTATCAATTAGTCTTCTATAAACTGCTTAATCAACTTTATCAACTCCTTCTTGCTTTAAAATCTTTTCATTATGAACCAGTGGAATCGATACAGACTTAAACTCTCCATTTTGAACTTTTTACAAATATCACATGCATATTTCCTTAGAGAAATGTAGATGTCGTTAGTAGCTTGATGAATATTCTCATAAAGTAACTCATTTCACCCAAATTTGACATATCAAATGTAGCCTCCATTTCTTGCTTAAACTAATTCATCATAACATCATTACTTCCTGTAAACAAAAGATCATTAACATAGAGTGACACCATAATCAGATCTCCTCCATTAGCCCTTTTCATATATAAATTGGCTTCATTTTTACTTCTTCTGATGCCACAATGAATGAGATAAGCATCAATCTTACTTACTAGGCTCTAGGAAGCCTTCTTTAATCCATAAAATGCCTTATGTAATCTATAGACTATATCCTCCATTCCTGCAACTTGAAAATCATCTGGTTAGTCGACATAAATCTCCTGCAATTATCCATTTAAGAATGCCAATTTCACATTCATATAATACAACTTTTGATTTTATTGAGTTGTTAAAGCAAATAGAAGCTTTATTGTATCATGTCTTGCAACAGGTACAAATATGTCTACATAATCCAGACATGCCTTTCAGAACAAGCCTTGATTTAAATTTATGAACTAAACCATCTAGAGTAAGTTTGGTTCAATAAATCCATCTCACCCCTATTACATGTATGTATTTGGTTTTATCAATCATCATTCAAATGCCATTCTTCTTTATAATACCAATCTCCTCATTCATAGATTCAATCTACATTTCATTTCTTGATGCTTCATCATACGTATTGGTTCCAAGAAAGCAACACTACATCTTTTATATATCTCAGAATATGACTTTGTTTTCATCATTGGAAAATTAAGTGAGGATTCTCCGTTTAATTCTTCATCTTTTTTGAGATTTTTAGAGTCAAATAATTGTGTTGCAGGCAGCGGATGCAAGTTCTGGAAACATGCATTTTCTTTCTCAATTCATTCCTTATCCCATTTCTAATAAGCATCCTCATCCACTACTACACCTCTTCTAATGGAAATATGTTTTGCAAGTTGAAAACTCTATATCCCTTGGCTTGTGATGAATAATCAATACAGATCCCCGATTCATCTTTGGGTTCAAGTTTTCTTCTTTTAACGGAAGGAACATGAAAAAATTAAATCAACCCAAACCTATTCTTTTAAGTGCTTGGAAGATGGTCTTATTCCACTTCATGCCTCAATAGGGATATTTTCATCAACAACTTTAATTGACAACCTATTTAACAAATACTCTGAAGTCTAAAAATATTCTTCCCAGAAGCTATGCAGTAATTTTTTTTAAAAAAATAAACATGTAGCCATTTCAACAATAGTTCTGTTACTCTGTGAAACTCCATTTTGTTTGGATGAATAACTTACTGTAAACTTGTGATCAATCCTCATATCTTCACAATTCTTACTGAAATTATTTGAAGTGTATTTTATAAAATCTAAGAACTCATCTCCATTAATGGGAGCTTAGATCTTCTTGCAAGGAGAAGAAGAAGAGAAACTAAAGAACTTATACAATGTGAGCTGTGATTTCTAGGAATAAAAAAATGAAGTCATTCAATGATAGAAACGCGTATATATACAATCATGAAAATATCTACTCAGCTAACTAACTAATTATGACAGCTACTCAATCCAACTAATAGTAATCAATAACTAATTCTAACTTACTCTATCAATCACTAACTATGACTCAGCATTACAATATAAATATCTTGGCTCAACACCCCCCCTCCCTCAAGGTGGAATTGAGGGGATCACTGCCAGCTTGCTAAGGACTGATGTGTGTTTAATACCAGTTAGAGCTTTGGTTAAAATATCAGCCAATTGTTGTCCAGTTCTAATGTGATAGAGAGAAATCAGTCATTCATGAAGCTTTGTCCTAACAAAATGGCATTCCACTTCTATATGCTTGGTCCTTTCGTGAAACACAGGGTTTCTAGCAATGTGCAAAGCTGACTGACTGTCATAGTAAACATAAATTGTAGTTGGAAAAGGGATGGCAAACTCAGTAAACAATATGCTCAACCACACCTGTTCCCCCACCACTTTTCTCAGTGCTCTCTAATCTGCTTCTGCTGATAAAAGAGAAATGGTTTCTTGCTTCTGGATTTCCAATTAATAGGACTGTCCCCTAGCAACACAATGTAACCTGAGACAGATCTCCTAGAGTCTGGGCATGCAGCCCAATCAAAGTCACATTAAGCCCTAATATTGTAGTCAACTTTGTTGGACAAAAAAAATACCAAGTGTAGGATCCTTTTTCAAGTATCTAAGCATGTGCATAGCAGCCTGCGGATGGGGCTGTCTAGGTTCATGCATGAATTGACTTAAGTGTTGGACTCCATAAGCAATATCAAGTCTAGTATTTGCTATGAAATTGAGCTTCCCTACAAGCTTCCTATAATGACCAGGGTTAGATAAAAGAGCACCTTCCTTAGCTTTTAACTTAACATTTGTATCAAGAGGAGAGTTGAAAGTGCTAAACTGGTGGCAATCAAAATCTTTCAGCAGATCTAGAAGGAATTTTCTTTGAGAGATGACCACCCCATCAGGCTTGTAGATGATTTCCAAACCCAAGAAATAATGGAGTTTTCCCAAGTCTTTGATTTAAAAAGCTATCATGTAGAAATTGTTTCAACTCATTGATCTCAAGCATATTTGTACCTGTGAGGGGTACATCGTCAACATAGATGGCCATAAATACTAAGGAAGTACCATCTTTTTTGTAAAACAAGGAATAGTCATGAAGTGAGTGAACATAGCCTGTAGAGTTGAGAGCTTTAGTAAGTTTTTCATACCATTGCCTGCTAGCTTGCTTTAGGCCATACATAGATTTGTTTATTCTGCAGACTAGACCTGGAGATTCAGTTTCCAATCCTGGAGAGAGTTTCATGTAGACCTCTTCATGTAAGTCACCATGCAAGAATGCATTATTGACATCTAGTTGAAAAATGTCCCAAATCTGTTTGACTGAAGTAGCAATAAGAGTTCTCACAGTATTCATCTTGACAATTGGTGAAAAAGTTTTAGTGTAATCTATTACAGGATGTTTAGTATACCCTTTCACAACCAATCGAGCCTTAAACCTCTCTATTGAACCATCATCCTTGTGTTTAATATTGAAAACCCATTTGCACCCAATAGGTTTCTTCCCTGTGGGTAAGAGGACTAGGCTCCATGTATTTTTGGTATGTAAAGCCTCAAACTCTTGTGTCATAGTTGCTTGCCAAGTAGGATACATAGCTACTTCTTCATAAGAACCAGGTTCACTATCAAGACAGATGTTTCTCACAAACTGCTGACTATCAGAACCAAGACATTGGAGGCTAAATGATTATTTAGGGAGAAGGAATTGTGGATAATTGATGAAGCAGTAGCAGGGTTTGTGGTAGGTGGAGATGTTGTATGTGAGGACTTCAGAGTAGGCAACTTATGGACATAGACTTTATGTGTCCTATGGGATTTTCTAGGTTCTGATATGACGGCCTACAAGGGTTCAGGTTCTTGTAAGGGTGATCATGAGGGAATGTTAATAGATAAATGTGCATAAGGTTGATTGTTATATGGTTTATTAGGATCAGGGGACATATTAGAACACATGATATTATCATTTTCAGCATCTCTATGTAAAGTGTTTGACATGTGCAAGCGTGGATTAACATTGACATCAACAAATGGTATGGTGTCAGGTACCTAAGGAAACTTACCAGAATCAATAGAGAAAGTAAAAGGAAAGACATATTCACAGGAAACCACATCCCTAGAGATAAGTTTTTTTCTTGTGGCTAGACTTAACAATTTATAACCCTTTGTACAAAAAGGATAGCCAATGAAAACATGTGGAGTGGTTTTGGGGTCAAATTTAGTTCTCTGATTCTTTGGAACAGTGGGATAACACAAGCAACCAAAACTTTTCATGTGAGAATACATAGGTCTTTGCTTGTGTAATAGTTCAAAAGGACATTTGTTTTTAATGAGGGGACTTGGAAGTCTATTGATGATGTAGGTTGCTGTTAGGAGACATTCTCCCCAATATTTAATTGGTAGTTTGGATTGGAAAAGGAGATCCCTGGCTATTTCAACTAGGCACTTGTGTTTTCTTTCCATCACACCATTGTGTTGTGGTGTGTATGGACATGATCTTTGATGCAAAATACCTTGGGATTGAAAACCTTGATGTTTCAGAATTTGTGAATTCTAGGCCATTATCTTACCTATTATGTTTCACAGAAGTGTTGAACTAGTTATGGACCGTGGTTACAAAGGCTTTTTTGACTTGTAAGGTGTTGCTTTTGTAGCTTAGAATGTGTGTCCAAGTGGCTCTACTATAATCATCAACCAAGGTGAGAAAGTACTTATAATTATCATGTGTACCCATATGGTATGGTCCCCATAGGTCTACATGGACTAGATCAAAAATTGCACTGGAACTGGTTGTGGTTTTATCAGGAAAAGGCAATCTAGCTTGTCTAGCCATTGGGCAGATGGAACAAAAGAATGGTTGTTTGGGTGAAAAATTCACAAGAGTTGGCATTCATTTCATCTTTACAAACGGCACATGGCCAAGTTTGTAGTGCCACGATAAATCCACACTATCACTGTGACATGCAACATTGTATGAAGAAGATGAAACACTATCTTTATTAACGGAAAACATGTTGTTTACAACGGGAAATTTACATGAGTGAGAAATATAATGACAAAAATAGTGCATTTTATCAAGTAGATTGGATTTAGAAGGAAAAACAGAATTGGAAAAACAACTCTCTGATTCAGAAATGTTGGTCCCTTTCCTGAGATAGTTTGAGCATAGAAGGTAAAGCTCATCATGCACATTACTAATATCCAGAGGCCTCTTCAGTAAAGGTGCCTACAACAGACAAGCAATGTGAGAAAATAAAACAACACCTTTAATGTGTGAAGTTAAGGAACTGATGGCTATAAGATTGTATTTGAAGGATGGCACTAGTAAGACCTTATACAAAGTGATCTTAGATGATAATACCACGTTGCCTACTTTTGTCACCTTCACATTGTAACCATTTGGTAGTTTCACTAGTAAAGGGTAAGGTAATTGTAGGATATTAGTGAGGTATTGTCTATTAAAAGTCATATGATGAGATGTTCATGAGTCTAGGATCTATAAGTCAGCCTTTTCTTTGAAACATCCACAAGACAAATTATCAAAATTCGCAGAAGATGAGCAAGCAATAGTACCTGCAGAGTTTTCAGCTCCACTAGTCTGAGTGTCACTACGTGGATCAGAATTACTAAAGTGTTGCAGCATGTTCATCAGTTGATCATATTGTTCCTTGGACAGTTGTGTTCCCTTGTGATTCTTATATAGTGGTTCCTCATTCTTGATAGGGTTCTTATCAGAATGTGCATTTGCAGCTATTCTTTTCCCCTTATTAAACATGTTGTTGTAGCCATTGATTGATTGTAGGTGGATTGTATCCATAGTTCCTCTGGTTGTATGAATTATTCTGTGAGGTCTGACCTTGTCCTTGATTTGGCTGAGAAGGGTATCCATGCAGTCTATAACACTTGTCTTTTATGTGTCTCAGTCTCTTACAGTACTCACAAATGAGCCTAGACCTACTAGAGCTGGCTTCATTAGTATTGGTGTTGCAAGAGAAGCACGTTAAAAAAACATCTGGTTGTGTGGTTTGATTTCCCTTTGTTTATCTTCCTGCACAAGAAGTGCAAATGCTTGTCCCATAGAGGGTAGATGAATCATCATGAGAATGCTTCTTCTCATTATTGTGTATACCTCATTTTGCCCCATGAGAAATTAGATCAAGCGCCTGTCCTGATCAACCTTATACATGATATCTTTGGCACCACATATGCATCGACAATTGCATATGTGATTAGCTGCTAAGGTACTGAGTTCTTCCCATAATTTCTTCATTCTAGTGCAGTAACCAGTAATGTCCAAGGCACCTTGACTTAAATCATTTATCTCTTTCTAAATTTGATACAATTTCGCTCCATTGGATTGATCATATCGATTGTCCAGTTCTTTCCAAAGTTCCTCCAAGTTGGTGACATATTCAACACTATCTGCGATTTCCTTTGAAAGGTAATTCAAAATCTACGAGGTGACCATATCGTTACATCTTTCCCACTGACGAATCGTCGTAGATAGAGTAACAGGTTTTGGGTATTCACCAGTGACGCAACCAAATTTATTCTTCATAGAAAGTCATCTCAAAACACTTCTCTACCATGACTAATAACCAGTACCATCAAAGGAAGTGGGGGCTAAAGTGAAATTAGGGCTATTAGAAGGGTGAATATAGAGAGGATTACCTGTATCGATCATCGTTACAACAGTAGGGCTCGTGGTTGGAGGATAAAAAACCATTGTCGAGCTAATTTGATACTTGAAAATGAAGGTGTGTAGCTGGTGAGGAAACTACAGAGGAAAATACCTTTGATTTTGGAAATAGATATGGATGAAGATCAATTGAAATAGAGAATGAAAATGGAGAGAAAAAAAACTGAATAATGCGAAAGTGAAAAAGCAGAATCAATGTGCTCTGATACCATATTAAATCTAAGAACTCATCTCCATTAATGGGAGCTTAGATCTTCTTGCAAGGAGAAAAAGAAGAGAAAATGAAGAACTAATACAATGTGAGCTGTGATTTCTGCGAATCAAAAACAGAAGTCATTCAATGATAGAAACGTGTATATATACAATCATGAAAATATCTACTCAGCTAACTAACTAATTTTGACAGCTATTCAATCCATCTAATAGTAATCAGTAACTAATTCTAACTAACTCTATCAATCATTAACTATGACTCAACATTACAATATAAATATCTTGGCTCAATATTTACCACCATTGTTTGACCTCAAAGTTGATGCCCATCTGACATAAGACATAAAAAACAAAATAATTTTTATGAACATGGATAACAATGACTACATTGAAGACAAGGCTATTTTGAATATCTCTCAGGGAACTTCACTGTCAACTCAACTTGGAAATCGATATGACAAAAAGAGAGGATAACATAATCTGCAATAATCTTTGGACTAAAGATGTCGTTTCTTACTTGGAAACCCCTTGATAACAAGTTGTCAACAGATTATAGAGTGACTAGACTAGGCATCCCATTGACTTCTCAATGCTACTGTTGCAACAACACGCCCATTATTACTAAGTTAGAAGATGTCAATCATCTCTTCTGCTTAAGTGACCATGACAAAATTATCTGGAGGATGTTTGTTGGACCTTTGAGCAATGGGTATGGACGGAACAACCTCAAGATGATGATTCTTAGTCGGTGGAACCACAAGTCCAAAAACCCCATCACAATCTACATTATCTGGAATCTCCCTCCTATCATTTTTTGGGAGTTATGAAACTCTGGGTGTAGTAACAAATTTGAGGGGATCAGACCCTCAATATATAGAACTAGTTCTAACATCATTAATTTTACTTTGCCGATAGCAAGGAAGCACTTCAACAAGGCAAGAATTGGTAACACGTGAAGTATCCTATGCTAAGCTTGTGATGCCACTATCCAACATACCACAATAACTTATGTAGTATGGATCAAACCACATGGTTTCAAGGTCAAGCTCAATAGCGATGGTAGTTGCTTAAATAAAGATTGCGGAGGAGGAGGCATAATTAGAGATCACAAAGGGAACTTCATTTTTGCTTACTCGATTTCCTTAAGAGATGGAACTAGAAACACAGCTAAAGTTCAAGCCATGTGTTTTTGGACTCAAATAGTGTATTGGAAATGGTTTTGACATGGCTATAAGAGAGACAAATTGGATGCTTTTATCAAAATGCGTCAAACGAGAATAGATGTTGAGTTTTAAAAGGTGTGAATGGAAAATGAAGAGTTTCTACTTTTATGAATAGTTGTGACTTTTAAGAAAAGTTGCGACTTTCCTTAAGAGTTGTGACTTTGATGAAAGGTTGTGACCTTTATGGTAAAACACAATAAGCATCTTTTCACACTACCCTTTGTTTTCTATAAATTGAGGGATTTCCTCTCATTTTAAGAGAATGAATTTTCTGGACTTCTTCTACTACTACTATTAAATCTAGTATTCTAAGTGTACTTTACTTCCATTGAGTGGTTCGCTGACACCGTGGTTTTAGGTACAGATACACCGGTGAGTAAGATCGTTCTATCCAGGAATGATATATTACATTAACCTCGGGTACTTGAGGGGAATAATTTCCTTAAGGGGACACTATGCATTCAAATGGCTCGATTTTCTTCTTTAAGAAAATATTTTGTATATTCTTTCTAATCTGTTTCTGAGTTTATTTTCTCTATTGATTTTAATTTTCTAGTTTTGAAAATGCTCTTTAAACTTTGTTGTTTTAATCAAGTTCTTCAAAGTTTTTGTTCCAAGTATCTTAGGAATACAAGATGAACAACAATCTAAAGGAAATTATTATACTTTTGGTATTGTTTTGTATTCTACTGATTGAGGAAAACAGATCATAGAAGTAGAAGATTAATGCACTACTTCTTTAGAATTTGGTGCCTAGTGTAGCAAGGTCGAAGTGAGAATGTACCAGAAAAATTGGTGGTATTCTGGTTAAAGATTACACTAGGTAACCTTCTTATTATTTATCTAAGGAGGAAAATAGTTTCTATAAGTTAACTCTTTTGACATTTATCATGTGTGTCTTTGGAAAAAAGATCTGTAAATCATATATTTTTGAATGAATTTTCCTTGGCAATAAGTGTTGCTTTTAAAATTATTTAGTTTGCAGAATGAGAGATGCACATTTTTGTTTGATAAAATAGTATGTCAAAATGTTATAGTTGGAATTCTATTTGAAAAGAAAGCATTTCTATGTGATAATCTAAGAATATGTTTTATTATGTTTTGAGAATAAAAAACCTTTTGTAGTTTTGTACTCCATGTGAAATTTGATTGTGTCTGATTGTTGTAGACTAATTTATTTTGTAGTTTTATCCTCTGGATAAATTGGACTATGTAATTGATTTGAAGAATATGAAAACATCATCTAATAAGTCAGTGTTGTACTTTTGGTTTTCTACAAACTTCATTGTTACATAGAAATAAATTGTAATTTTTTTTTTGTCTTTATTGTTAGCATTCTAAATACTAAGGGGTCGTTTGGTAGAGTGTATAAGAATAATGTTGAATATGATGTATTAGTAATGCATGCATTAGTAATGCTTGCATTAGTTATGTTTGCATTATTTCTTATACATTATTTGGTTTGATGTATTGGAATTAGCAAGCCTTGTATAAAGACTATTAAAAAAATATTTGTTTACAAAAATACCCCCACATTCTTTTACAAAAATAAAATAAAATAATAATAATAATTGTAATAATTATAATAATAATTATAATAATTATAATTAATAATTATAATATAATAATAATAATAATTATAATAATAATAATAATTATTATTATAATAATAATTATAATAATTATAATTATAATAATTATTATTATTAATAATAGAGGGTAGTTTTGTCATTAGTTAATCTAATGCATGCATTAAAACCATTGCATTGCTAATACCTAGAAATCCATGGTATTAGCAATACACACTTTAATACACAATAGAGTGTATAACTAATGCAAGCATTAGTTATACATAGGTTGGAAAAGAGTACCAAACAAGGTACTAGTAATACACAGTGCTAATGCATGCGTTATTTTTCCTAATACACTCTACCAAACGACCCCTAAGTGGTATGTCTATCTGTGATAAAAGAAAAGACCAGTGACTTAAAGTGTGTAATTTTGTGCGTGCAATAGGTGCCTCTATGAAATGAACTTTTACACTATGTAAAGATTGCCAAAGAGAATTGAAGCACTATAATTCTTTTGTAGAATAATATTTTCAAAAGATGTTTCATGCTGCCAATGACATTTTGATAGTCTGGGAAAATACGTGGAAAAATTATTTTCAACTATTTGAAAAAAAAATTGAGATCATATTTAAAATGTGGGGGTTCTTTGCGTATGACAAAGATAAAATTAGACTTAGTGTCTAATTTAAATTTGGAGCACAAGATATGAAATTTGATGATACTTTTGAATTATGTTATACCCATAAAATTCTTGGAGTATATTTTATATTGTGGTCGTTGAGTTTATCTTTTACTAGTATATGGTATGACTAGTATGAAACTACCAAATTATATGTATACTTGTTCAAAATGATTGTGTTCTTTTATAAAAAAGTGTCACTTAAAATGTTGTGATTATTCATGAAAAGATATGTCTATTAAATATAACATTTGTATAGACATGAATATTGGTGAATAGTCATTTGTCATGTTTTATAAAAAAATCATTTGGATTATATTGCCTTAATTGGACCCGATGAAACTTTGTTCATCGGTAGTTCTATAACAATCAAATTGAAGGTTATGGAAAGGTCTTTCTGAAAAGGACATTTGACAAGGTGATAACTCTAAACAATGTTTGTATCACACAAAATTATAAGAAATAGGAACAAATATTTGTGAGAAAAAGTTACCTCGCGGAGAGCTTTTCAAACTCAATATTTTTATTTGTTCTTACTTGCTTGAGTCAAACTGTTTGTGACATGAACACTTGGGACATGTCAATTACAAAATCTTGTAAGGAAATTTATCAACTTAGAAGGTTTGTCTAACTTTGAGTGCATCAAATAAAAATGTCAAAGTTTGTGTGGAATCTAAGTATGCTAAGCATTCTTATAAATCAATTGTAACCCCTTAGAGTTGATTTACATTGACATTTGTGATATGAAGTCAACACCATCTCGTGGTAGGAAAACGTATCTCATAACTTTCATTGACAATTGCATTAGAAACGACTATGTCTATTTGTTGAATTGCAAGGATGAAAGAATAGAAACGTCTATACAATATAATATTGAAGTTGAAAATCAGTTGGGAAAAAGATAAGAAGTGATAGGGATGAAGAGTATAAATCTCATTTTACAGAAATATGTTTGAAAAGCGAAATTATCCATCAAATTTCTGCCCTCAATCTAATGAAAAACTGAACGTTGAAAGAAATGATGGATGCATTACTTGTAAGTTCAGGTTTACCACAAAACTTGTGTGGATGAAGTATCCTTACTGCAAAAGGGAACAACAAAAAGTTTCGTCTTTTTAGAAAGTAAGCAATTTTATTTGTTCAGGACACAATCTATTCCATATGAGAAATGGAAAGGAAGGAAATCCAATTTGAAATATTTCAAAGTGTGGAGGTGTCTAGATAAAGTCCAAGTTCCTATTCCTAAACGGATTAAAATAGGACCTTTGACTGTGGACTGTAAAATTAGACTTGAGTAGTCTAGTGAAGGGTCTAAAACACCTTGGAAAGAAAAAAAGGAGAATGTACTTAATAAAGAGATTGAGAGGCGTAGTAAATGTCAAAGGACATCTACTTCCTTCTAATATGATTTTGTAACATTTCTTGTGTCTTCTGTAGACTCATCCTTTTAGAAAGATGATGTCAATAATGAGACTGATTCAATCTTGAGCGACCATAGTGGAAGTTCATTGATCTTCCTCCAGGAAGTAAACCTTTAGGTTCAAAGTGAATCTTCAGAAGGAAAATGAAAGTTGATGGAACTGTTGACAAATACAAAGCAAAACTTTTTGTCAAAGGCTTTAGATAAAAGCAAGGTCTTGATTTTGTCAACACATACTCGCCAGTAACTAGAATTACATTCATTTGAATGTTAATTGCATTAGCAATGATATATAACTTTCAAATTCACCAAATGAATGTGAAAATAACTTTCTTAAATGGAGAATTGGAGGAAGAAATTTATATGGAATAGCCAGAGGGTTGACTAAAAAGTTGTTTTCTTTTATTTTCCAGGTCTTCTTATGTTCCAAGAGGGGTATTCTTTCTCTTTTACCCATTATTAACTTCCCCAACTCCATGTTATAACCTAATAACATCCTTATACATGAATCAACATCCGCATTCCCTAACAGGGGCGGCTCAACGTAATCGGAGGCCTAAAGCGAAATTTCAATTCAAGGCCTAAAATATAAACAAACTTCGTGTACGTATTTATTCAAATTTTATTTTTCTAACACTATTTAGAAGAAATTTAATATTGTTTTTTTAGTTATTAGTTTTAGGTAAGATTTTATCTGCTCAACATTCAAATACATCCTTTCAGTGAGGCAATTATTATATGAATTGTTAACATAATTCTATAAGTAATAAGTTGACAAATATTAAATAAAGATAAGAGTAGAATCATAGAATCTCAAGAAGTTGATGACTTGGTATACCCCATTTTAATATGCTTGTTGTAATGCTTGAAACTTAAATTTTAAAACAAATAAAAAAGAATTTGTAATACACTTTGTTCAACACTTTTCACTATTAATTCTTATTTAACAAAGTACAAAAGATGTTAAAGTGGGTGAAATAATATATTTTTAAAAATATTATACTTTTTATCTTAAATAATCAATTTTTTTTATAAAAAATTAACACATAATTTATTCTTAATAAAAAATTGGTCCCCCCAAATTAGGCATAAGCCTTATTTTACAAAGCATAGTGCCGCCCCTATAATCCCTAATTCTTCTCCCAAAACTAAAGAATGTCAAGAAAGAGATTTTTCCAAGTTCAAGATTCTATTCAAGAATCCTAGAATTTTCCAATCAAGATTCTTCACAAACTTCATCTCGAAGAAGTCTATAGAAGGATTCTCAAGTTCAAGTTATAAAGTTGTAAGTCCAAAACTTTTCTCTAATAATTCGTGGAATTCAGGTATGCGAGATTTCATCAATAGTTTTTTTTCACCAATTAAATTTCAAAGAGAACTCTGTATTTCAATTATTTGAAATCTATAGAAATCTAGGTTTCTTATGATCAACAAGAAATTCAATTTTAATTTCTCACTACTAAAAAACTGTCAAAAAACGATGGCAGAAAAGCGATGCAGTTACCTCCGTAGCTTTTTAGCTCGACGCTTTTCAAAAAGCGACGGACTGCGTTGCTTTATTTTATTTTCATTTTTTTATTTCTAAAAGGTGACGCAGTCTGTTGCTTTTCTGGAGATTTTATTTTTGAAAATCCCAGAAAAGCAACGGACAAAAGGATCCTGTCCATCGCTTTTCTGGATAATTTATTTTTGAAAATCCCTGAAAAGCGACGGACAAAACCATGCTATCCGTCGCTTTTCTGGGATTTTAAAAAAATAAAACCCAAAAAAGCGACGGACAAAACCATGTTGTCCGTCGCTTTTTCTGCAATATTTTTGACAACAGAAACTGACAGTTTCTACTGCCCACCTGCAAATGCAATTCAATTCAATTCTACACTATTTAGCCCAATCAAACACACACAATTATAAACAATCTAAAACAAAACATAAAACAACAAACTTAAAATAACATTCAAAAGTTTCTAAATCACAAATTAAAAACTTATAAAGTCTTTCAAAATTCGTTTCAAAATTTCAGAAAGTTCATAAATGTCCAGAGATATAAACGGGAGCTGGGAGTTGTAGGTCGTTGAGTGAGGTTCATCACTTGTTCTTTGATTTGCTGAACGGTCTCGTCGTCGGTGTCATCGGGAGCCAAAGTAGTAGGTCGTTGAGCGAGGTTCATCACTTGTTCTTTGATTTGCTAAACGGTCTCACTCATGCTTTCTTGTTCAGCTACTCTTCTTCACTCCGACTCTGCCAGTGCCGCTGTAAGTTTAGCTATTTGAGCCGACATAGCAACAATCTGAACATCGTTAAGTGTCTCAGCATGACGTGATGATCCAATACCTTCTAAGCCTGGATGGAGTCGTCTTACATCGTTTCAAAATTCTAGACCATAGAATCTACCCTTGTATGTTCCCCCTACCACTTTTTCTTTCCAAATTTGGGTGGAAAGTTCATGTGTCAATTGGACCGAACTATCTAGATTCTCAGCGACGTACTGATGAAACTTATTCTGCATATTAAATATAAAATTTGACATCTGAAACGACCCCAAAAATGTGCTTCGGAAACACCTATAATTGTAACTTTCATATATCTCAAAATCCGTGCATGATTTCGGAAATTAGACTTCATATTCTTATTCAGGGGGTCAAATTGGGTGGGAAATGGCTCTAACCCGAATTTTAGAGCAACCGTATCAAAATTCGAAAATCGCAAAAAATGCGATTTGGAGGGTCAACTTTAAAGGGGCATATCTCTTAGCACACAATGAACTGGAAGAGCCACCACCTATTAAATTAAAGCCCTTTGAGTTAGATTTCCAATTCAATTGGTTTCACCTCATTCCGAGTTAGAATGAAGGAGTTATGATCATTTTCGTAAAACCTGTCCGGGCAGAATTGCAATTTCCAGAGAGCTAAGTTACTGTAGCGGGCTGGAGACGTTTTTCTTTTATAAAAAAAGGATATGTCCCATACTTAGTTATATTTCTTTCTAGCTTCAAAACACTCAAAAACACTCTCTAAGCCCTCTTCAAAATTTCACCAAGATCTTCAACCAAATTCAAAGATCTCAAGCTCTAATTCCGGATTCAAGACTCAATCTCAAGCTTCAATTCTCCATTCCAATCTTCATCAAGGATTCTCCAAAGTTGAGGTATGTGGGTTGATTGTGGAAACCTTCCTTTCCACAAGTCCAACCATTTATCCTCTATTTTACTTCAAGTTTATGGGTCCTTATGATCATTTATGAACTCTTGAATTATGGAATTACTACTACACATTCTATTATGGTCTATTTTTGCATATTATCATGAAATGAAATTATTATGTGATGTTTATGGTTTTCATGCTTCCATGATCAAATTATGAAGGTTGATATATATATATATATATATATATATATATGTTGTTGGTGGGCTGATTTATATGTATTTCGGAATTGGTTGGACTTAGTACTCTTGAAAGACATAATTTTATCTACATGAACAATAGCCCACCATGTGTTTGATAAAATGTCATTGATAGAATTCTTAGGAAATGGAATGTCCAATGTACGTCCCATGAGTCGGATGGTCATATAATCATTGAAATAATGATGAAATGGATACATGTATATGATTTTCTCTATATAAGTGTTGTGAATCGACCAAGCCTAGCTCGGGGGGTTGTAGGCCCAGGTAACCGTATCAAGGAGTTGGTACCTTGGTTGCCTAGTACGGGGGGTAGTAGGCCCGTATAACCACATCGAGGGGTTTGTACCTTGGTCCCTAGCTCGGGGGGTGGTAGGCCCGGGTAACCACATTGAGGGGTTTGTACCTCTTTCGCCTCTCCAAGGGGGTGGTAGGCCTTGGAAAATACTATATTGATGGTCACTCACCACACATGTACTACGTCCCACTAAATATGGTTTTTATGTAAGCATCATTATACATATCATTTCTTTAATATGCTATCTATCGGATATGATTATGCATTTTCCATCTATTGTAGCATTGCACTTCATCCCATATACTTAGTACATTCAAACGTACTAACGCATACTCTATGCCTACATGATGTCACCATGTAGGGACCGGAGCACCGCTTGACCATCCTCCTCCGCGTGGCTAATACGATTTCCTATCAAGGTTATTGGTGAGTCCTCTATTCCGGGGACGTTGCTCATGATCTTTTGCTATGTATAAGACTTTTCTTTTTAGTTATGTTTTGACTATGAGGGTGAGCCTGGTAGTTTGTCTTGGCCCCCGCTAAGTACTCGTGTTTAGAGGTGGTGTTGGACAAGTTGTGTATTATGCTTGAGCTTGACTCATCTATGGTATTTATGTATCATTTCTTCTTTTTTTCTCTTGCTCCCTTAGTCCCGATTTCCCCCTTTGATTATGCTTATTGCTTATGGTAATTTTAATTGCTTTCGCGACCAAGGATGTGTAATGATACGCTATGAGGCTTGTTTGGGATTCCTTCGGGTTCCCCATTCGTCGGTCACGTCTAAGCGCTAGGCTTGGGTCGTGACAAACTTGGTATCAGAGCACTAGGTTGATAGATCCTCGGATTCCAACACACCGCGTTTATTAGAGTCCGATTCATGGTTGTGTTGTGCACCACAACTATGAGTAGGAGGCTATGAGACGTTTTAGGAAATGTTTCCCTTCTCCATTTTCTAAGTCGTGCTGTAGAGTTGAATTAAGGTCTTCCCTAACGGTTGTTCTTTGCTTTTCTAGATCATGCCTAATACAAGAGGAAGACGAGCCCGCGCACCCGAGGAACAACCGACCAATGGGGATCTTCGGGATGCCCTTACTTTATTTGCTCAAGCTATGGCTAATCAGGCCAACCACGGGGCCCAAGCCCCTCAGGCTCCTACCCCGGCATCTCGGGTGAGAGACTTCGTGCGGATGAATCCCCCGGAATTCTATGGGTCTAAGTTAGATGAAGACCCTCAAGAGTTCATTGATGAAGTGCACAAGATATTAGCTATCATGGGCATGAGGTCAGAAGATAAGGCGGAGTTGACGGCCTACCAACTAAAAGGGGTGGCCCAAATATAGTACAACCAATGGAAGGAAGAGAAGGGGGCAAACTATGTGGTGCCTTGGGAAGAGTTCAAAACGGTTTTCCTTAATCGATTCTTTCCTCTTGAACTTAGGGAAGCCAAATTGGTGGATTTCATGAATTTAAAACAAGGGTCTATGAATGTGAGGGAGTATGCCCTCAAGTTTAACCAACTTTCAAGATATGCTCCACACTTGGTTACCGACTCACGATCTAGAATGAACAAATTCGTGATAGGTGTGTCCGACCTAGTGAGTGAAGAATGCCGATCCGCAATGTTGATTAGTGACATGGACTTGTCCCGCTTGATGGTTTATGCCGAACAAATGGAGGAAGAGAAGTTGAGGAAGAGGAGGGGTCATGAGGCCAAGAGGGCCCGTTTTGAGGGCAAGTTACAAAGTCGAAGGGGAGGCCGGTTTCATCAAGGCCAAGGGTCTTCTCATGTGCCCCATAAGGGGTTTGCCAATGACGTTCCAAGGGCCCAAGGCGTTGGTGGTATAGGTCCTATTGATGTATGTCCGAAGTGTGGTAAGGGCCATGGTGGCCCGTGCTTGAGAAATACCGGTGCTTGCTATAGTTGTGGGGAAATGGGGCACAAGGCAATGGATTGTCCTCGAAATCGCAACAAAGATAAGGAGGTCCGTCCACAAGGTGCCAATGCGGTTCCTTTGGGGAGAGGGGGGAGACAAGATGGTGCACCAAGGCACAATCGATTTTATGCTTTGCATGGGAGGCAAGGGGTCGATGAAGTCCCCGATGTTGTTACCGGTATGTTGAAAATCTTTGACTTTGATGTATATGCATTAATTGATCCCGGTGCCTCTCTTTCTTTTGTCACCCCCTTTGTTGCCAAAAAGTTTCATGTTGAGCTCGAATTGTTGCGTGAGTCATATAAGGTGTCTACTCCTATTGGTGCATATGTTGTTGCTAGGAAGGTTTATAGAAATTGTCCTATTTGCATCTTGCATAAAATATTGCCTTGTGATCCTGTTGAGTTGGACATGGTCGATTTTGATGTTGTTCTTGGGATGGATTGGTTGCATGCATACTATGCTTCCATTGATTGTAGAACCCGTAGGGTCAAGTTCCAATTTCCAAGTGAACCCATTCTTGAGTGGGAAAGCCAAAATGTTGTAGTCAAGGGTAGGTTCATCTCTTGCATTAAAGCCTGTAAGTTGATCTCTAAGGGGTGTCTCTATCACCTTGTGAGGGTTAGGGATGTGGAGTCCAAAACCCTTCTTATAGAGTCGGTGCCGGTCGTAAATGAATTCCTTGATGTCTTTCCTAATGACCTTCCCGGTGTTCCTCCCGAAAGGGAAATAGATTTTGGCATAGACCTCCTCCCCGATACTCAACCCATTTCTATTCCCCCTTATCGTATGGCCCCGGCGGAGTTAAAGGAGTTGAAGGAACAATTGAGGGACTTGTTGGAGAAGGGTTTTATTAGGCCTAGCCAATCACCATGGGGTGCTCCGGTGTTGTTTGTGAAGAAGAAAGATGGGTCCCTTAGGATGTGTATTGATTACCGGCAACTCAATAGGGTCACCGTCAAGAATAAATATCCTCTTCCTAGGATTGATGACTTGTTCGACCAATTGCAAGGGGCTAGCCACTTCTCTAAGATTGATCTTCGGTCCGGGTATCATCAAGTGAAGGTGAGGGAGTGTGACATTCCCAAGACAGCCTTCCGGACTAGGTATGGGCATTATGAATTTGTGGTCATGTCCTTTGGATTGACCAATGCACCGGCTATCTTCATGGACCTAATGAATAGGGTCTTTAAACCCTACCTTGATTCCTTTGTTGTGGTCTTCATTGATGATATTTTAATCTATTCGCATAGCGTGGAAGAACATATGGGTCACTTGAGGGTTGTGTTGCAAAGATTGAGAGAGGAGAAGTTGTATGCCAAGTATGAAAAATGTGAATTTTGGTTGAAGGAGGTTGCCTTCCTAGGTCATGTGGTGTCGGGGGATGGTATTAAGGTAGACCCTAAGAAGACCGATGTGATTAGAAATTGGCCTAGACCATTGACCCCGTCGGATATTAGGAGCTTCTTGGGCTTAGCGGGTTACTACCGGAGATTTGTGAATGGGTTTTCTTCTATTGCTTCTTCCATGACTAAGTTGACACAAAAGAAGGCTAAGTTTGAGTGGACCGACGAGTGTGAAAGGAGTTTTCAAACCTTGAAAGATAAACTTGTGTCCGCTCCTATATTGTCACTACCGGATGGGCTTGAGGGATTCGTTGTGTATTGTGATGCTTCTAGAGTTGGCTTGGGCTGTGTCTTAATGCAAAATGGTAAGGTGATAGCCTATGCGTCTAGACAACTCAAAGTGCATGAAAAGAACTATCCTACGCATGATCTTGAATTAGCCGCGGTGGTGTTTGCTTTAAAGATTTGGTGTCATTACTTGTATGGGGTACATGTTGATGTGTTCACCGATCATAAGAGCCTCCAATATGTCTTCACCCAAAAAGATCTCAACTTGAGACAAAGAAGGTGGCTAGAATTTCTTAAAGATTATGATATGAGTGTGCATTATCATTCCGGTAAAGCTAATGTGGTGGCGGATGCTTTGAGTAGGGTGTCTATGGGTAGCCTAGTTCATGTTGATATTGGTGATAGGGAAATGGCTAGGGAGGTGCATCGGTTGGCTAGGTTGGGGGTTAGGTTGGAAGAGGTTGGTAATGGTGGTGTGGTCGTTGTTGATGGTGCTAGGTCTTCCTTGGTTGATGAGGTGATAGCAAAACAAGATCTTGACTCTTCCTTGTTAGAATTGAAGGCCTTGGTGAAAGAGGCCAAAGTGGAAGTTTTCTCCCAAGGGGGAGATGGTGCCCTTAGGTACCAAGGTAGGTTGTGTGTGCCTTGTGTTGATAGTTTGAGGGAGAAAATTCTTGAGGAAGCTCATAATTCTTCCTACTCCATTCACCCTGGTTCCACCAAAATGTATGGAGATTTGAGGGATGTGTATTGGTGGGGAGGCATGAAGAAGGACATTGCCAAATTCGTCTCCGGTTGTCATAGTTGTCAACAAGTCAAGGCCGAACATCAAAGGCCGGGTGGTCTAACCCAAGACATATAGATTCTTACTTAGAAGTGGAAAGAAATTAATATGGATTTTGTAGTTGGTTTACCCAAGACTAGAAAAGGTTTTGATTCTATTTGGGTGGTGGTTGATAGGATGACAAAATCGGCTCATTTTCTACCGGTAAAGACAACATATGGGGCGGAAGATTATGCAAGGTTATATATTCATGACTTGGTAAGGTTGCATGGGATTCCTCTATCCATCATATCGGACCGTGGTACTCAATTTACTTCACACTTTTGGAAGTCCTTTCAAAGGGGTCTAGGTACGAGAGTTAAGCTTACTACGGCCTTTCACCCGCAAACGGATGGACAAGCCGAAAGGACTATCCAAACACTTGAGGATATGCTTAGGGCTTGTGTATTGGAGCTTAAGGGTAGTTGGGATGATCATCTTCCATTGATTGAGTTTTCCTATAACAATAGCTATCATTCTAGCATCGGTATGGCTCCTTTTGAGGCTCTCTATGGGAGGCGTTGTAGATCACCGGTTGGGTGGTTTGAGGTTGGTGAGCTGGCCTTGTTAGGACCAGATCTAGTTATGGAGGCTCTTGAGAAGGTTAGGATGATTAGAGAAAGGTTGAAGACGGCCCAAAGTCGCCAAAAGTCCTATGCCGATGTGAGGAGAAGGGCTCTTGAATTCCGAGTTGGTGATTGGGTCTATTTGAAGGTGTCACCCATGAAGGGTGTGGTTCGTTTTGGTAAGAAGGGCAAGTTGAGCCCTAGATATGTGGGTCCTTATAAGGTGATGAAGAGAATTGGCAAGGTAGCTTATGAGTTGGAATTGCCTAGTGAGATGGATTTGGTTCATCCGGTATTTCATGTGTCTATGTTGAGGAAGTGTGTGGGTGATCCGAATGCCATTGTGTCTCTTGATGTTGTGGGTGTTGTTGAAGATAATTTGACCTATGAAGAGGTTCCGGTCCAGATTTTAGATAGGCAAGTGAAGAGGTTGAGAAACAAAGAGGTGGCTTCCGTTAAAGTCCTTTGGAGAAATCAACAAGTTGAAAGTGCTACTTGGGAGGCCGAAGCGGACATGCAAAGGCGATATCCTTATATTTTTCACTCCACTCAAGCTTAAGGTATTGATCTTAGCCCTTTATAAAATCTCAGGTCTTAAGTTCAGCCCTCATGTCATTGCATACATTCATGTTTAAGTTGACAAGTTCAATGTGGTGTTACAACTATGTTGAGGTTTTGAATAAGGTGTAAGTGCATTGTTGCATCCTTATGTGGGCTGAAATTGTCATGGTTGTGTCTCTCATGTACGTTTCTTTAACATTCGGGGACGAATGTTCCCAAGGGGGAGATATTGAAACGACCCCAAAAATGCCCAAAAATGTGCTTCGGAATCACCTATAATTGTAACTTCCATATATCTCAAAATCCGTGCATGATTTCGGAAATTCGACTTCATATTCTTATTCAGGGGGTCAAATTGAGTGGGAAATGGGTCTAACTCGAATTTTAGAGCAACCGTATCAAAATTCGAAAATCGCAAAAAATGTGATTTGGAGGGTCAACTTTAAAGGGGCATATCTCTTAGCACACAATGAACTGGAAGAGCCACCACCTATTAAATTAAAGCCCTTTGAGTTAGCTTTCCAATTCAATTGGTTTCACCTCATTCCGAGTTAGAATGAAGGAGTTATGATCATTTTCGTAAAACCTGTCCGGGCAGAATTGCAATTTCCAGAGAGCTAAGTTACTGTAGCGGGCTGGAGACGTTTTTCTTTTATAAAAAAAGGATATGTCCCATACTTAGTTATATTTCTTTCTAGCTTCAAAACACTCAAAAACACTCTCTAAGCCCTCTTCAAAATTTCACCAAGATCTTCAACCAAATTCAAAGATCTCAAGCTCTAATTCCGGATTCAAGACTCAATCTCAAGCTTCAATTCTCCATTTCAATCTTCATCAAGGATTCTCCAAAGTTGAGGTATGTGGGTTGATTGTGGAAACCTTCCTTTCCACAAGTCCAACCATTTATCCTCTATTTTACTTCAAGTTTATGGGTCCTTATGATCATTTATGAACTCTTGAATTATGGAATTACTACTACACATTCTATTATGGTCTATTTTTGCATATTATCATGAAATGAAATTATTATGTGATGTTTATGGTTTTCATGCTTCCATGATCAAATTATGAAGGTTGATATATATATGTATATTGTTGGTGGGCTGATTTATATGTATTTCGGAATTGGTTGGACTTAGTACTCTTGAAAGACATAATTTTATCTACATGAACAATAGCCCACCATGTGTTTGATAAAATGCCATTGATAGAATTCTTAGAAAATGGAATGTCCAATGTACGTCCCATGAGTCGGATGGTCATATAATCATTGAAATGATGATGAAATGAATACATGTGTATGATTTTCTCTATATAAGTGTTGTGAATCAACCAAGCCTAGCTCGGGGGGTTGTAGGCCCGGGTAACCGTATCAAGGGGTTGGTACCTTGGTTGCCTAGTACGGGGGTAGTAGGCCCGTATAACCACATCGAGGGGTTTGTACCTTGGTCCCTAGCTCGGGGGGTGGTAGGCCCGGGTAACCACATTGAGGGGTTTGTACCTCTTTCGCCTCTCCAAGGGGGTGGTAGGCCTTGGAAAATACTATATTGATGGTCACTCACCACACATGTACTACGTCCCACTAAATATGGTTTTTATGTAAGCATCATTATACATATCATTTCTTTAATATGCTATCTATCGGGTATGATTATGCATTTTTCCTATGATGTCCATCTATTGTAGCATTGCACTTCATCCCATATACTTAGTACATTCAAACGTACTAACGCATACTCTATGCCTACATGATGTCACCATGTAGGGACCGGAGCACCGCTTGACCATCCTCCTCCGCGTGGCTAATACGATTTCCTATCAAGGTTATTGGTGAGTCCTCTATTCCGGGGACGTTGCTCATGATCTTTTGCTATGTATAAGACTTTTCTTTTTAGTTATGTTTTGACTATGAGGGTGAGCCCGGTAGTTTGTCTTGGCCCCCGCTAAGTACTCATGTTTAGAGGTGGTGTTGGACAAGTTGTGTATTATGCTTGACCTTGACTCATCTATGGTATTTATGTATCATTTCTTCTTTTTTTCTCTTGCTCCCTTAGTCCCGATTTCCCCCTTTGATTATGCTTATTGCTTATGGTAATTTTAATTGCTTCCGCGACCAAGGATGTGTAATGATACGCTATGAGGCTTGTTTGGGGTTCCTTCGGGTTCCCCATTCGCCGGTCACATCTAGGCCCTAGACTTAGGTCGTGACAACATCAATATATATACATGCCATAAATATATTCACTATTAATATATATTATTCATATTAAATAACTTACAAAAGTTCGTTCGGCCCTTTCCTTCGCCCACACATTTGGATCTGACTCAATGGGAGTGCGTCCCAAATTTTTTTCCTATAAATAAAAACTGAAATTTATAACGATATATATGAATCAACTAATTATTTATTTAAAAGTTTGAATTAGAACTTACCATCTCTCGTGCAATTGTTCCAACGGTCTTTGCACCTCCGGTGTGCAACGAGTCACCCTTAAGACAGCCTCTAGCCTTTTTGGCTTAATTTCAACAACTAAATCCAACAACAAAACCACATTATATAATTTAACTTATTTAAACAACTTAACAACTTGACATAGTTTAGTTTTGACTTAATTCCAACAACTAAATCCACCAACTAAACCACATTATTTATTTTAACTTATTTAAACAACTTTTTAACTTTAATAAACTAGTTTAGTATTGACTTAATTCCAACAACTAAATCCACCAACTAAATCACATTATTTATTTTAACTTATTTAAACAACTTAACAACTTTAACTAGTTTGGTTTGACTTAATACAACAACTAAATCCACCAACTAAACTACATTATTTATTTGAACTTATTTACACAACTTAACAACTTTAACAAGTTTAGTTTTGACTTAATTCCAACAACTAAATTCACCAACTAAACCACATTATTTGTTTGAACTTATTTAATCAACTTAACAACTTTTTAACTTGAACTAGTTTAGTTTTGACTTAATTCCAACAACTAAATCCATCAACAAAATCACATTATTTAATTTAACTTATTTAAACAACTTTACAACTTTTTAACTTTAACTAGTTTAGTTTTGACTTAATTCCAACAACTAAATCCATCAACAAAACCACACTATTTAATTTAACTTATTTAAACAACTTAACAACTTTAATTAGTTTAGTTTTGACTTAATTCCAACAACTAAACCACATTATTTATTTGAACTTATTTACACAACTTAACAACTTTAACTAGTTTAGTTTTGACTTAATTCCAACAACTAAATTCACCAACTAAACCACATTATTTATTTGAACTTATTTAAACAACTTAACAACTTTTTAACTTGAACTAGTTTAGTTTTGACTTAATTCCAACAACTAAATCCATCAACAAAACCACATTATTTAATTTAACTTATTTAAACAACTTAACAACTTTTTAAAGCTAAGCGTCAACACTAGATGGACACAAATCGATCTTGCAAGAAAATCAATTTTGTCATCAATAGGATCAACTAGTGTTGGTACTTATGCTAAACAAACACATTATTCCTAAATTAAAGCTTAATATCAACACTAGATGGACACAAATCGATCTTGCAAGAAAATCAATTTTGTCATCAATAGGATCAACTAGTGTTGGTACTTATGCTAAACAAACACATTATTCCTAAATTAAAGCTTAATATCAACACTAGGTGGATATCATCAATAAGATCAACTAGTGTTGGTACTTATGCTTAACAAACACTCGATGGACACAAAAAAATTATCACAAAGTTAATTGAGTTCAAAGTTCAATTATTAAGTTCAAATTAATTGAGGTCATCAAGAATTAGTTATTAAGTTCTAAATTCAATGTTCAAGTTCATATCAACGTTCTAAAATTTGTTATACATAAACTTCAAATCCAAAAATTAGCTAGTTATTATATTCAAGTTCAATAACTATATTCAAGTTCTAATTAAATTCATCATATATATCCAATTTCTAAAATTAGTTATACATAAAATTTTAACTCAAGAATTAATTAGTTATATTCAAATTTCAAAATCAAGTTCTAAATCTAACTTCAATTCATCTAGATTAACACTTCACTAACTTATAACAATCAATCAATCAATCCTAACTAACATCAAAATCCCTAAATCATTCACTAACTAACTAACAATCAATCAAACTTATAACAATCAATAAAAAACAAATTCAATACTAATTAACAAAATCAAAACCCTAAATCATTCACTTACTAACTAATAATCAATCACTAACAATCAATCAAACTAACAATCAATAAAAAATTAATTCAATACACTATCAAACACAATCAATCATTCAATAAAACACAAATTCAATAAACTAATTAACATAATCAAATATAATTAAAATTGAAAAAAATTAAAACTAATTTGATAAAACCCTAACCTTAAATTAATGGAGAAAGAGACAATGGAGAGAGGAAGCAGCGACGGCAGTAGCGATTCCGGCAGCGGCGGTGGCAAGCGACGGCGACGGCAAGCAACGGAGGCGGCGGCGAACTCTTTAGAGAGAAGGAAGAGAGGAAAAATGGGGAAAAGCGCGTCTGCTATTTTAGATATTTAATGAAAAGCGACGGACATCGTCTCCCCGTCCGTCACTTTTCATTTAAAAAGTTGACCAACATTTTGACCAAAAAGCGACGGACAAAGAGACACTGTCCGTCGCTTTTTAAAAATAGTTGACCGACCTATTTCGACTAAAAGCGACGGACATAAAGATGTCGTCCGTCGCTATAATAAAAAGAAAATTTAATAAAATAAAATAAATATAAAGTGATGGACAACGTCATTAATATTTTAATTAATATATAATTATTTTTAATAAAAGCGACGGACGGTGTCATTATATATATTAAATAAATAATTATTAATTTTATATATATTTGGCACAAAAATCCGCGAAAAAAATGACGGACTAAGAGATGCCGTCCATCGCTTTTTGTAAAATAATTTAAAAAATAGTTATTTTTATTAAAAAGCGACGGACAGTGTGGCAAATGGCGTCGCTCTTTTGTCCCTCATTTTTTATAAATTTTTTAGTAGTGTCTTCTCACGGATAGTCTACAAATACATGGTTTTTCATATATTTCTGTATATTTACTTGAGTATATTTTCAAGAATCCTCAGGACAAGTAAATTTTATGTCTTTAGACTTATATCTTTTAAATTGCATGTCTTAGTCAGAATACATAAATTTTCATGATTTGTTTTACATTCAGCTTTTCAATTCAACGTGCATAAGAGGCCTACAAATAAAGTATCTATTACTTCACTTCTAGGTTTTAGTATTTAGGAGCTTCAGCTCATAACATTAAAATATACGACATGCATGACATCTAGATATGGCATCAATGTTTTTTGAACATTTTCCAAAAAGTAAGATCTTTATTAGTATGGTATTTGGAATGCCATCAATGATCGTGGATCAGTTTTCTTATACAAACAAAGTTCACTAGTAGTATGACAATCAAGTATGGCATCCATGATTATGAAAAACATTCTCAGAAGCTATCGGTTATATTCGGTTGGAAGTAGTGCTTAGCATCAAATTGGACTAGGGCTAGTATACCTAAGTCTCAAAATTACGTGTACCATAGGTTTGTGGACACATTTTATAAGCTTAACGGTGCCACATCAGATCAGATCAACTTTTACCTCTTGGCAAGTTATGTTTGACCCTTTTCAATGGGGATTATACATCAAACTTCATGTTTAGGTCACATTTTTATATGTCGATTAATAGTATCTTCCACAATTTAATCTCAGATATTGCATGACCTTGTATTCAGTTATTTCAATCAATATTTATCAGTTGCCTATTTTACTACTTGATCATTTCATCAAATAATATGTATTAGTTTCAAAAATTCAATTAGTATCTCGAATTCTTCATGTTGAGTTTTACAAATTATCATGCATATCTCACATACTCAGTACATTCAAATACCTGATATGTTGCATATATTATTCATGTGATTTAGATTCAGATGCTTCTATTAGGATCCTGGTCATGCATATCACAGCTTACAACCAGGAGGTAATGAGTTCTCTTTGTTTGGGGACTTAAGCCAATTTGTAATTCTAGTATCTTATTTCTTTTCATATGATCATGTCTTGACTACATGTATTCAGTATTAGTAGAAGCTTCATAGACAATCAGTTAGAGTTGATGTATTCAATCTACTTAGTTTCAGTTTCTTTATTGATTATAATTATTGTAAACCAATCTTTGTTCAGTAATGTATTGAACCAACTTATTTCATAATTATGCTTCCACTCAGCCATTTAAGTTCTTATTTATGTATATATTTAGTTGATTATGACTTATGTCAATATCAAGGGTTAGCTCGAAATCACTTGTGACTCTAAGCATCATGTTATGAGTTACGACTAGGACGTACTCTCTGATCGTAACACATATGAATTGTTATGTTGTCTTGATAGTGTAAAAGCCTACACTCTATGTGTATAGTAACAATTTTGTAAATGATAAAATAATTATCGATTAAAATATTCACCAATTCAGAAAGGAAAAATACATAAAAGCATAATACATAAATATGTCATTTAACTTGACCCTAGCTCACATTTATGTCTTTCAACTTTGGGTGTGTACAAATAGACACTTAAACTTATATAAAGTTGAACAAATAGACATATGCGTCTTACGTGTCATCCTACGTGATAATTTGAGTCTTACATTATGTATGCCACATATGACTCATGTGTCGGACGCGGCTCCCCTCCAGTGGCCATCCTCTCCAGTTCGTCGAGTATTGCCTTATATTTGTTACACGTGTCCACTTAAAATTTCAATGGATGTGATCTATTTATTAACTACTATATACTAACCATAGTTAAGAGAGTCTTTACAAAGTATAATCTCGCAAATTGTATTTAGTCCATATTCATCCCCGAACTTGGAAGTTCCGCCGGCATAATTGATAAGCTCTCTTATTGCTTCATAACACTGTAAACAAAAGTTTGTAAATTGAATTGCACAAAGAAAAATCTACCACCAAGTAAAACTAAAAGTATATATGGAATTCAACCATGGACGGACAATTGGTAACAACAATTGAAAGCTAACATCTCTTGAATCTTTTTCCAAGTCAAACGAGTAAGTGATGATTTGGAAGATAACTACTTCAAAACACTCTGTATAGTAAGACTAGTTTTACTTTAAATAAGCCAGATACATGCATAATTTTTACAAGTCAGAACAACACTATATTTCATGATTTATGTATTCTTTCGAGATTGGTAAGGCCAATTTTTATTTAGGATATCAATGAATAAATCACAATATGTGATGAAAGTCCAGTATTTAATTTTGCGAGTGCGAAATTCTGGGTGGTTCGCCGGCGGAGGAGAAGAGGGCTCTCTCTGCGACATTTGAAAGAAAGAGGAAACTAATTCTGGTACAGTGTAATGAAAAGAAAAGAGACTATAGTTAAGATATTTTAGTTAGTAAATAAATCATGTCCGTGGAGTCACAAACAAGACACGTGTAACAAATATAAGGCAGCATTGGACGAACTGGAGAAGATGACCACTAGAGGGGAGTCGAGTCCTCATGTGTCTACTTATTTAATTTTATACAAGTTTAAATGTTTATTTATGTACACTCAAAGTTGGACGACATAAATATAAAATGAGGCTAAGTTATATGAATTATGCCATACATAAATGTGTCTTTTAATTTGGTTTCAATTGACATTTATGCCCACCAACTTTGAGTATGCACAATCAGACTCTTAAACTTTTATAAAGTTGAACAAGTGGACACACATATTCTAAATGACATAATACACATAGAAAATTTAAACCTATATAAAGTTGAACAAATAAACATATGCGTCTTACATGACATCCTACGTGACAAGTTAAAATGACACATGTATATTTATTGTTATTCAGAAATGATTCACTGATCTTTAATATTCTTTTAACTTAAAAGGGCGGTCAGATTTGTTTGTTTGTTTGTTTTTTTCTACCTTAACAGTAATGTAGATTCAAAAATTTCAACCATAATGTTTAAGTGAATGACAAGTATATATATTTTTCTTGGAAAAGAAATAGAAAACAAGAGATATAACATGGGTTTCTGATATTAAAATGTGTGAATAGTCATTTGTCCCATTCCCAGACTTATCAGATTGGTTGAGTATTAATTGACTTCTGAGCTCATCTATGAGTAATTTGACTTAATACACTGCATATCAATTCTAGGAACATTGCATATATACTTGGTGATGACATCCTTAACTCATCTATTACTACTCTGCTCTGCTCTTCCCCTCAATGACTTTGATATGGACAGCTCTAGTGTTTTCTCTATTTACATATGCCTAGTATGAGCTGATAAACATTCACAAGAGGAAAAAGTTTCCTCCAGGTCCAAAAGGGCTTCCTATTTTAGGACATCTTCATTTTTTAGGCAAAAATCCACACCAAGATTTACAAAAACTAGCCAACAAACATGGTCCTATTATGTATGTCCGATTGGGACTAGTACCTACAATCATTGCCTCGTCTGCTGATGCAGCCGAAAAGGTCCTCAAGACATATGATCACATATTTGCTAGTAGACCTCATCATGAGGCATCTCAATATTTGTCTTATGGACAGAAGAATTTGATATTTGCAAAGTATGGTGTATATTGGCGTAACATGCGCAAATTGTGCATTGTACACCTTTTGAGCAATAACAAGATCAATTCATTTCAATCCATGAGAAAACAAGAAGTTGAACTTCTTATTGAGTCGCTTAAAAAGGAAGCTCATGATCGTGTAGCTGTTGATCTTAGTGCAAAGATTACGTCCTTGAATGCTAACTTGACTTGCTTAATGGTGTTTGGAAAGAAGTACATGCATGAGGACTTGGACAAGAGGGGATTCAAATCTGTTGTTCAAGATGTTGTGCATTTAGCAGCAATGCCAAATCTTGGTGATTTTTTCCCCTCCCTTGGTGCTATTGATCTCTAGGGTCTCACTCGCAAGCTCAAGGATCTTTTGAAGGTGTTTGATGAGTTCCTTGAGAAGATTATTGATGAACATGTTCATTCACATGACCAGAAGCAAACCAAGGACTTTGTGGACACCATGATGGACATAATGCAATTTGGAGAAGCGGAATTTCAGTTTGACCGTCGTCACATAAAAGCTATCCTCTTTGTATATACTTTCATCCCATTTTGTCATATATACCACAAGCCTTGAGAATGAAATGGTTTGTACTACTAATTTATTCCTCTGTTTCCTTTTTACTATACAGGACAAGCTTATAGCTGCAATGGATACTACAGCATCATCAACGGAATGGATACTGACAGAACTTCTTAGACATCCCCAAGTGATGAAGAAACTCCAAAAGGAGTTGCAAGAAGTGGTAGGCCTTGAAAGAATGGTTGAAGAATCCGACCTGGAAAATTTGAAGTACTTAAACATGGTTGTAAAAGAGGGCCTGAGGCTGCATCCTGTAGTGCCACTATTTTATCATGAGTCTATGGAAGATTGTGTAGTCGACGGTTTCCACATACAAAAGGGATCCCGAGTCATGGTAAATTGTTATGCAGCTCAAAGAGATCCAAATGTTTGGCCTGAGCCTGAGAAGTTTTTGCCTGAGATTTGTTGGAAGCTGTATAGATTTTCGTGGACGGGACTTTCAACTTGTACCATTTGGCTCTGGGAGAAGAAGTTGTCCTGGAATGCAGCTGGCAGTTATCGTCATCCGCCTTGTGGTGGCACAGTTGGTGCATTGCTTTGAGTGGGAGCTTCCAAATGGTATGCAGCCTTGTGATTTAGACATTGATGAGAAGTTTGGGATAGTAACATGCAGAGAAAGGCCTTTAATGGCTATTCCTACTTACAATCAAAACAAATGATGCAAATACAAGAGAAGTAATATTTCTAAACTTTAGATTTTATTACAAGCAATATTAAATAGTTTCTACTATATGGTTTTTGAGATTGTTGTGTGCTTCTCCTAATATTCAAATAAAATACTTCATTGGCGGTACATCAGCTTTCATTTTTACACATCATTAAGGAAAATGAAAAACAATGTATAACTAATCTAATTAAACAAATGTACAATGCCTTCTTCAACCTCAAAGAGCGGTTTCTGATAACAACTCAATAACCTAAGGACTAACTCTAGTACTTCAGTCTCTACAGATTACTCAAACTGCATCACCCATTCGAAGACTATAAACTCTAGTCTCTCAAGTGTAATCAGCTTGACTATGAAGCAGTGATTTGTAAAAACAAATTTGAGAACCATGAAACAAATGCATGTGTGATCAATGAAAAAAAAAGAAGACGACAATCTTTTTATTTAAATATGTATCTCAAGTATGATTTCAATAAATTTTTGATGGATTTGATAGAGGTTTGCACAAACCACATGACTTATGATAAGAATTAATATAGAGAATTAAAATCTATTGAAATATTCAAAGTTAGGATGAAAAATGGTGAATTGATTTTCGTTAAAGGAAATGAATTGTTGTCATCAAAAGAAATTTAGGTAATGAGGCAATTTCTGATTTTCTTTATATACTTGATATTGATCAAAACTCGTTGAGTATTCATCAGGGCCGGCTCTTGCCTATAAAATTTTAGGCATTGGCCTTAGGCCCCCAATTTTTGGGGGCCTCAAATTTTTATAAATAAAAAATTATGTATCTTAACCCCATTCAAATAGAAGAAATTAAGGAAATATTGTTTTGGATTCTTACATTTTCTTCGTTAACACTCACATTATTTATCCTTTGTAACTCTTTTTGCACTCTATTTCTTCAAATCTTTGATAGTTAGAGTAATACACTCTCAAAAATATGAATCAATAGTCGAAAAGTGTTGAACAAAGTGCATTACAATTTTATTTTTTTAATTTATTTGTTAGTTTTCATATTAAAGTAGGTATACCAAGTTATCAACTTTTTGAATCAAATTCTATGATTCTAACTCTTATCTTTAAAGTTTATCAACTTATTACTTATAAAATTGTGTTAATAATTCATATAATAATTGTCTCAATAAAAGGATGTTTTTCAATGTTGAATTGATAAAATCTTACTTAAAACTAATAATTAAAAAAAAAGTGTTTGAAAAATCATTTATATAAAAGATATTAAGTAGTAATTTACGTCTAGAAATTTAGAACAATAAATAGATATAGATAAAATTTATATAAATTTTAGGCCTCTAATAATAATTTCGCTTTAGGCCACAAATTATGTTGAGCCGCCCCTGGTATTCATCCGTTGGTAGAAAAAAAATATAAAGTATTCTTCGACAACAAGCATTGCTTCGTTAATGATGGTGTTGAAAAAAAAAGAGTTTAAACATTAAGATGAGATGCAAACATTTCTCTTTTGATCCAATATAAGGTGGAAAAATTAGAAGATGATCCTCCAATTGAAAAGGCACAAGCAAAATGTGAATCTGATAGGTTTTTAAAGGCGCTTTAAATGTTTCCAAAGAAATTGAAGCAATGGAGGAGTTATCTATGTTTCAGAATAATAAAATGGATAAGTTTAAACTTAAGATGTAAATGAAGAGGAAGATATGTGTAACATCCGACAATTTGAAATAACTATGAAGAGGCTTAGAATTGGAAAATTTCATTTTTGGAAAGAATTCAAATATCTGGAAAAATTGGCTAAGTATGGAAAATAATGAATTTTTGTCCAACTTTGAACAGTTATAACTCCTAGTTCAGGATGATCTAGGTGTAGTTCCAGTTATGGTTGCAAAGTTCGTGGATAAGTCGTTCCAACGCCAACGAGTTTGCTCGTTTCTAAGTTCGTATGAGCGAGTTATGCCCTTTGAAAGTTGGGCAATTGGCAGGGAATCCATCCGGAAATTGTAAGGGTATTTTGGTCTTTTCCCTAGCCTTGTCTTTGGATATATATTAAGGTGTAAGACTGATTTTTGATCAGTTTTTCCCTTTTTAAAAAGAGTAAGAGTTAGGGTTCTTGAGAGAAAAGGAGAGAAAGGAGAAGAAGAAGCAAACTTCGTAAAGATCGTCGTGTTTTTCTTCGGGGGTGATCCCTATTTAGGTATGTGAGTTCATAGTGTTGGGTTGGTTCTTTCCCCCACACGCCAAGCTCGTTTAATTTCGAGAAAAGATTGATTATGTTTGATTGAAGTTGTTGGTTGGAATTGTTGAAGTTGTAGTTGTGTTGTGTTGTAGTCCTTATTGTTTTGGTGTATGTTTCCGGTGGTGTTTCTGAGTTGAATCTATTGTATGTTGAGAGGTTTATGATTTTAAGTGCTTGGGGCTGGAAACTTTGATGTGTAGAAGGTTTAGAGTTGGAGAAAACTAATGAGAAAAGTTGCTTTTCGAGGAAAAAGGGTGGGGCGTCGCGCCTGTCAGCGCGCCCCAAGAGGGGCTCTGAATTTTCCCCCTTGGGGCGGCGCGCCCATCAGTGCGCCAGCAGGCCTCCTCTGAAGTTTTTAGTTTGGCGCTCCGCGCCTCTTAGAGCGCCAAGTCTTCCCATTCCTTCCCCACTTTTTTCATACATGTTCCTAGGTATTGTACCTATGTTTCATAGTTATTTCCGACACTCCAAGGTACGTTTAAACGTCAAGAACTCGTCCATAACACGTGATCAAACACCTTGAATCCATGATTCCAACTCAAGAAGAGTTAGTTTCCAAGTCAAGTGAAGTTAAGAGTTGAGTTTAGAAGTTAAAGAAGTGAGTCAAGGTAAGTCTTTAAAGTCGTTCAAGAGTCTTTATTGAATGTTTTAACTTCATTTTAAGGCTCAAGTTTCAAGTCAAGTAAAGAGTAAGAGTCAAGAGTTTCAAGTTGAGTAAAGAGTTTAAAGTTGAGTTCATTTCTCAAATGTTATTAGGGAACTATGTAAACCCAAAGAAGTTTCTAAATGTTTTTACATTTGAGTAAGAAAGGAACTATGATTCCAAAAGAGCCTTTGGGCTAGTTTTCAAGAAAAAGGAACATCGATTCCAAGTGAGCCTTCGGGCAAAGTTTTGAGTAATTATCTCAAATAAAGAAAGATGTGTTTAAAACACTTATGAGATAAGTATTTTTGGGTGTAGTCTTGAGCATCGAATTAGGGACACGAGTTCATATTAATTCAACTCTCCATAAGAACCATGCGCCAACATGGGAGTTAACGGGTCATACTTTTTAGATGAATCCGTAAGATTAAGCTAGTGGATCCACTTAGTAAAGTTAGCTTCCTATATCACGGCAAGGTATAGGATGGTCCTTGGGCAACGTGAGGTAAAACGTTGTATCACCACTAGGGCTCATAGTGGTGATTGTCGGTTAAAGAATCTCCCACTAAAGTTATATTACTTTTATATAAGTAAAGTTGAGTTTGTTATCGTTTTATCCTTAACGAACTAAGTTGTTTACACTATTTTTTTTCAAGCTTTATAGATTACATGTGTCTTATTGCTTTATATATTGAGTTTAGTTATTCGTGAGTTGAACAGAGCCAAGGTAAGAGTTCCTTTGTACTCCTTCCAAGCTTAAGTTGTGGTTTAGCTTTCCAGCTCGCATACTTGTACATTTAATGTACTGATGCCAGTTGGCCTGCATCTTATGACGATGCAGACACAGGTACCCAGGGTCAGCATTCAGTACGCAGTTGATCCAGTTGAGCACTCCAGAGTCAGTGGTGAGCCTCTTTGTGTTCCAGAGGACTCGATTATGTTGTTCTTTTAGTTTTGTTTTATTAGGTATTTTCGGGGTCTGTCGCAACATCCATCTCAGTATTATAGAGGCTTCATAGATAGTCAGTCAATTGGTTTTGAGTCTCTCATCTATGCATAAATGTAAATATTCTATTTTGGGACTCGAATTGCCTTTTTGGCCAGATTTTTATCAGTTAGGTTGTTTTATAACCTTACATTGCATTGAGTTATGTTGTCGAGTTAAGTTTCCGCTGAGTTAAGAAAGCCAGGCCAAGGGTTAGCTTGGGGGCCAGCAATGGTCTTCGAGTGCCGGCCACGTCCAGGGTGTAGGTTCGAGGCGTGACAAACTTGGTATCAGAGCAAGCTCCAGAGTCATAGGGAGTCTATGAAGTCGTGTCTGTAGAGTCCTAGTTATCGGTGTGAAGCGCGCCACATCTATAATTGGGAGGCTGCAACATTTAGGAAGATTTCTCACTTCTTTCACACTCATCTCGTGCGTTAGAGTTGATCTCTAAAAAGTTTCTGTCTAATCCGTGCTTACGCATGTTTCAGATAGTCATACCTCCACGAAGAGTTGGCAGATGGCGTCTTCCTAGACATTATGTTGATGAGCAAGAGTTACCATATGCCCCGGGAGTGCAACCACAAGGGGAAGTTTCTAACGCCGAGTTCAGAGAGGCAATTAGAATTCTGAGTCAAGCTGTAACAAATCAGATTGGTCAGCAAAGGGGAATTCGACAGGAAGGAACTGACACTTCTAGGATTCATGAGTTCTTGGGGATGAATCCTCCGAGTTTCATGGGTTCAAGCACTACTGAGGAGTCAGAGAACTTCATTGAAGAGTTCAAGAAGATTTTTTATGTGATGCATGTGGCAGATACTGAGCGGGTTGAACTAGCTGCGTATCAATTGAAAGATGTTGCTAGAACTTGGTTCGACCAATGGAAAGGAGGCAGAGTTGAGAATGCACCACCTGCGAGTTGGGCCTGTTTTAAGGAAGCTTTCTTGGGGAGTTTCTTTCCTCAAGAATTGAAAGAGGCCAAGGTACGTGAGTTCCTCACACTTAAGCAGGAGTCTTTGAGTGTTAATGAGTACCGTCTGAAGTTCACACAACTTTCCCGTTATGCTCTGGAGATAGTTGCGGACATGAGGAGTATAATGAGTTTGTTTGTTGCTGGACTGTCTCGATTGTCGAGTAAAGAAGGTAGGGCTGCAATGCTTATCGAGGACATGGACATATCAAGGTTGATGGTCTATGTGCAGCAAGTTGAGGAAGAAAAACTGAGGGACAGAGAAGAGTTCAGAAATAAGAGAGCTAAGATCGGTAATGAGTCCGGGTAGCAAAAAGATAATGTGAACCGTCCGTCCTTTCAACAAAGGCAAAGGGGACCTGTTCCATCATCTGCTAGTGCACCTGTACCCAGAAATAAAAGTGAGTACACTGGACAGAGTTCGCGGAATTTCAGAGCTGGACCTGCACAGTCTCAGAATAGTGTGGCACAAGGATGTAACCAGGTTCTTGCATATGCTAGGTGTGGTAGAGTCCATCCAGGGATGTGTCGTCAAGGCCAAACGGGTTGCTTTAAGTGTGGACAAGAGGGTCACTTCATGAAGGAGTGCCCAAAGAACAAGCAAGGTAGTGGAAATCTGGGCAGTAGAGCCCAATCTTCTTCAGTTGTCCCACCAGACAGGATGGCACCTAGAGGAGCTACTTCTAGTACCGGTGGAGGAGCAAATCGCCTCTATGCTATCACCAGTCGCCACGAGTAAGAGAACTCTCCGAATGTTGTCACTGGTATGATCAAAGTCTTTGTTTTTGATGTGTATGCTTTGCTAGACCCAGGAGCAAGTTTATCTTTTGTAACTCCTTATGTTGCAAATAAGTTTGATGTTCTTACTGAAAGACTTTGTGAACCCTTTTGTGTTTCTACACCTGTTGGGGAGTCTATTCTAGCAGAAAGAGTTTATCGTGATTGTCCTGTTTCCATCAATCACAAGAGCACCATGGCTGATTTGGTTGAGTTAGACATGGTAGATTTCGATGTCATTCTAGGTATGGATTGGCTTCATGCTTGTTATGCATCGATAGATTGTAGAACTCGAGCAATCAAGTTTCAGTTTCCGAGTGAGCTAGTCATAGAGTGGAGTAACAGTTCAGCAGTGCCTAAGGGTAGTTTTATTTCGCACCTTAAGGCGAGAAAGTTAGTCTCAAAGGGTTGTATCTATCATTTAGTCCGAGTTATTGACTCTAGTGTTGAGATACCTCTTTTGCAGTCAGTTCCTATAGTAGGAGAGTTTCCAGAAGTGTTTCCTGATGATCTACCCAGAATTCCTCCTGAGAGAGAGATAGAGTTCGGCATAGATCTCATTCCAGATACTCGGCCTATCTCTATTCCTCCATATAGAATGGCAGCAGCAGAGTTGAAAGAGCAGTTGAAAGATCTCCTAGAAAAGGGTTTCATTCGACCGAGTGTCTCACCTTGGGGTGCTCCAGTCTTGTTTGTGAGAAAGAAAGATGGTTCTCTTAGGATGTGTATAGATTACCGCCAATTGAATAGGGTTACCATCAAGAATAAGTACCCTCTTTCGAGGATTGATGATCTTTTCGATCAGCTACAGGGTGCCACTTGTTTTTCGAAGATTGACCTCAAATCAGGATATCACCAGTTAAGAGTAAGAGAGTGTGATATTCCAAAGACAGCATTCAGAACCAGATATGGTCATTTTGAGTTTTTAGTTATGTCCTTTGGGTTGACCAATGCACCGACAGCTTTCATGGACCTTATGAATAGAGTTTTCAAACCTTATTTAGATGTGTTTGTTATCATTTTCATTGATGACATACTAATCTATTCAAGGAATGAAGAAGATCATGCTAGTCATCTCAGACTAGTCCTTCAGACTTTGAAAGCTAAGGAGTTGTATGCTAAGTTCTCTAAATGTGAGTTTTGGCTTAAGTCTGTGGCGTTCCCAGGCCACATTGTGTCCGGTGATGGTATTAAATTGATACTCGGAAAATTGAGGCAGTGCAAAATTGGCCTAAACCCACATCTCCAACAGAAATTAAGAGTTTCTTGGGATTAGCTGGCTATTATAGAAGGTTTGTTGAGGGGTTCTCGTCTATTGCATCTCCTTTGACAAAGTTGACTCAGAAGACAGTGAAGTTTCAATGGTCTGAAGCTTGTGAGAAAAGCTTTCAGGAATTGAAAAAGAGGTTGATTATAGCTCCAGTCTTGACTTTACCAGAAGGTACTCAAGGTTTTGTGGTGTATTGTGATACATCTAGAGTTGGTTTGGGTTGTGTCTTGATGCAGAATGGCAAAGTTATAGCTTATGCCTCCAGACAGTTGAAAGTTCATGAGAAGAACTACCCAACCCATGACTTAGAGTTGGCTGCTGTAGTGTTCACTTTGAAGATATGGCGTCATTACTTGTATGGTGTGCATGTTGACATATTCACTAATCATAAGAGCCTTCAATATGTGCTTACTCAGAAAGAGCTTAATCTCAGACAGAGGAGGTGGTTAGAATTACTTAAGGACTATGACCTGAGTATTCTTTATCACCCAGGTAAGGCTAATGTTGTTGCTGATTCTTTAAGCAGGTTGTCTATGGGTAGCACCGCCCATATTAAAGAAGAGAAGAGAGAGTTAGCAAAAGATGTGCACAGACTGGCACGACTGGGAGTCAGCCTTATAGACTCCGCTGAAGGGGGAATAGAAGTGACGAGCAGGGCCGAGTCATCACTAGTGTCGGAAGTGAAAGAGAAACAAGACCAAGATCCCATTTTTCTTGAGTTGAAGGCAAATGTTCAAAGCCAAAGAATACTAGCTTTTGAACAAGGGGGAGATGGTGTTTTGAGATTTCAAGGTAGATTGTGTGTACCTATGGTAGATGGACTCCAAGAGAGGATTATGGAGGAAGCTCATAGCTTCAGATATTCCATTCATCCGGGTTCTACAAAGATGTATTGTGACTTGAGAGAAGTTTATTGGTGGAATGGCATGAAGAAGGACATTGCAGAGTTTGTTGTTAAATGTCCAAATTGCCAACAAGTGAAAGTTGAACACCAAAGGCCCATTGGTTTAGCTCAGAGGATAGAACTTCCAGAATAGAAGTGGGAGATGATCAATATGGATTTCATCACAGGGTTGCCAAGGTCTCACAGGCAACATGATTCTATTTGGGTGATTGTCGACAGAATGACAAAATCAGCCCATTTTCTACCGGTAAAGACTACCAATTCAGCAGAAGACTTTGCCAAGTTGTATATTCAAGAGGTGGTGAGACTTCATGGAGTCCCAATCTCCATTATTTCATATAGAGGTGCACAGTTCACTGCACAGTTCTGGAAATCTTTTTAGAAAGGCTTGGGTTCCAAGGTGAACTTGAGTACTGCCTTTCATCCTCAGACTGATGGGCAAGCAGAGCGTACTATTCAGACTTTAGAAGATATGTTGAGGGCTTGCGTGATCGATTTCAAAGGTAATTGGAAAGATCACCTACCTCTCATTGAGTTTGCCTACAACAACAATTATCACTCTAGCATCCAAATGGCTCCATACGAAGCTCTTTATGGGAGACGATGTAGATCTCCTATTGGATGGTTTGAAGTTGGTGAAGCAGGATTGATAGGACCAGATTTAGTTCACCAAGCTATGGAGAAGGTGAAAGTGATTCAAGAGAGATTGAAAATGGCACAGAGTCGCCAGAAATCCTACACTGATGTTAGAAGAAGGGCGTTAGAGTTTGAAATAGATGATTGGGTATATTTGAAAGTTTCACCCGTGAAAGGGGTTATGAGGTTTGGTAAGAAGGGGAAACTTAGTCCCCGGTATATTGGACCTTACCGCATAGCCAAGAGAATTGGCAATGTTGCATATGAGTTGGATTTGCCGCAGGAACTAGCAGCGGTTCATCCGGTATTTCATATCTCCATGTTGAAAAAGTGCATAGGTGATCCTTCATTGATCCTGCCGACTGAAAGTGTTAGGATCAAGGATAACTTATCTTATGAGGAGATTCCTGTTCAGATTTTAGATCGTCAAGTTCGTAGGTTGAGAACGAAAGATGTAGCCTCAGTTAAGGTCTTTTGGAGGAACCAATTTGTTGAGGAAGCCACTTGGGAAGCCGAAGAGGACATGAAGAAGAGATACCTATATCTCTTTGAATTCGGAGAAAATGCAGACCAAGGTACTAATTTCCTTCTTAGTGCTCTTTAAATTGTAGTGAGCATGTTGCTGTTATTTTTGCATGATTGCTTGTTCGATGTTTCAGTTTGATGTTACACCCTTAGCCTTGTTAGAGTAATCTCATTCGAGGACGAATGTTCCCAAAGGGGAGATATTGTAACTATGAAGAGGCTTAGAATTGGAAATTTTCATTTTTGGAAAGAATTCAAAAATCTGGAAAAATTGGCCATGTATGGAAAATAATGAATTTTTGGCCAACTTTGAACAGTTATAACTCCTAGCTCAGGATGATCTAGGTGTAGTTCCAGTTATGGTTTCAAAGTTCGTGGATTGGTCTTTCCAAAGACATCGAGTTTGCTCATTTCTGAGTTCGTATGAGCGAGTTATGCCCTTTGAAAGTTGGGCAATTGGCAGGGAATCCATCCAGAAATTGTAAGGGTATTTTGGTCTTTTCCCTAGCGTTGTCTTTGGATATATATTAAGGTGTAAGACTGATTTTTGATCAGTTTTTCCCTTTTTAAAAAGAGTAAGAGTTAGGGTTCTTGAGAGAAAATGAGAGAAAGGAGAAGAAGAAGCAAACTTCGTAAAGATCGTCGTGTTTTTCTTCGGGGGTGATCCCTATTAAGGTATGTGAGTTCATAGTGTTGGGTTGGTTCTTTCCCCCACACGCCAAGCTCGTTTAATTTCGAGAAAAGATTGATTATGTTTGATTGAAGTTGTTGGTTGGAATTGTTGAAGTTGTAGTTGTGTTGTGTTGTAGTCCTTATTGGTTTGGTGTATGTTTCCGGTGGTGTTTCTGAGTTGAATCTATTGTATGTTGAGAGGTTTATGATTTTAAGTGCTTGGGGCTGGAAACTTTGATGTGTAGAAGGTTTAGAGTTGGAGAAAACTAAGGAGAAAAGTCGCTTTTCGAGGAAAAAGGGTGGGGCGTCGCGCCTGTCAGCGCGCCCCAAGAGGGGCTCTGAATTTTCCCCCTTGGGGCGGCGCGCCCATCAGTGCGCCAGCAGACCTCCTCTGAAGTTTTTAGTCTGGCGCTCCGCGCCTCTCAGAGCGCCAAGTCTTCCCATTCCTTCCCCACTTTTTCATACATGTTCCTAGGTATTGTACCTATGTTTCATAGTTGTTTCCGACACTCCAAGGTACGTTTAAACGTCAAGAACTCGTCCATAACACGTGATCAAACACCTTGAATCCATGACTCCAACTCAAGAAGAGTTAGTTTCCAAGTCAAGTGAAGTTAAGAGTTGAGTTTAGAAGTTAAAGAAGTGAGTCAAGGTAAGTCTTTAAAGTCGTTCAAGAGTCTTTATTGAATGTTTTAACTTCATTTTAAGGCTCAAGTTTCAAGTCAAGTAAAGAGTAAGAGTCAAGAGTTTCAAGTTGAGTAAAGAGTTTAAAGTTGAGTACAGTTCTCAAATGTTATTAGGGAACTATGTAAACCCAAAGAAGTTTCTAAATGTTTTTACATTTGAGTAAGAAAGGAACTATGATTCCAAAAGAGCCTTTGGGCTAGTTTTCAAGAAAAAGGAACATCGATTCCAAGTGAGTCTTCGGGCAAAGTTTTGAGTAATTATCTCAAATAAAGAAAGATGTGTTTAAAACACTTATGAGCTAAGTATTTTTGGGAGTAGTCTTGAGCACCGAATTGGGAACACGAGTTCATATTAACTCAACTCTCCATAAGAACCATGCACCAACATGGGAGTTAACGGGTCATACTTTTTAGATGAATCCGTAAGATTAAGGTAGTGGATCCACTTAGTAAAGTTAGCTTCCTATATCACGGCAAGGTATAGGATGGTCCTTGGGCAACGTGAGGTAAAATGTTGTATCACCACTAGGGCTCATAGTGGTGATTGTCGGTTAAAGAATCTCCCACTAAAGTTATATTACTTTTATATAAGTAAAGTTGAGTTTGTTATCGTTTTATCCTTAACGAACTAAGTTGTTTACACTATTTTTTTTCAAGTTTTATATATTGCATGTGTCTTATTGCTTTATATATTGAGTTTAGTTATTCGTGAGTTGAACAGAGCGAAGGTAAGAGTTCCTTTGTACTCCTTCCAAGCTTAAGTTGAGGTTTAGCTTTCCAGCTCGCATACTTGTACATTCAATGTACTGATGCCAGTTGGCCTGCATCTTATGACGATGCAGACACAAGTACCCAGGGTCAGCATTCAGTACGCCGTTGATCCAGTTGAGCACTCCAGAGTCAGTGGTGAGCCTCTTTGTGTTCCGGAGGACTCAATTATGTTGTTCTTTTAGTTTTGTTTTATTAGGATGTTGCGGGGTCTGTCCCAACATCCATCTCAGTATTATAGAGGCTTCATAGACAGTCAGTCAGTTTGTTTTGAGTCTCTCATCTTTTGGGACTCGAGTTGCCTTTTTGGCCAGATTTTTATCAGTTAGGTTGTTTTATAACCTTACATTGCATTGAGTTATGTTGTCGAGTTAAGTTTCTGCTGAGTTAAGAAAGCCAGGCCAAGGGTTCGCTTGGGGGCCAGCAATGGTCTTCGAGTGCCGGCCACGTCCAAGGTGTAGGCTCGGGGTGTGACAATATGCCAAAAAGATTTAATATGTGAAGTAAATTTAGTTTACTACAAGCCCTAAATTAGAAGACAAAAAAAATTATAATTCCTAAAGAGAGAAAGGAGTTTGAATATTTGCTTTAGAATTGTAAAGTTTTTACCACAGTAATTTTACTATGATAGATCTAGTCATATAGTTAGCCCTTTTAATCGGGAATTGATTTCTATTTGAATTTTGAGACAATAATATTTTCTAGGTTTTAGAAAATTGGTGTTTTCACATATCTTTTTGCTTATTTTAAATTTAGAAAGTATTTTTATTATAAATTGTATTCTTACACTGCATTAAAAATATACCGTTCTTCCAACATCACTCTATAGCTTTCTTTCTTGTTTTTCATTCCTTCAGTATTTTTATTTTTTTTTCCCTAGTTTCTTCTCTTATAAAAGCTACACATATTTTATATTTGTATTTGAAAATTTATTAAAAATTCAGTAATTAAATTTTTCTAATACATAATAGAATATTTAAAATTATTAATTATTGTGATCTATTGTAATTTTCACGTAATTTTTAAATATATATTCTACAGTTAAGAGATGTGCGTTTGTAGCCTCTTATTAGATATCAAAATATTTTAAATTATTAATTATTGTGATTTATAGTATATTTTATGTAAATTTCAATTACATAATACAATATTTTAAGTTATTAATTATTTTGAGTTATACAACTTTTACTATAATTTTTAATTAAAACAAAAAGTAAGACAAATAAACTAAAACAAAGAGAACACTCAATCTTTCACAGTGGAGTACACCTTTTGCTTAGAAGCACACAACTCAAACAAACATATTGTCCAAATTTGCTTCCTAACCTCTTATATATATATATAAGAGAATACTTTTTTACAAAAGAGGTTTTTTATTAAAGGAAAAATTATCTGTCTAGACATACTTCACTATCATATATACATTGTTTACCTCTAGTTTAAAATTATTACATATAATATCATTTTTTAATAATTACACCATATATTTTAAAAGATTAAATCAGATACACAATCCTCTTAATTATGATATTGAATAATTATCTTATAATTAAATCTCTTTAATTAATAATTAATGAGACATTAACAATTCCAATTACTTTCTCTCTCTTTACACCATCCGCCGTTTCCCTCTCCAATATCTGTATGTATCTCTCGATTTTGTTGTCGCTTTTGCGAAGACGAAAAATTAAATTTACACCATGTCATTTGCTGGTAATTATTGGAATGATGAGATAATTATTTTAAATTTTAAATTATTTCAATAGCTTTAGAGTTCGTGTCTTTACTCCACATAGATACATGATGTATCTTTAATTTAATACACTATGTATCTATTATAGTTTAACAGGATATCCATATACTTTTTAATATCAGAAGTTATTGATATGTATCTCAACAATGAAACATGAGTATCTTAAATTGTCACATGTATCTGGAATAATATGTTATGTGTATCAAAAAATCAATATCATATTTAATTGATTTTGTCAGTTAGTTTCCTTGACGTTTTTTTAATTCCATAAAAAATCTCATGCCCACCTCGTTTCAAATTTCCATTATAGTTAAATTTTCTTTCATCGTGTATCTGATTTCTATTCTTTTGCAGGTACAATTGATTCCTAGTTGTTTTGAAATACCATCGACTAGATCGTTGTAGGTTGCATTATCTCTCAAAAGTATTCCATTAATTCTATTGTTTTCATATTTGATTTTAGAGATCCATGAATCCGAATGCATCAACAATATTGTGATATTCATCATCTGCAAAAAAAACTCAAAAATCTAAGATTCAAAGAAAGAAATTGATGAAGAAGATGAAGTTTACAATATTAGATTTACTAATGCTTATGATTTACATTTTTATCAAAAATAGAAACAGTTGATACGGATGGACCTAGAAAATACGTTTTGTTTGTTAACTTTTCATCTTTTACTTCTTTAATTAAGACAATAAGTTACAATATTTAATTCAAAAGTCTTAATTCATGTATCTCGGCCTTTAAATCACACATATACACGTATCTGATGGATCGTGATACACGTATCTCTCAGCTGAAAATGGTACAGAAAGTAATATAAAAAAATATCACGATGCCTAATAATTAGGATCTAAAATAGTAAAATTTATGTAGTTTACTCTTTTTCAAATTAACTGTGCCAGTTGGTGAAGTATTTTTTATTATGGCATATTGCCAAAATTGAGTGCTAAGCTTAGTAAATTGAGCTACTACTACTTAGTAAATTGGCAAATGGTTCGATTGGATCAAATTTGGATGGATTGAGCAAAATTGATTTGGATTACAATTCACCCAAATAGAATTTGGGTAAATATGGATTTGGTCAAATATGGTTTGGGTAAAATGGTTTTAACCCATTTAAAAAAATCTGTTTTTCAAAAAAATAAATTACCCCCTCCCCGAGCACCCCCCACCCCCCCCCCCCACCTTCCACCAACCTACCCTTAAAATATTTTTGTTTTCCAAAAACAAAAAAAAAATCTGATTTTTTAAAAAAAAAAAAAAAATTTACCCCCTCCCCCCGGGCACCCCCACTACCTTCCACCAACATACCCCTAAATTTTTTTTATTTTCCAAAAACAAAAAAAAATTGGTTTTCAAAAGAAAAAAAAAATTTACCCCCTCCCCCGGGCACCCCCACCTTCCACCAACCGCCCCCTTAATTTTTTTGTTTTCCAAAAACAAAAAAAAATAATCTATTTTTTCAAAAAAAAAATTACCCCCTCCCCCGGGCACCCTTCACCCCCCGCCCCCCACCACACCTTACACCAACCTACCCCTAATTTTTTTTTGTTTTCCAAAAATAAAAAAAAAATTGTTTTTTCATAACAAAAAAAACAAATTTACCCCTCCCCCCCCCACCTTCCACCAACCGACCCCTAAATTTGTTTTTGTTTTTCAAAAACAAAAAAAAAAATTACCCCCTCCCCCGAGCACCCCCAACCCCAGGGCTCCTCCCCTTTCCACCAACCTACTCTTAAATTTTTTTTGTTTTCCAAAAAAAAAAAAATTCTATTTTTTCAATTAAGTTTGAAAATTAATATTAATTTTTTTTATTTTTTAGCATTATTAAGAATTTTGAGTGGAGTGAAAACTAAGTGATCTATTATGGGTCAATATGGATATATCCATATTTAACCAATTTTGATCATATTAGTAGAGACTCTTAAAATAGCTTAAAACTCATATTTAACCAATTAAAATATAAGTGATCCAAGTCATTAAATATGGACAAAATAGACTAATTTCATTAATATGGACTGAAATTGACACCGTAACCATTTAAACATTAGTCTTTTGTATAAGAATAATGACTTAGTTAATTGGAATTATTTGCATCACAAACACATTTTTAAAATCAAATAAATTCAAGTGGAACAGATGAGAACTATTTAGATATCACTAACTTTAAAAAATTAAAATTCTAAATTTATAAACTTTAAGGGTGTGTTTGGTATGAAGGAAAATATTTTTCGGAAAAATGTTTTTCAATTTTCTCATGTTTGGTTGGGTTAAATGTTTTCCAAATCAACTCATTTTCCTCAAATTTAAGGAAAATAACTTCCCTTCAAAACTTAAGGAAAACATTTTCCAAAACTCTCTTCCAACTTCAAATTACAATTATTTTTTTGTTGAAAAAATCAATTTATTTTGTCTCTATCCTCAAACCAGACCCCCCCCCCCCCCAACCACCCCCAAAAAAATAATAATTTTAAAGCTTGTTTTTAAATTCAATTTTTTTACCCCACTCTCACCCCTACCCCCACCCCCTACGACCAACCCCTCCCAAAAATATTAAAAGTTATTTTTAAAAGATATTTCTAATTTCAATTTTTATTTTTTTACCCCCCACCCCCACCCCCTTCAAAAAGAAAAAAAAGTTTGTTTTTAAAAAATATTTTCAACTTCAAATTTTTATTTTTTCATCCCGATCCTTGACCACCCACCCCCCCTCCCCGGCCACCCTTCCCCCAAAAAAAATTTTGAGTTTGTTTTTAAAAATTATTTTCAACTTCAAAATTTTATTTTTCCACCCCTACTCTAGATCCCCCCCCACCCACCCACTCCCCTACCAGCCCCCAACCCCCAAAAAAAAATTTAAGTTTATTTTTAAAAAATATTTTCAACTTCAAAATTTCATTTTTTCACCTCTACCCTAGACTCCCCCCTACTCAGCCCCACTCACCCAGCCCCCCCAAAAAAATTTAAGTTTGTTTTTAAAAAATATTTTCAACTTCAAAATTTCATTTTTTCACCCCTACCCTCGACCCCCACCCACTCCCTACCATCCCCTCCCACCCCCTAAAAAAAAATTTAAGTTTGTTTTTAAAAATATTTTCAACTTCAAAATTTCATTTTTTCACCCCTACCCTCGACCCCCACCCACCCATGCACCCCTCTACCAGGCCCCCACCCCCAAAAAAAAATTTAAGTTTGTTTTTAAAAAATATTTTCAACTTCAAAATTTCATTTTTTCACCCCTACCCTCGACCCCCCACCCACTCCCTACCATCCCCCCCCCACACCCCCTAAAAAAAAATTTAAGTTTGTTTTTAAAAAATATTTTCAACTTCAAAATTTCATTTTTTCACCCCTACCCTCGACCCTTCCACCCACCCACCCCTCTACCAGCCCCCCCCCTCCAAAAAAAATTTAAGTTTGTTTTTAAAAATATTTTCTATTCTAGTAAAAATAAAAAATATTTTTCATTCATAAATCAAACACTAAAAATCTTTTCCGAAAAATATTTTCTAGTCACCAACCAAACATGAGAAAATAAGTTAAAAATCAACTTGTTTTCCAGGAAAACATTTTCCTTCATACCAAACACACCCTAAATTTTGACTTTGCATCTGATACATGAAAGTTATAAATTGACTCCATTTTGCAGCACAACAAATCAAACACTTCATTACATTCATTTTAATTTATTTATCTGATTTTATTAACATAAAATTTAAAAAATAAAGAAAAATTAAAGATATATATGTAGAATATTCAATGCAATTTGATCTTGTGATTTTAAAATTTTCATGTAGGAAGTTAGAAATAAGAATAAGTTGTCAGAAAAGGAACGATTCTTCTATGAAATGAATTAAAAATAAAAATAAGATAAATAAATTAAAACGGATCAAGAATACTAGGTAATTAAGAACTTGCATTATTGTGTTTTTATAAATAAAAAATATAAATGACAAAGAAGCAACATGTGTTACTAGGTCATAACATTTGCAATGGTATAATTGGTAGAAAAATGATAGGTAATTGCTTATATTTTTTGTTTACAATGACGTAATTCTAGAGTTTATCTTTCTAGTTTAGTCTTAATTAAGCAAAAATACTTGGTCCCTTGATGACATGTTAAATTCATAAATTAGTTGCATATCATTTTATAGCCAAACTGTACTGCTTTTAAAAATATTGGTGAACCTAACCCTTTGCGTTTATGAATTAAGTGTTTGATCGAACTTTAGTTAAAATTTTATATTTGTTCAAGAAATTTATTGAATATACAAAATTATTAACTAAGAATCTAATAATTAAAATATATTAAAATTCTAAATTCATAAACTTCAAATGTTGACTTCGCCGTCGCTGAATATCTTTATAATACCAAGATAACGATTAATAACAAGCACAAACCAACAAAGATTGTGGTGGAAAGGTAAGTACTATTTCATCCTTAATAAGAGATCTCAAATTCGAACTAGTCGCCTTTGGTACAGAGTACTGTACATAGTTGGTTCATGAATTCTCTGTCAAGAGTCTTATCCCAATTTCCAAATGACACAAAAAGTTGAGATTGAATTGTTTAAGAACCTCATAAAGCTATTTTTACCAGATATTTTAAAATTCTCCTAAGAACATATGTGAACTCTCCAAGCATAAAGCTATTTTTACCAGATATTTTTAAATTCAAGATTCCATTCCAAGCTATTTTTACCAGATATTTTTAAATTCAAGATTCCATTTTTACTAGAGTTAAATGGTTCAATGAAGGAGATGCTAACACAACCTATTTGCATGCTACCATTAAATATAAAAGAAGGAAGCTGAATATCAGAAGGCTAAGATGATAATGATAACTGGCTGGAAGACACTGATGCTTTCGCGAATGGAGCAGTGAATTTCTATCGGAACCTGTTTGCTCAAGATTCTACCAATACTTATTACAGTGTCCTAGATTGTGTTGATAGTTGCATCACGGAGGAAGATAACATTATGATTAATGCCATCCCAGAGCTCAAGGAAGTGACGGATATTGTTTTCTCTATTGACCCCAACAGCTCGCCTGGGCCTGATGGATTAAGTGGAATGTTATACCATAAGTGTTGGAGTATTATTTCATTCGATGTTCATAATGCTGTAAATTCTTTTTTTAAAGGAGTCACCCTCACCAAGTTTTATACCCACACCTGCATTGTTATGATTCCCAAGATTGATCACCCCTAAAGCTTTTCAGATCTTAGACCCATTAGCATTTGTAATGTGTTTTCTAAAATTATTTCCAAAATACTTAACAACAAACTTTCTAGTATCTTTCCTAGGATCATCAGCAAGAACCAAAGTGGTTTCATAAAAGGAAGATCTATCTAGGAAAACATTTTGTTGACTTAAGAAATCATTAGTGATATCAACAGACCTAACAAGGGGTGGTAATATGGTGATGAAACTCGACATGACAAAAACTTACGATAGAGTGTCTTGGGAATACTTGAAGAGGATCCTCTAGAAACTAGGCTTTGGAGAACAGTGGACAAACCTTGCCCTTCAAGTTTAGAAATGTATGAAATAGTTCTACTACAAATGTGAACCCCTTCAAATTAATTAAGAAATATATATTTGTCAATCTAATTAAAAGATCTAGTTGTCCCAAACAAGAATAAGAGACAAAATTATACAAATAATTAAAGCTTAATTAAGTTGTCCCCCATGTCTTTATAGAATTTGAAGGGTCATTAGGTAGGTAGGGAAGTTGAGATTAGTGTCACGGATTTAGAGTCTCACTAAAGCTCTGTGCGGCATTTGACAAATTTCTCACTAATCTTTCAAGATTTTGTAAGCTCAAGTAATCCCTTTGAACTAAGATCGCTAAGAGAATGCAATTAAGACTTAGAAAGACTTGGAAAGTTTTTGAAGAAGGTTTTGTATGGCTTGGAGAATGTTTTACAACTTGTTGGGTGATTTACAAATGAGAGGCCCTTTATTTACACTAATTTTCTAGGGACCTAAGTGTAAATAATAATTATTTTATAAGTCTCTACAATATTTACACTTTAGTCCTAATCTAGAATTTTCTACAAGTTCTAGAGAATTACAAAGCCTTCCTTGAAAATATCTAGTCCCTCATCTAGAATTTTCTACTAGTCTAGAGAATTCTAAGCCTTTCTAAGACATTTTCTCAGGCATTCTAGAGTCTTTTAAGGAAAGATATAGGAAATTCTAGAGTTTTTCACTAACTTCTTCATAACTCTAAATTCTTCCTCCTTATTTTATGCCAAATTTGTAAGGCAAAGTGGCGGGTAATGACATTAGGGTGGACAAAAGGGCACCCAAAGTACACAAAAGGTCAAATGTGCTCGTATTAAAAGTGCCAAGTTCTGGAAAAAAAACTGCTTTAATATATACTCCTTTCGTTTAAAAAAAATGACCTCCTTTCCTTTTAGTCTGTTTCAAAAAGAATGACCTCTTTTCTTTTTTGGTAGCATTTTAATTTCAACTTTCCACGTGACATGTTTAAAGCCACAAGATTGAAGGGCAATTTAGTACATTTGACATAACTTTAATTAAGGACCATAAGATTCAAAAATCTTCTTTATTTTCTAAAACTTTGTGTCAAATCAAACCAGGTCATTCTTTATGAAACGGAGGGAGTAGTAGTTATTACCCAAAAATGGAAAATCTAAAATAAGATAACACCAGTGGATAGAATGTGCTAATTAATTACTTATCAACTTTTTAATACCATGTCTTTTCATGCTCTTGAGAGGACTAAACACATTTTGCTTCCGTCACAACTCACAACAACCATTTCAAAATGCCCAAATATTGACGATCCTTTTCACGATCCCATGAATCACGTGAACTACACGCGCATGTTATTTATACATTAGTTAATTATGTATTACATAAAATAATACATAAATTAATTCATACCTTATTACTTTACTATACTATACTATAGAAGAGTCTAGGATGCAGCTGTTCATCAACATGCTTGCTTCCTAGACAAGGGTAAGTTGGTAATTTACTGGATAATTCTGTTTTTACGTTACTTTGAATGGTAGTACAATTTGCTTTGAGAGTTGTCTGCTTCATGATTTTTCCTTTGATTCCCACGGTGTCTTTTTGTTGGTAATACACTACTTTTTCAAAGTTGCATTTGCCCCTTGTTTTTGCATCATTTTACATTAAATCCATTGGTATACATTAGTAAATAAACTAAAGTTTGTGCCTTTTTTAAATGTCTAAAGAGGCATAAAAGTGTTGTTATTAGGACTTACCCGGACCCCACTCATCCCATCATAATGTAATTTTTGTTATCTTTGAAGAAAATTATTATTTCATATAAAAGAAAATTAACTAATAAAATTTAAGATATTTCGTATTTGATTAAAGGGAAGTGCTAAATGGACAGAAAATTAGACCAGAATTGGCCAGAAAATTAAAAAAACTATAATGTTTTTTTATTTTAAAATAAACTGATTTTTTTCCATTTTTTAGTTAAAATGTATTAAAGTTAAAAAGGTAAAAATATTTTAAAAGGTAAAATAACATAGATAAAATATCATTCTGGCCAAATTTTCTGGCCAAAAAGATTTTTCCTTGATTAAAATAATGTAAAAAGTATTATAAATTACATTAATTAATAACTTACAATATTCAAAAGACATAAAAATTTGGCTATATCAATGTCCTATAAATTGAGACATGAGAAGTAATATATATTATTTAGAAATTACGTAAGAGGTACTACAAATTACAATAATTAGTAACTTAAAATATTTAAATATGTGCCGCGTAAATTGAGAAATGAAATAATATATATTTTTTCAACAAAATTACATAAAAAATATTATAAATTACAGTAATTAATTACTTAAAATTTGAATAATTTCTCAAGTTCTATTTGTATCACATAAATTAAAATAAAAAATAATATTCCCTCTGTTTCAATTTATGTGACACATTTCATTTTCGAGAGTTTAAGTTTGACTGAGAATTTGCTTATGGAACCTTTAATTTTTTTTAAATAAATTTATATATTTTTAAACTACGTAAAAAGTACTATAAGTCATAATAATTGACAATACAAACTATTTAAAAGATTTATGAAAAATTTACGATCAAAGATAGACTTGTTTAAATTTCAAAATCTGAAATATATCATATAAATTGAGACAAGGAGTATATATTAGGCCCGTGCTGGCACGGGGTCCCGTATCTAGTATATATTTTTAACTAGGCAAAAATGTAAACTAAAATGCTATATCAAATATGCTTAACAACAACTAAAATGCTATATCAAATATGCTTAACATTAGTTTTCATGATCATTAAGGGCATGTTTGGAAGGACACCCTGGTAATTGAATTTGGTGTAATTGGTGTAATTACACTGTCTTGTCCTGTTTGGAAGGACAGGTAATTACTTGGTCAGCAGGTAATTGGTGTAATTGGCAGGGGGTAATTACACTCTATAATTCACAGGCAGAGGCTGTGAATTGCTGATAATTACATGGTGTAATTACCACCTGATTACTTTTTAATTTCTTTTTTTTTATTTCTATTTTAATTTTTTTTACTTCTATTATTTTAAGTTCTTTTTTTAATTTTATTATTCTAAAAAATTGTAAAAGTTTATTTTATATTTTATATTTTATATTATTATATTTCATTTTCTTCTTATTCTCAACCTTACTTTACGTGATTCTATGTAATTTTTTCGTATTATCTATTTCTTTATGCAATGCTTATTTTCTCATTAGCATAATTTTATTATATTCTAATTTTTAAATTAAAATAGAATTTATTGTTAAGTAAGTTATAGACTTACGTTTTCTTTATTAAGAAAAACTAAAACTAAATCATATTTATTGCTATGTTGAAATTTGTTATAAGAGTATTATATTAAAATTTTTGTTTTGAATTTATAACTTATGTTATATTTTCAGTTTCATTTGTTTTAGTAATATTGAATCTACATTGCATGTCATTTTTTAATTAGAGTTGATAAATTATATTTTTGTCAAACATTTAATAATTTATGACATTTTATTTATATATTATTCTTTTTATCAAACATGCATTTCACGATGTTCGTAGAAACTTCATACTTTTAGTTGTTACGATCAATTCAATTGAAATATATTAATTTGAAAAAATATAAATCAATTATTTTTTCATAATATTAGTTACAGAAAATATGTTTATTTAATATATTTTCAAAAAAGAATATATATCTTAAATATTTAATTTAATGTCATTTATAAAGTTTCTTATTTGTCTAGTATAAATTTTAAATAATTAATTTTTATTTTAAAAATCTATTATAATTTTATGATTGCAATTGTGCATCCAAACAGAACATGTGTAATTACATTGTGGCATCCAAATAGGACATGTGTAATTACAGTGTAATTACGTTGTGGCAACCAAACAGGTCAATGTAATTACTAGACAGTGTAATTACTAGGCTGGTAATTACTATCCTAATAATTACACCAATTCCAATTATCAGGTTACTTTCCAAACAGACCCTAAAGGTATTTAAAGATAATCATTTCTTTGACTAAGAGGTACATAAGAGTCAAAATACTTAAGTTTGATGTAAAATTGATATTAATTCTTTAATTATTAAATTTGCATATGTTTGGAAAAATGACAATTAAAGAGAGATCTATTTTCACTCTTCAATAAATGATATTGTCATATAAACAAGGCAAAAAACATAAATTCCTCATACAAAAATTGAAATATTTATAATATTTACCTCATGCATTGGTGAAAATTGGTCGCATTATTATAAATAGGAAGATTAGCAACACCTTGTTTGGACGGTTGTTATCCGTTAGTTGTTACCTGTTGGTTTAAGTACAATGTTTGTTTTGATTGTTAATTAAATTTTATTGTATCGTAATGTTTAAATTCATCGTTAGATAATAATGAAAAGACTCATTTTGTGTAACGACATGTTTGGTGTGATGCCGTTACCTTAGTATTTAATAATAACATTTATATTTATTTTACCCTATATTTTCATAATAGCTCTACCTAGTATTCTAATTTTCTTATAGGTTTATCATTTAGATTATAGATGTGTGACATTATGTAATGAAGAAAAACGATACAATCAACCAAAACGTTGTATTCATTAAACCAATATCGTACAATGTAATACAACACAACACAATATAATATAATATATTATAAAACAATACGTAACAACCGTCCAAAATGTAATACTAATGGCCTGACGGCAGCTTTAATTTAAAAAATAATAATAAAAATAGGAGACTTTGGGAATAGATCTGTTAGGGTATTTTAATTATTCATTTTTCTAATATCTATTATCATATAAAAAAAATTACCATATCTTTGACTGGAAAGTGAGAAACCCCTAGTCAAAATTATATTTTATTAGTCTCAATTTATTTGACTCATTTTTGTACTGAGAATAATGACATATTTTTATATTTAGTAACAATTTAAAATTTTTAGAATTTTCATTTTATATTTAATGAAATTATTTATACTCACAAATATCTATAATTTATTTTAAATTACAAATTTCAAAAGTATTTTTAATTTTTTTTTATGCTAAGTCAAACTATATCACAATCTGTAAGACATTAAACATAAAAAGGCATGAAGCCAGAGCGTATTCTGGTATCTTAATACATATCAATTAATTTACCGCCGCCGTCGTCTATTTCCCGGTGGCTATGACCACCAATTCACCTGGGCATCCCCTTCTGGGGATTGGACAAGCAGCCACAGAGAGTGATCCAGAGCAAAGAAGGCATATGCTGCTGTCTTGTGTCCCCCGACATGAATAGCCAAACCAATTTCGATGAAACCTGTCGCATATTTACATGGGGAACCTAGAATCGTGTGGGAGGAGGAGGAAGTGGAGCATATGATCATTAAGGAGAATTTGGAATTTGCAGTAATAGGCAAATTTTCGTATGGATGGCCAGAGATTCAGGAAATACGTAAATTGATTCCGAAACATTGCGAACTGAGGGGAGAATGCAAAATAGGGCTACAAAGAATAGACATATGCTCATTAGGGCTTCATGTTTGAGGACTATGTCAATCTACTATTCAAACCTGCTTTTTATTTATTACATCGGCGATGGTCTTATCCAATGAGAACTTTGAAATGGGATCCGATGTTTGATCCGGAAAAAGAGACTTCAAGGGCGATTGCTTGGATATCCTTTCCAGCATTACCACCAATTTTTTTCGTTAAAGAGGTTGTTTTCTCACTGGCAGCTGCTGTGGGGAAACCTTTACAGGTGGATCTAGCTACAAGAATCAAACTAGACCTAGTTGCGCAAGGGTTAAAGTGGAGGTGGACCTTTTGAGTGAATTTCCAAAGAGAATTAATGTGGGAGGGAGGAAACATTCTGGGAAAATCGTGGAGAAATGGATCCGTATTAAATATGATTATGTGCCAAAATATTGTAAGAACTGCAGTATTCAGGGACATAATGAGCAAGAATGTTATGTGATACATCCAGAGTTATATCCAACAAGGGAGGGGAGTGGAGCTGATGATGTTATCAGAGAGAAGGGCGACAGAGAAGATAAGAGAAGGGATGATCACCATGTGGAAAGAAGGGAACCAGGACAAAGCAAGGGAGAAGATGCATTCAAGGAACAGAAAAGAAAAAAATGGGGGATGGGAAAGGAAAGCTGGGCAGCTGCAGGTTTGGAATCCAAAACACCGTCAACAGGGGAAAAAGGAAGAGATCATGGGGAACAAATTTGATGCATTGGGCAATCTGAATGATGAAGAGGCTGAGAAGACTACACAAGGGGATGGAGCTAGGGACAATAATATGGGGAACGAGATTGGGTCAACAAAAAAATGGGTAGAGGAAGTTTTCAATGGGAAAAAGAGGATAGGCGAGAGTTGTAGCAATAAAAAAGTGGCGGATAAAGAAAGGTTGATTACAGAAGACAAAAGAAATGATATAGCAATGTTAAATACTTCTCAGACAATTGATAAGGATGATAATGAAGAGAGGGAGAAAAAGGATGAGGGTAAAAAGGTGGGGAATATAGGGGGAGGATCGGAAGAGATGGAGCGTCAGGGCAGTTCAAATTTTGTTGAAGACGGAGTCAATGAGTTGCAGGACCTTACTGAGGACAAAAAACAGCGTCGAAGAGATACAAAGGAGGATGGAGAGGTGAATGAGAATATTGATACAATAGCAAGAGATGGAGATCTCTCACCAAGACAAATAAATAATTTGAAGAGTGGAGTTAAAAAAACATATCTCCCTCTTCAAGTTAAAACAAGGAGCAATAAGGATACTTCTGGGGAAGTTTCTCAATGATTGGAAAAGTTCTATTTTGAAAAGATTCATTACAAATGGAGAATGGGATATTCAAAAGCTAGGACAAATAGTGTCGGAAGAGATGATGTTGTACATCACAGAATGCATTACCCCCCGTCTGACGGAGAAGGGGGATAAAGCTTGGTGGATGGGAAGTACAAGTGGGGAATTCACAACCAAATCAGCTTTTGATATGCTGCGATGTAGAAGGGAGAAAGAGGAATGGAGGGCGAATATGTGGGGCAAATAGATTCCTTTTAAGCTTAGTTTTTTACTATGGAGAATTTGGAAGGGAAGGATTGCCACAGAGGAAAATCTTAAAAGGATGGGGGTTACTATAGCATCAAGATGCTATTGTTGTGAAGAGTTTGAGGAGGAAACTATACAACATTTATTTCATACAGCTCCCACAACCCAAAAGCTATGGAAGCAGTTTGCTTCATGTGCAGGTATTCAACAACATGGGTGTTTGAAACAGATGATAACAGGATGGTGGGAAGCTAACACTCCTATCAAACTGAAATTCATTTTTCAAGCAATACCAAGCATTATACTATGGGAATTGTGGAAACGGAGAAATGCAAGAAGACATGGATTGGATATAAATTTTTATAAGTTGAAGAGTCAGTGTGTCAACACTATCATACAACTGATAAACATGAAATATCCATGGATTAAAGTTCGTAAAAATTGGGGAGAGATAGTCAAAATACTTAAAGAGTACAAACCCAGATTGCATTACTGTGCGGTGACCTGGAGGAAACCTCATAATGGTACAATAAAATGCAACACGGATGGAGCTAGTAGAGGGAATCCTGGGGAAAGTGCCTATGCATTTTGCTTAAGGAACGACAAAGGAGATATTGTATATGCGGAGGCGGGGCAATCGGGAAATAGAACGAACATGGAGGCAGAAATATTAGCAGTCTTTAAAGCACTAAGACATTGCAAGAGATATAATTTCAGTAATTACATTCTAGAGACAGATTCTCTAAGCATTACAAATATAATTCGAGATAATTGGAAGGTACCATGGCAGCAGGCAGAGGAAATAGTGGAAATAATAGAGTTAATTAGCTCTACACAGGCAAAGATTCAACATGTGTTTCAGGAAGCTAATAAACTAGAAGATAAATTGGCAAATGAAGCATTTGAGCAAACGTATGCAATACAAATACATGCTTTCCAACAGTTATCAGTGGAATGTAGAGGAATTGTGAACATGGATAAAGCATAAATTCCATCACTACGAATTAAAACAAGGAAGATAACAGTACAAGCCACACATCAGGGGAGGGATCAGAGAGATTAACAAGGAACACAGTTATGCTATGTACATCAAAATTTTCCACTATACAGGCATACATAACTGTGAAGAAAACAATAGTCCTAGCTATGTCAGCTTACAGAAAGTTCCACCAGCAAAAACGAAGTCGGTCAAATCAGATACGGAGAGGTTGTCTTGGAATCTCTATGTCCGTCTCAAATCAGTGTGGAGTAAGGCAAAAATGGAAAAGTATGGAGACGTGCTTACATTTTCCAAGCAATAGCTCAGGACTTGGCATCAGATCCACTGCACCACCGAAGTTTACCACTACAAAGGAAGCCGAGGTCAGGAAGGAAGAGTGATTGGCATTACAACACATAAATGGAGAGGAGGGAAGACTTACTGCTGCGAGCTTCGAATTATCAGAGTGAAAGAGGTTAGGAGATACACATAAATAATTCACAACTTGAGGACACAGAGATTTTGTTCCTCAAAGCTACTGTGATGAACATTTTCAAGTAAGAGGCGGAGGAGACAAAAAGGATGCAAATGGAAATCTTACTCTCTTTTATAGTATGCCATTTCCATTTGGATTGGCCCACATTTTTTCATGTTTTTTGTTTCATTCCTTTGGGCCTATTTTACGGGTCTATATTTGTAAATTTTGTGTTTATTGAAATAAAGGAGCTAACAGCTCCACCAATATTAATTTTTTTTAAAAAAACTATATCACATACATTAAAATGAGCAATAAAATATTTTGGAACTCATAATTCAAATTCTTTTCATATACCTCAATTAGTACTCCCTTCGTTCCTTTTTATATGTCACATTTTTAGAGTACACTTGCATTAAGAAATTAAGTAACTTTACCCTTTTACCCTTATTTAATGTTTTCTTAAGTCAACTTTTCAAAATATGATGAATATACTAGATTTCAAAAATTAAAATGCATTTGGATGACTATTTAACTTTTTGAGTTTATTTTTAAAATCATATTTGAAAGAATATTGAATGGAAAGAGTAATTAATCAATGTATGAAGTACTCCAATGAATATTAGTTACATATTAGTTTTCCTAGGTTGGTCAAAGTATATATTTTCAAGACTAAGTAATAAGTTACTTATTACTTATTATGCATTGATTTTATGAAATGACAAGTATTACTCCCTCCGTCCCTATTTAGTTGTCCACTTTAGAAATGACACACATATTAAGGCAACAATAATTAGCATAGTGAAGTTACAATTTTGCCCTTATTAATTATGATTCCAAAATAAATTTATTCAAGATAACTAATCAATATTGGGGAAAGTTTAAATTTTCAAGAAGTTTAAATGAGGGTATAATAGGAAATTTTTTTTTGTCCTTTCTTGATTTGTCAAAATGGACAAGTAAATAGGGACATCTAAAAGAGAAAATATGGACAAGTAAATAGGGACGGAGGGAGTATGATCCAACTATTTATAGAAAGGATGACATATAAAAAGGAACGGAGGGAATAGTAAATTACAATTGAATCTTTTTTATAATAGGATTCAGAGTACTTATGAAGTAAGTAATAAAAGTGACAGTTAATCAGTACTTATCTTCAAATTAATTAAAATTATGCCCGGCTGCTAAGAGCAAAACCGTACCGTGGTATTGAAAGTGAATATTTTGAACATGTATACTTTAACGGCTTTTGTGACCTTTTATTTTGGACGTGCATAAGTAGACATTTAAATTTGTATAAAATGGAATAAATAGACACATGTGTGCTACATGATTTCTTATGTGACAGTTCACATCCTATCTGGTGTTCTACTTGTAATATGCCATGTAGGACACACATATGCCTACTTATTCAGTTTTATACAAGTTTAAGTATCTGCTTATGCACACTCAAAGTTACAGAGCATATCAGTAATTACTATTGCTACTTTGCTCTTGTCCTGCATTTCCTTTATAAACTATCTACAAATCTGAATAATTAAGACTGAATTTTTCTCTTCTAACTCAATGACTTTGTTATGGGAAACTCTAGTGGTTTCTCTATTTGTATATGCCTTGTATCAGCTGCTAAACATTCACAAGAGGAAAGTTTCCTCCAAGTTCAACAGGCTTTCCCATTTTAGGACATCTTCATTTGTTAGCTGGTAAAAATCCACACGAAGATTTACAAAAACTAGTTAAGAAACATGGTCTTATTATGTATGTGAGACTAGGGCTAGTACCTACAATCATTGCCTCGTCTGCTGATGCAGCGGAGAAGGTCCTCAAGACGTATGATCACATCTTTGCTAGTAGGCCTCATCATGAGGCATCTCAATATTTGGCTTATGGCCAGAAGAATATGGCATTTGCAAAGTATGGTGTGTATTGGCGCAAAATGCGCAAGTTGTGCACTCTGCACCTTTTGAGCAATCGCAAGATCAATTCATTTCAATCCATGAGAAAGCAAGAAGTTCAATCTGGAGAAGCAGAATTTCAGTTTGACCGTAGTCACGTAAAAGCTACCCTCTTTGTATGTTTACTAGTATAAGCTTAATATACCACAAGCCTTGAGAATGAAATGGTTTGTACTACTAATTAATTCCTCTGTTTCCTTTTTCCTATACCAGACATGCTTGTAGCTGCAATGGACACTACAACATCATCAACGGAATGGATACTCACTGAACTTCTTAGACATCCCCAAGTGATGAAGAAACTCCAAAAGGAGTTGCAAGAAGTGGTAGGCTTTGAAATAATGGTTGAAGAATCCAACCTGGAAAATTTGAAGTACTTAGACATGGTTGTAAAAGAGGGCCTGAGGCTGCATCCTGTAGTGCCACTATTTTATCATGAGTCCATGGAAGATTGTGTAGTCGACGTACGGTTGCCACTACAGATTTTCGTGGACGCGACTTTCAACTTGTACCATTTGGCTCTGGGAGAAGAAGTTGTCCTGGAATGCAGTTGGCAGCTACCGTTGTCCGCCTTATGGTGGAACAATTGGTGCATTGCTTTCAGTGGGAGCTTCCAAATGGTATGCAGCCTTGTGATTAAGACATTGATGAGAAGTTTGGGCTAGTAACATGTAGAGAAATGCCTTTGCTGGCTATTCCTACTTATAGATTAAAGAAATGATGCAAATAGCATGATTTTGTGATTGTTGTGTCATGTGTGCTTCCCATGCTATTCTACTGACTTACTTGTGTGTATGGTCATTTATCCCATTCTATTTCGTCCTCTTTTGATATACTTCTCGTGTGTCTCCTAACTCATGATATTTTGAGGTTTGCTTTGTTATCTTCTGCAGCATGACACCTTGTCCTTGATCTTGTTCCAGCCTGACATGTCCATAGACTCCATTGGCAACGGAAAACTTATGGGCGGAGGAATGTTGCATTGACAATTAACAGTAAATCCTCTACATATAGGCCACAAAAACTGAATTGTCGCTTCTATGTGAAATGAACACAAATGCAGAGTAAATGCGCCAATCTAAACAGCCAAAAATGATACATCCTTCCATATATCCCAAAGACTACAAGAAAAAAAGAATTAGTGACCGAACAAAATTTTGTAGTTAAACAGTCAAAATTTCATGCTACTTTCATTTAGCTACAGATTAACAATGAATTACATGAAAATCCAATTAGCTAGGAGCTATTTTGCAATGGATTAATTAGGAATTACTAATAAATTTTGTAGCTAATAACAAAGGTAATAGAAGGCTATTTTCAGTTTCAGTGATCACCATTTTTGTAAAGAACTATTCCGACCCCTCATTTTACTTTTATTTGTCCACTACTTCAGTACTTTGGACTATGCATGTCGTCTCTTGAAAAATAATAATTAATTTGAGTATTTTAGCACAATATTATAATAACTAGTGTTTAGTATAAAGTCTTATGAAATGATTTGGAGAATAATCATTAATAGCTACAGGTAAAACATGAAAAAAAAAAATAGTATAATAGACAAGTAAAAGTTAATGGGGAGAGTTGAAGTTGAACTTTAGCACCCCTCTTGCTTGTTATTGTTAGGGATAGATGAACAAAGCTAACTGACTTCTCGCTATGTTGTGCCTAGTAGTACTCGAAGCATTGACATTGAAAGAAGTCCCTTAAGCATTTAAAAAAGGAACAAATACAAGGGTTATACCTATTGGAGAACTTACTAGTCTCATCGATTACTCAAAATTCCACTCATACACAGGAATGGAAAGAGATTGATACTTATACTGATATCGAGCTGGAAGAGCACTAGATAGAGACTATAGAGTCCCATCCCCGCTTCAACCAAGAGATAGGGAGACAACATCGTAGCATGAAATGAGCCAATGCCAAGTGCTCTCTTTGTTAAAGGATTAAAGTTTTGAATTCCTTTAATTTGTTGATCTTTATGTCTTTGGTTTTTGGTTGTTGGTTAGAGTTGCGTAGGTATTAGTAACATAGTGATTAATAATATATGGCTTAATTATGTAGGGTTTAGTTATTTTATTTTTTACTCTGTATGAAATATATATCATATATCATCATCATCATAATCATCATTATATTAAAAATGGAAAGCAAAAATAAAAATTTAAATTACTAAAATGTCCTTGTAAAGTCATAATATTTATGGATAAAAACGTAGATAATTAAAATAAATACTATCATATTTTATTAAACACTATTATTATATATTTATGAAAAAATATAAAAATTACGTGAAAATTTTACCTTTTAACCAAATAAATAACATATATTAATAATTAATAAATATAAAATTAGTTTCACTGAAATGCCAATAATTATAGTAGGTTACACCTTTTCAGATTTCCATAATTAAAATAGTATTATTTAGAATATCACTTGTCCCTAATCCAACTATTATTGATTTGGTCCTATAAGCTTCTATCATTACAAGAAAAATATTTATGGCATAGTCTTTACTCATAATTTATTACTATTTCACTAAATAAAAGTAGATATCAAAGTGTCAAAACATTCTTATTTTGTTTCGAACAGTGTTCAATTTCAACTTCAAGATCCGGGTAAATTTACTTTTTTTTTCCATTTTAAAGAAGCTCTTTTCTGATGCCTAATACGCTCTGTAGACTTTTCAATTGATTTATTTTTACTTTATTGTTAATCAATTGTTCTAATACTGTAAATTATCACGTGTGGTCCAAAGATGTTTTCATGTGAATGTCTCTTACTGTCGTGATTTTATTATAGTTATTCTCTTCTTTTTCATTTACGACATATGTTTTTTTTTTTCTTTGTAAGTAATTAAATATAAAATTGATCAACAAAAACTAAAAAAAGTTTACAAGATGAAACTAAAGAAAGAATACAACATGTACTTTGGTCAAGATGAAACTAAAGAAAGAATTGAACATGTATTTTGGTTGGTGGAGCCATGATTAAATAAGGGACAAATTCAAAAATATAATATATTAAGAAAATACAATAATTTATATATTATGCAAATATTATTATTTTGGAATCTAATAAATTATGCTTTCTTTCATTAACTGTGCAAATGTATATTTTAATATACATAAATGTGACCAAATTTTTTGAACTTTTTCAGTTGGAGTAAACCCTTTGCAGATCAAAGGTGTTGAGATTTTTTGTCAATCAAAGATGTCATTGCTAGAGGTTTATCTTGACTCAAATGTGATATGTGTTGAACTTTTATTTTTTAAGCAAAAATCTAAAATAGTAGCATAAATTAATTTGCGATAAACTTATTAACTTTTAAGATTAACAAGAAAATTTAAAACAAAACTTTAGATGACATTGACTCACCTACGCTCAAATAATCACCTAATCAAACATCCTGACTATTTTTCAGATTGAGCTTCTAATTTGTAGATATATTTTATATTATTCATTTCGCACATGTTTAAATATAATCTTTATTGTTCTAATTGACCGCTCATAAATCATGAAACATCACGACTATTCTGCAAATAAAGATTTTTGTAGTTAACATTTTTATCTACTCATAAAAAGACTATTTTAAAATGTATATATATCGTTTTAATGACTCAACACAAATTAACATGGAAGTGTGAAGGTTTTAAGTTTAAAGTTGGATTACGAAAACATCCTTCATTAATTTTTTAATTAAAAAAATACCTTACTAACTTTTAAAATCAAATAAATAATGACAATTAAACTAGACCAAATACATGATTAGATGCTACAACTTATCATTTTCCACTTTTTAATGAGGTTTGATTGTTAGTCTTTTTAGTTTTAAAGCCATGAAATATTAAACACTTTTTTTTTATCTTTCAAGCAAATATTATACCAAAACATTTAAGTGTAAAAATATAAATATACATTTTATAAACATGATAAATAAATAAAAAGGAAACACAAATATAGCCACAGTAGATAAAAAGGCAAATCTCATTTGAATTGATTACCTCTTTTATCGCTTATGAAATAAATGTCTTTTCTTTTAAGTTTATCAATACATTTTTATAATAACTCCTTATGTTCTTCATTTTTTATTCTTCATTCTTCATCTGTTAGCGATAAATAGGACGTAAGTTTATTATCAATTTTATGGTTCCATTTCGCCAACACAACCATATTCATCTACAAAATCAGGTAAATTTAATTTTTTTTCTCTATTACTTTCATATTCACCGACAACTTTTGATGTATACAATTTCTTCCTTTATAAATTGGACATAAAATGTTAGTCCACTAGACTTTTGTATATCATCATCTTATATTTTTTATATAATTCTTTATTTATCGATTATTCTTTCTTATTAATATATTGCTTTATTTGACCTTTTTCATTTTGTATGCATATGATGATATGTATATTTTATTGCTATTCAAGTTAATATGGTTGATATTGCAAATGTTTTCTATACATGAGTTAGGCCATATAATTTCTATACAGTAATAGAGGTCAAACGTGCAAGGCACGTTCCCAAAACTAGTAATATATATATATATATATATATATTACTAGTTCTAGATACGTGCTTCGTTTGTGAGTCCCATGAAAATTTTATATGTGATATGAGTTATATCAAAATCACATTGTAATTAATGAGTTGTCACGCTCCGAGTCTACACTCTGGACGTGGCCCAAACTCGAAAACCATTGTTGGTTCTTAAACAAACCCTTGTCCTGGCTGACTACAAAGCGGAAGACTAACTCAAGCATCAAAACTGAAGAATTGTTTAAAACAGTTTATTAAATCTCAAAGTTATATGAAAATACTAAGTATTAAACATAAAGTTTTAAATAATACACCTGAAATTGAATAATGTCCAACTGACTAAGATTGTATATCTATGAAGTCGCTACTGTATAAAGATAGGTGTCGATACAAGACCCACGACACCTCAAAACGCTACTACTAACAAATTATAAAACTAGAATCCTCTGAAAGTAAGGAGGCCTCACCAAAAGTTGAGGAGCGGATGATGTGATCTAAACGGAACTGTTGTTGATGATCCTAAGTACCTGAATCTACATCATGAAACGATGCAGGTCAAATGACATCAATACATTGAATGTACGAGTATGTAATAAGGCTGAATAAATCAAATAGCCGAACTGAAAGTAACTCAACTAAAATATATTGTAAATCATGATGAAAATTATTTAAGCTTTTACTGTAAAAATGTAATAATAGTAAATACTGAACTGAAATATATAAATAAAAATATACTTTACTTTACTTTACGGGGAGTTTCTCTAACCGACAACCATTAATATGAGCCTCGTGATGATACAATGTTTCGCCCACGCTGTCAGAATTGTTCCATACCTTGCCCGGGTATAGAATTAACTCAAATCATGAATCCATATGTAAGGTCTGCTCATAGGCAGTGAAGAGTCACCAATCGTCGGTGTGATCCTAACCCACGCCAGCTACTTGGTTTATAGGGAATGTGTGTTGTCTGAACTCTTCTCCATATCGGTGCTCAATATTACTCCCATAATATATAACTTAATGCTCAAGTAAAAATACTCTATATAGATTGAGAAAAGTTCTTAAAAGGGCCTCTTTATCAGGTAACTGCTCTGTAATAACTCTGTCTGAAAAACTCTTATACTTTTCTGAAAAGTGCTTTCTTTCTCCATGTAAAAATAATACATTTGGAAATCATTTTAGTATTTTAAAACTCTACTAAAAATTATACTTTAAATTTTACTCTTGAACTCACTTTTAACTTCTCAAAATCAATTTAAGGAAAAATGTTTGATCAAAAGATTCTCAATAAAAACTAAGTAAATGGAGTTCATGTGAGAATATAAACATGAACAATAACTCAAGGATCTCAATGCATAATATATATCAACTCATAATCAAGAATTTTGAATTCGGAATCAATAATATAGATCATCTTAGGAAAAATCAAAACTAAGGGTATAATCTTATATTAAACTTTTACTAACTGAATTTAGATGTAGAGCGTGAGGACAAACTCAGTCCATCACTATGATTGGCCTTACATACCTAGTGTTATACCCCATTTTAACCGGGTCAAAATAGACAACATTTTGGTGATTTCTAAATTAATAACTAACTTAAGAAGTCGCCACCTAGTTATTTACGGTGAATTAGGGCACCTAAATTGATTAAAGTCATTGTCTAAAGTTAACTTCATTTTAAGGTCTACTAAACATGAGATTCTAGGTAAGGGTTCAACTAATCTAAAGGGAGGGGGTTAGGCATCCTTTAAGATCCTTTAAAAATGATTAACCAGCCGAACTTAGTTAATTAATTAGGCTAAGTGTTAAAATAAAATATAGATTTTTGAAATATGAGAGTAGTACTATAAATATGTAAGTTTCTTAAATTTGAAATTTGAAAGGTGATCTCATGAGTTGAAAACACTCTTTTTCTTGGCCAAAAATACCCAAAGTAAAAGATAGCGTAGAAAACAACTTATATCCAAAAATGGTTTTGATCTTGTAATAAAATATATTTTTTTTGGAACTAATCAATTAAAATGTACCAGTCCATCTATGGAAAACGTTTGAATTTACAAACAAAGTTAAAACAAACATCTTTGATTAGTTTACACTTATGAGTGATTAAAAATATCGTAGGTAACTAAAAAAAACATTTCTTTTCTTTTTACTATGAAGCCAGACTCTAGGGAATAAGTTGATTTTATTCATATTATTAAACTAAGTGACTCACCAATAAAGTATTCAAATAGAGATCAAAATGTCTAGATTGTAAAATAAAGCAAGCACAGCAAACCAAATAATTAAGCAAGCATAATGGTAAAGAATAGGCTAGACAACTAATTGGCTCTGGAAATAGGAAAAGCAAGTAAGTGTTTTATCAAAATATGAATGGTCAATCCCATGTTCGGTTTATGCAAAACTCCGTGTGAGACTGGTGTCGTTGAGTCTCATGGTGAGACTCTTCGGCTCCAGTATGTACATGTAAAGATAAGAAAGAAAATGAGAATTAGAGAGTTCGGAAAATCAACTGTAACAACTTCAAATTAAAAACATACAAAGCAGGTGACATGTAAAGGGCTTAAACAAGTCATAAAACATATATATATTAGCTTAACTAATATCAAATGGAAGTTTGAAAGAGATAAATTGTGTTCATAAAAATTCCCAAGTCTTCATCTTGAACATACACGTATCACAATAGTTGAAACTAGAGAGATTCCTACAATATATGATTTTTAGTCTAAGAGACAACAACGACAGACAAACAATTATATGTACAGAATTTCATGACACTCACATGTTTACAACAATCAGACCGAGTGATGCAAGGAGGTGAAAAGACTGGCCTTTCTTACTATCCACGTAGATATCAAACAAGTCAAGGCGAGCAACAAATAAATTGAGACATCACTTATGTAAACTTGTGTTCATTCAGAAAAGATACAAAGGCGATAAACTTGATTTGTGAAAAAGCGGACAGCAATTCAAAGAACTTAACAACCACATATTTACAGACTCGTATACTAAAACAAACTCAAAAATCACAATTACATTTCTGTCTGCAAAGGCCAACAGAAACAAGATAAACTTGGAACTAAAAATGAAATCACATGTTCATGGAAATAGATGGAGGCGAGAAAAATATGTAAGTGAATAAAAGGATGAATTTTACCTTTTGTAGAGCAGTGAACTGGGCGTTATAGGTCTCGAATCAATACTCTCGTAGTGAACAAATTCGAAAGCTTTAAATTGCCTCTGTCCTCGTCCAACAGAAACAAAGAGAGATTAAAACGTCTTTCTTAAAGTTGTAAAAACTAGCGAAGTTAGAGGGGAAGAAGGTGACTGGAAAAACTCCTCCCTTTTTTGTAAATGTATAAGGATGTATTTATAGGTGAAGATTAGGGTTATGGTTTGTTGGGAGGGAAATTATCCATTTGAAAATGGTCAAATATGGCATAGATATTGCTGCATTGACCTTAACACCTAAGCACAATTTAAAAATCACCTGATACAAACTTATACGCAAATGAAGAATGATTCAAGTCTTAGCTTAGAAATTTTTGAGGTGTTACATTAGTATAATAATCAACCTATTCAAATAACTATTTTGTTATATGTCAAATAGTTAGACAATCGATGAACCTGCAAAATTGGATAGCAAAATTTAGTTTGATAATTAAGATAATGAGTTACATTTTATATTATTATGTCCAAACATGTGATATATTAGTATGTTACTTAATACTTTCTTATCGATAATGACTAGAAAGGAATGGCCCGTGCTCAGTACGAGCCCAACATTTTATAAAGAATCAAAGCAATGATAAAATTGCACAGAGGGTACACAAAATTACAACTACTGATGAAAACCAAAACGGTAAAGAAAATAACTTAAATGCTTTCATTTCCTTTAACATACTATCAAAACATATCACTATATTTTTCTTGGTCTTTCGGCTAAGTTCAAAGTTGTGAAAGCAGTAGATTCATTTGAATGTCGACCTAATAGCTTTATAAAAACATGAAAATTTCTTCATCTTCTACTTCCACAGCTGCCACAATAGCATAGTTGAAGTTCATGATATAACTACTTGAATTGATTTACAATCCAAATGTCCAGACAACAGATCGAAACAGTGGTCACTCTAACCACCAAATAGCTTAGGCCTTGAGAGTAAAATAATGAACCACAACAGTCAAATATTCAACTACAAATGAGCACACCTGAAAATTATATGACAATGACATAAATGAGTGAACATATAAGTATATTAAATTAATTGGAATGACATTGATCAATCGGAAGTTGTTAAGTGGAGTGCATTCAACGGGTAGAATAGAAGAAGATTCAGGGCTGAAATTACTATTTTATGTGATTTTTTTTTCAAGATATACCTTCTTAGAGTCCACAGTAAAGTTGCAATCAAACATAAAATTTAGGCAAGTGACGATGAGATATGTTGGTCTATGAATAAGTCCAGAGAAGTGGAGGAGAATTCCAAATTTGATGTCGAAAGGAAAGAGGAAAGAGTCTATATATCTTACTTAAAAGTCCAAAAAGGAAAGTATCTCATCTAAGTTTTATTTCTTGAATAGGCAACTACCAGGCAACATGCTCTTACTTTATCCGTTGTTAATAAATCGATTTTAAAAAGAGAAATGGACCATGACAGATAATCGATTAAAGGATATGCTTACATAACTTCACGAAATATAAATTGTTGACAAACTAGTACTCTTAATTAAGCAAAGAGTAAAAACTCTCGAATATTTGGCAGACAAATATTCTTTCAATAAAAACAGTAATTGCATATCAAAAAAGAAAATCGATCGAAAAGAACATTATACGGAGCAACACACATACACAAAGAGAATTCTTAGTGAATCACATATCAGGATGTAAAAGAACATCACACAATGGACTTGTTGCTTTTACAAAAGACTACAAAATTTAAAGTCAAAACTGCATATTGTAGAATTGAATAATTCGTGTAGTACCCTATGAAATACATGAAAATATTAACATTGCATCTTGAAGATATTTAACAATCTACATAAATTAATATTGCACTCTAAAATGTATTGATTGAATATATAATATGTCTGATTGCCCCTGACATATGGACATCACTATCGTAGTCAAGACAATTTCATTTCACTATTTCTTCATACAGAACAAGATTATGTAAACACTCATTCATTATTTAAAATTAAGATTTCATTCAACCAAACGTATCCTCTTTTCAATGCTACCAACTCTTTTTGACACAGAGTTAGTTCTCTCAATACGTCCAGTTTCCTGATTCTCTAGCATAGACAGTGGACAGAAAAAGAAAGTTCATAAAATCTTGCTAAAATATCCAGTGGGCAGGAGATATGGAGATGGAAAGCAACGAGGAAGATAAAAGAATTACCAACAACCTTGCTTTGGCTGGCTGCCCGTACACCTAGGACAATTTACAAAAAAATGAGGTTTTCAGCTATGCAGTAGGTGTTTTCTACATGAAGCCAACAGTGGATCTTTATTATTTTTGTATAGTCAATACACATGGAAGGCATGGACCTTGTTCCTTAATGTGTTATTGATGCAATGGGTGCATACAGAAATACTGAAAGAAGTTGTATATAGCTGGAACATGCCTTTTGGAACACTTTTCCTCTTTGAATTTTTTGGTCATTACAGAAAGAAAGAAACAAATACTCACCAATACACTCGGTCATATTTGGAGCATTACATATAATTCTTGGTGTAACCTCAAGATTGAGTGCGATGTAAATATTTTTGACGACTTTATGGAATCCCTTTAATAACCACCAACTTCAGATATTTAGGCAAGAGGAGAAGTGTAGTAGATTGATTAATTGTAGCTAAATGGGCTAAGTTCCATTTAGATTTATTTAAACTTTTAAGAATTTGATCAAAATTGAGAGCTTAAAATAAAGTGAGTGTGCCAAAATTCATGTTCATCAAATAAGATAACTTGGGCACATCATCAAACACCTTGACTGCATATTCAAGATGGTTTAATTTTTCCACCTTAAATTCTAACATGCAAGTCAAAATTTCAGAAAGAAATAATCATAAACACAAAAATATCGCATCCACTTTTGTAGCTCCTCGCATATTATGATTATCAATAAAGCAAGACTCTAAAAAACCAATCAACTTTTGGTACAATTACCAGAGAGAGAGAGGTGCAAAGTATCAGAAAAATCGAAGAGAACATACCTATGAGGAATGTTTTGGTATGTTCCATTTCTTTCTTTGTTTGGTCGGTTATTATCCGGACTTTAATTTTGTTGTGAATATTGATATCTCTCTTGCAATTCGGGGTTGGCATGGTAACATACAAACAGTACGGTATTTGAAAGTTTCCATACCCTAATTTTGATATTCGGTTTTTTAAAATATCATATTATTATCATACCAATTTAATTTGATATATAAAGTTTGGTTTCGATATTCTACGGTATGGTAAATTGATAACCATAATTTGTTTAACTTCGACAAATATATACTCGTATAATAAAGTATTATGACTTCGACAATTAAAAAAAGTATCAATTGTATCATACGAACACATTACACATGTAAAAATATATGAGAAACAAAGTACAAATAGCTCATTTTGTTAATCAATTACAATTTAAATACATTTCAATCAAAATAGAGTAGTCAAAGTTTCTAAACATTTTAGTTTATACTAATACCAGCTAGGTTGCATATTTGTGAGTATTTTAATATATATATACATATATATGTGTGCGCGTGTGCGTGCGTGTTATTTATGTAACTATATACTTCGATATGGTATTTCGGTATGTTATTTCTAAATATCAAATATCGTATCGAATACCAAAAAAATAAAAATGTATATCATATATTAAATACCATAATACCAAAATCACGATATTAAAATTTTCGTTATAGTATGGTAATTCAGTAAATACCATACCATGTCCACCCCTACTTGCCAGTGAAATGCAACGTTAGGAATTGTTTGGCTTATACTTTTATTTTATTGTTCTCGTACAAGCAAAGACGTACACAAAATTGCTTCTCAGCGAATTTGAAAAGATATCCCTTTTTTATGTTGTGATAATTATATTCTAAATGGAATAAACACATTTCTAATTGCAAAAATATGTAATTATTATTTTGAGATGTGTGTTGTTATTAAAACTTTTAACTATCCTTCTTGTATCATTACTTAAGCCATTTGAACCCACTTCAAAACAACATTAAAATCAGCAATTAATGCATTCAACTACATGATCACACCCCTAAAGTAAGGGGTTTTAGCTAAGCATAGTGAAAAGCAAGAAATCGTTACCAACAAAGTTTTCCGTCTGATTTGCTAACGATCTGCAATCCCCAAATGTGAAATCGAAGCTAAAATCTTACATTCTCCAAATCTAAATTCCAAACTCTACTAAGAATGTTAAACAATGTTCAAACTGTAAAGACTCTCAAAAACCTAGGAGTAAACAGTTTGGAAACTACTTTTCTTCTTTTAAAACTTGCATTTATACGTTCACAAAAACTCAGAACGGAGTCAACTCAGTGAAGTAAGTCGGGATCACCGACCCATTCGGTGATCTGCTGAATTGCTCTTCTTCTCGCCTTTCGGCTTGGTTCCTCCATCAAAATGTTCTGGAACTTTTGGCGAGCTTGATCGTTGTTGCCGATCCATTCGGCGCGTCGTCGAATCACCTTTTTGCTCACCAAGTTGGTTTGGTTCATGGGCTACTTTGCTGGAAATTTAGGTGAGATGGAGGCCCACTCGGCGAGTCGCTGAGTGGCTTTTGCGAGCTCCAGCTTCTCTTTTCTTTAGCTTTTCGCATTGTAATGTTCTTGCCTCACTCTTAAGACTTCATTGTTGCATATCAACATATTAACATTAGTTATGAGTGAAAAATAGACATTGAGGACACTAAATCATTGAATAACAAGCCTTAAATGAGTCGAAATTACCGACTCATCAACTTCCTGAAAGATATGATCGTTTGAAGTTGACCTAAGTAGAATCTTATATCAAAACTTAATCTGTAAGTAAGCTTTCAACTCAATTTTGTACTAGTGGATTCTTGTGACCTTAATTCATGTCCAAATATATTCCACACTAAAGGATTGACCTTAACACCTAAGCACAATTTAAAAATCACCTGATACGATGTTATACGCAAATGAAGAATGATTTAAGTCTTAGCTTAGAACTTTTTAAGGTGTTACATGAGTATCATAATCAACCTATTCAGATAGCTTTTTTGTTGTATGTCAAATAGTTAGACATTCGATGAACATGCAGAATTGGAAAGCAAAATTTAGTTTGGTAATTAAGATGATAGAGTTACATTTTATATTATTATGTCCAAACAGGTGATATATTAGTATGTTATACTTTTTTATAGATAATGATGTTTTGGTGTGTTCCATTTTTTTGTTTGGTTGGTCGGTTATTATCTGGACTTTTGTTGTGAATATTGATATCTCTCGTGCAAGTAGGGGTTGGCATGGTAACAATACGGTATTTGAAAGTTTTGATATCGTAATTTTGATATTCGGTTTTTAAAATATTATATTATTATCATATCAATTTAATTTGGTATGGTTCGGTATATTGAAGTTCAGTTTCAATATTCTATGATATGGTAAATTGGTAACCATAATTTGTTTAACTTCGATTAATATATACTCGTATAATAAAGTATTATGACTTCGACAATTCAATAAAAGGTATCAATTGTATCATACTAACACATTACACATGTAAAAAATATATATGCAAAATAAAGTACAAACAGCTCCTTTTGTTAATCAATTACAATTCAAATACATTTCAATGTGTGTGTGGTTATTTATGTAACTATATACTTCTGTATGGTATTTCGGTATGTTATTTCTAAATACCAAATACCGTATCGAATACCAAAGAAAATTAAAATGTATACCATATATCATATATTATACCAAATACCATGATACCAAAACCACGGTATTAAAATTTTCGATATAATATAGTAATTAGATATACCGTACCATGCCCACCCCTACTTGCAAGTGAAATGCAGCGTTAGGAATTGTTTGACTTATAGTTTTATTTTATTCCTATAGAAATTAAAGTCTATTCCTATAGAAATTAAAGAAGTAGATACCTGCTAATTAGCATTCGAAAAGTATAAGATTATCAATACAGGACTTGTGCCTGTAAATATAACTTTGGATATTGGATTTCCTTATTCTAACTCAATGACTTTGATATGGGCAACTCTTGTGCTTTTTCTATTTGTATATGCCTTGTATGTGCTACTAAACATTCACAAGAGGAAAAGGTTTCCTCCAAGTCCAACAGGCTTTCCCATTTTAGGACATCTTCATTTGTTAGCTGGTAAAAATCCACACAAAGATTTACAAAAACTAGCCAAGAAACATGGTCCTATTATGTATGTGCAATTGGGACTGGTACCTGCAATCGTTGCCTCATCTGTTGATGCAGTCGAGAAGTTCCTCAAGACATATGATCACATCTTTGCTAGTAGGCCTCATAGTGAGGCATCTCAATATTTGTCTTATGGACAGAAGAATTTGGTATTTGCAAAGTATGGTGTGTATTGGCGCAACATGCGAAAATTGTGCACTGTGCACCTTTTGAGCAATAACAAGATCAATTCATTTCAATCCATGAGAAAGCAAGAAGTTCAACTTCTGATTGAATCCATTAAAAAGGAAGCTCATGATCGCGCAGTTGTTGATCTTAGTGCAAGGATTTTGTCCTTGAATGCTAACTTGACTTGCTTAATGGTGTTTGGAAAGAAGTACATGGATGAGGACTTGGACAAGAGGGGATTCAAGGCTATTGTTCAAGATGTTGTGGATTTAGCATCCACACCAAATCTTGGAGATTTTTTTCCTTTCCTTGGTGTTATTGATCTCCAGGGTCTCACTCGCAAACTCAAGGATCTTTCAAAGGTTTTTGATGAGTTCCTTGAGAAGATTATTGATGAACATGTTCATTCACATGACCAGAAGCAAACCAAGGACTTTGTGGACACCATGATGGACATAATGCAATCTGGAGAAGCAGAATTTCAGTTTGACCGTCGTCACATAAAGGCTATCCTCTTGGTATGTACTTTCATCCCATTTATAAGTCATATATACTAGTATAAGCTTAATATATCACAAATTCCCCTGTTTCCTTTTATATACAGGACATGCTTCTGGCTGCAATGGACACTACAGCAACAACAGCAGAATGGATACTCACCGAACTTCTTAGGCACCCCCAAGTGATGAAGAAACTCCAAAAGGAGTTGCAACAAGTGGTAGGCCTCGATAGAATGGTGGAAGAATCCGACCTGGAGAATTTAAACTACTTAGACATGGTTGTCAAAGAGGGCCTGAGGCTGCATCCTGTAGCGCCACTATTTTATCATGAGTCCATGGAAGATTGTGTAGTCGATGGTTTCCACGTACAAAAGGGATCCCGAATCATAATAAATTGTTACGCGATTCATAGGAATCCAAATGTTTGGCCTGAGCCTGAGAAGTTTTTGCCTGAGAGATTTGTTGGGAGCAGTATAGATTTTTGTGGACGCGACTTTCAACTTTTACCATTTGGCTCTGGGAGAAGAAGCTGTCCTGGAATGCAGTTGGCAGTTACCATAGTCCGCCTTGTGGTGGCACAATTGGTGCATTGCTTTGAGTGGGAGCTTCCAAATGGTATTCAGCCTTGTGATTTAGACAATGATGAGAAGTTTGGGATGGTAACATGTAGAGAAAAGCCATTGCTGGCTATTCCAACTTATAGACTAAAGAAATGATACAACTACAGTGCATATAGTAAGAGAAGTAGTATTTCAATACTTTAACATTTTATTACAAGAAACATTGAAAGTTTCTACTATATGATTTTGTGATTGTTGTGTGCTTCCCCTGTTATTCTACAAATACTGCATTGACAGTACATCTGTACCTAATAAAATTGGTATCTTCCAAATGTCTCATTGTATATACAATTGACCTCTTCTCTCTTGTTTCCTATTGAAAGTGTTTTAACAAGTCAAGAGATGAAAGTTCATACCTGAAGAATCGTCATTGTAACGACTATTGACCCAATTTTTCTAAGTCGTGATGAGACCTAACTATTCCCACATCAAGAAAATCATAACTTTAAGCATTTACCTTACTTTCTGTTACTAGTACGTACAGTCAAGGGACCTGGTCTCTTGACTAGTGATGAACTCATACAAGCCAACAATCCCGTTGATACTCGGGTCCAAACCTGCACAAAATGCAGAAAAGATAAGTACGGGGAGTAATCAAGAATTATGCATCCTCAATTGTTGGCTTCTACACTAATAACTACAGTCTACAGCTCTTATAATTCTTTTGAATGACAATTCTTAACTGCCCTAACGAAAATTATGACAACACTGAAAAGAGTAAAAGAAACTTCCTCTATCCCATTTATGTGAAGGTGTTACCATTTGGAAAGTCAAACGGTTTTTCTTTGACTATAGTTTTCTCTATTTTTTAAAAATATTTGGATTCATTAGCTATGTAGACATGTAGTACTTCTTATGCAATTTTTAAATATGTAAATTTTATTTTATAAAATTTCACAAAGTTATACCCAAATTTATAACTAAAATTAAATTGGAACAATGGAAGTAGTAAATTACAGTAAATCCTCTTATAAAGAAACTTATAAACACATTCCAGATGAACACAAAATACAGAGAAAATGATAGATACTTCCATCACAAATAATAGTACAATCTATTGAAGATGAAGGAAGTTGATGATTGGAATATGTCAAAGGAACAGGTCCAAAGAAGCTTACTGACGTGTTTACAACACACATGTTTACAAAACTGATGTAGATTTAGAGTCACACTAGGATTAGACTACTTATATCGACTAGGCTGCTACTTATTATTAGAGCTGTCAATATGGGCTAGCCCACCCCATTCGGGCTAACTCATACAGGCTTTCACATTTTACGGGTCAGGCCGGGCTAGCCCATTTTTTGTGTGGGCCAGAAAACGGTCGGCCCAGCCCACAAGTACGTGGGCTACAGGCTTGCCGGGCCAGCCCACTTTTTTTAAAATTATACTTTTTTTATAATTATTAAAATAAATTATAAATTATAATTTAAAAATATTATCATAAATATCGACAAAACAATATTACATGGTGTTAATGTTACTACTTGTTAATCAAATCCACAAATAAAATTATCTTTATAATATTTATTAAGGTTTTTTCAAATAAAAATATAAATATCTAAATAGAAATATTAACCTAATTGTTTTGTCACATTAAAACACAAAAAATGTGACAATATTCCAACCATAAAAAAGTTAAAAATAAACTCCTTAAAAAAATCATTAAACTTATGGCGTATCTAACACATCATGAAATCTATGGCATATCAAACACTTCATGATATCTTCATCAAGCATATCTGAATCAGCTTGTGACAAGGTTGTCTTAACATCTTCATTTTCATCTGCAATTTATATGCGGTTTCAATTAGTTAAATATTAAATAGATTTTGAGTTTGGACTCTCTTTAATTTTAAATTTTAATATTATATTATATATTTTTAATTATTTTTATTTGGCCCACGGGCCGGCCCTACCTATATTTCTCAAGCCCCACAAATCAGCAGGCTTATTCAGGCCGGACTAAAAAGCCCTTTTCTTAAATGGGCTCCAAAAATCTTAGCCCAACCCTATTAAATCTCGGATTAGGCCAGACCGGCCCAACGGGCCTAGCCCATATTGACGGCTCTACTTATTATACTAGCCGAAGTCGATTAGGATTAGATTATGACTATGATTATATTATGAATAGGATTAGATTATTTATAATTACATTATTATTATTATTACAGTAGTAATAGGTATTGTAGTAGGACTCTAAGTATAGTTAACTTATGACTCTACAATTCTCTCATATATAAGGAGTATGTACTCAACAATTTTAATCATCAATACAATCCTTGATTTCTCTAATCCTAGACGTGAGATTTCTACATGGTATCAGATCTTAAAAGCTCTTCCGCTCTCTGAGTATTGATAAAAAAAACCAAAAAAAAAAACCACACATTAAATTGCAATGACCCCTTCTACCAATACTATGTCGACCTCCTCACTTCACCAACTCATTGCCGCTTGCTTCATTAAACTTAAACCAACAAACTACCTCATATGGAGGACACAAATATCCTAATTGATTCACTTGCTCCATTAAACTTAAGCCAACAGACTACCTCATATGGAGGACACAAATATCCTATTGATTCAGGTGATGAAACTAACCTATCTCATCACAGAGAAATAACCAACTAAAAGCAGTTGTTCCACTGGACATGCTGCTGGGAAAGTTGTAATGGCTGAGAAGGATGCAAAAGATAGTGGCAACATTGATGATTGGGAGGAGAAAGATGTGTTGCTAAGGAGTTGGATCTCAGACACTTTGACCGAAGAAAGCATGTACCTAATTGTGGGCTGCTCAACTGCCAAAGAGATGTGGGAATGCTTGGAAGAAACTTATCTTCAAGTAACAAAAGATAAAGAGTTTCAGCTTAAACAACAACTACAAAGTGTTAGGCTAGGAACCAAAAATATTGATGAATACGTCAAGGAATTTAAAGACATATGCGATGGTCTTACAGGGGATAAGATACCTTTACGAAATAGGGAGATAGTGAAGGTACCACTTGTTGAGGTATCTCGTAGAGCTTCGATGCTCTTAACACATGCTCTAAAGAGGTTTGGAAAAGATCCCTCCATGTAAATTACAGTGCACTGTTTTCAAGTGTTTCAATTAGTTTTTATCATATATGTTTGCTTGAAATATGTAATGATAATTATACAATTAATCCATTTATAAGTTATATTTAAATTTAGCCTATATTACTAAACTTGGGATAAAACCTATGTGCTCCTCTGCTTCTTTTCTTCTATATTAATCTCTGGTGTCCCATGTAAATTTTTGTTACGATTATAATTCTATGAAAATAGGCATCTTATGAGTATAAAATGCAATAATTATAAATAAATCTTTAAGAGTATGTCAAGAAATACCAAATAAGAGATGTATTTCAATATTTAAAATTAATTTCTTTTAAGCAACCAACTGTAAATTCTGAATCTTGATTAGTAATTAACAAACTTCCAATAAAGTCATAACTGGCTAATTTGAGGTCAAATAGAGATACAACTATAAAAAAAATCAACTAAAATAAAGAAGTCTAATAAAAAGAACACACACAAAAAGAAAATAAAAATAAAACATACACATTCTTTAATCATAACAATATAGATGGAAAAAGAAATATAGAAACCACGCATATTTTTTTGAGTTCTTGTGGACACCTTCTCCCATAACCAATCAAAATTCAATAGTCTTCTTCATCAAGTTAAACTAAAACATGAATCAAGTAGTATAACAGTGATATACATGTTTCAATACTTTAACTATGGATGAAAATTTCTCTTTAATGGTGTCCTTAAAAATATTTTCTTGTTGAAAATTAACTTGAATTTTTGTTAAATATATGTTTCAGACCTAGCGGTACTGAAGTTTGTCCCCCCCCCCCCCCCCCCCCATGTGTATTTTTCAACCAAACCATTAAAGAGAACTTTTCAAAATTCAGATTAATTATCATTTTAATAATCCTTCTTAGGCTGATTAATAGTAGTGCAGACTGGCTGCATTGTGTCATCATTTGTCAACAAACCCATCAATTGTTTAATTAAAGATAATGATAAAAGTTTAGTGCACTACACCTTGTTTCACAATTATAAAATACAAAAGAAATACCCTATTGAGCATCTCATATCTATAGTAGTACTACATATAAGAGTCTGTGCTAGCACATATCGGATCCAATGTTTATTATTATTTTTTATTTTAATTTATGTGACATAGATAAAATTTGGAGAGTCAATCGATTTATTATAATTTATAATACTTTTTACGTAATTTTTAAATGTATAACAAATTAAAAGAAAAATAAGAATAACAAATTAATACAGATAGAATACAAAAAATTTAAAAATACCCTAGGCTAGAAACATACATGTTAACGGATAATTGTTAGCTTCTATATAGTACTTCCTTCTTCTCATTTTATGTGGCGTTGAATTTGTCATGATGTTTCAGAAAGATTTTTTTTTTTTGAAATTTATGATCTAAAATAATATTATTAAATATTTGTGTGGTTATAAATTATTTCATTAAAAATTAAAAATATATTTAATTTTAAATTATTTATAATTATAGTAAAATAACATTTTTTTAACGAATTAAAAAGAAAAAGGTACAAAATAAAATAAGAAGGAGGAAATATTAATTATTCATATTCAAAGTAGAGAATTTTCCCAAAGCCATGAGGTGACAAAGTAGTAATAATTCATTTCAACAGCCATGTGGTGGCAAATAAGTAATAACACATTCCCACAGCAAATGCAGTGGCTCTTAAATATAAGCCACTTACATTTAGCTACCATTAATATAGTGTAGTTTATACATAAAATGACAAAACAACCCTCAATCTTAATTTTATTGACAAAAAACGAACATGTTGATACCTTTCTAAACCCACACTTCTAATATAGTAGAACTAAAATAGTATTAAATTAATTAAAGTGAAACAATTTGATTTTCTTGTTGTGTAATGTAAAGTGTATTGGACTATGTGGTCATTTGTCAACGGAAATTCATCATCTCATTATTATTATTAAACAAATGATTAAGGTAAGTACACTGTCTTTGTGTTCTCACTTATTGCTTGTCTAATCATACATTCTGATTGATAAGAATAAAGTTTTGTTCACTCATGAGCAGTGGTGGTCTTTCATGTCTCTTGTTGAGATAGAGTGTTAGAAAATTCATATTTTCAATAGTTCAGATATAAAATTTAGAATATTGAAATAATTTAAATATATTTTTGATATTAACTTTATAATTGATATATAAAAATTTATGATAATAGCAATGTAAAGGATCATTTGGTAAATTTGTATTAAGAAAAATAATGCATTCATTAACTTTAAGTATTATTAATATCTTAGTTGACACATTTTTTCAATCTATGTATAACTAACACATAAAAATTCATGGTATTAGTAATGCAAGATATTTTAATACATGCATTATGATGGTTAAAATCACAATTGTTTCTCAAAACCTTTTATATGACATTTCCTCGAGTAAATATCTCCAAAGGTACTCAACTATGAAGAATTGTGTGACAAAGTCATTCAATTTTGTTTTGTATCAATAAAATCACTCAACTTGATTTTTCTCTTATAAAATCACTCAACCAAATTTATTACTCCTTCCGTGCACTTTTACTTGTCAAATATTCCTACTTTAATTTCTAGGTTTACTTGTCATTTTTTTGACAAATTAAGGAAGTACAATATTTTTTCTTTGAAAAATGTAGTGAGTAAATATTTTTGGAAGTTGAGACTTTATATTAATAGGGATAAAATGATAAACTCATTATACTAATCATTATTTTTTTTAAATAAGTGTGTCAATTCAAAATTTGACAAGTAATGTCATGCCCCAAACTCAAAGGGCGCAACTGACTCCTAAAGCCAAAACTCAGGCCCGAGCCGACCCTGCTGAACCATTTGCTATTAGCGCATGGCAGTCACATGCAATTAAGAAAACAAACAAGTATATCTCGGCTTAAAACTAAGCCCTCGGCCGGCAAGGCCCCTGTCAACAGATCTACAAAAGAACCAGCTACTCCCAAGAGTTTATATAAAGAAATATCCAACTAGCACAGAAGTCCTGATTGGGCCGTCAAGGCCACCATGATATCTATACCAAAACTAAAAATAGGTAAATATCAGTACAATACATCAAACAGCTCACAAGCTTCAGCAAACCAACAACATAGGCCAGCATGGCCATAACGTAGCTATAAACCCCACACACTAGTCTGCAAGCCTCTAAGAGTAGTAAAGATTGGTGGGACAGGGCCCCAGCCTACCCATGAGAATATATACAACAAAAGTTAACAAACCTCCCAACTCTGGCAGCTCCGGAGGAAAGGGGCTGACCAACCGGATAAAAGTCAATCCTGCTGATAAGAAGGTCTACTCGGTCGTCTGTCAGGACCTGCATGCATGAATGCAGCGCCCCAAGGCAATGGGCGTCAGTACAAAATAATGTACAGAGTATGAAAGGCAATAGACTATGATGAGGTATCCTGATATACTGGAATAATCTGATAAATAAATTAAGGATAAGATAATTATACTGACCTGCTTCTAAATCTAAATTTATCAAAAATAATAAAACAACAACCTAACCAAGCCCCCATAAGCTCGGTAGGTACAAACAACACACAAGACCACCTACTCAGGCCCCCATAAGCCCGGAAGGTGCCAATCAGCCTGTATACCCCTATCGGTAGTCTCCTAGCCCCGCAGGCAGTCACATAGCCCTCTTAGGCATCAACATAGCTTATAGACATCTCATAGCCCTCTTAGGCAACATCATGGCCATGTAGGGAGTACATAACCTTCTTAGGCTTCAATATATATCCCTGTAGGCAACTCATAACCCTTCTAGGCATCAATATAGCCCCGTAGGCAACTCATAACCCTTCTAGGCATCAATATAGCCCCGTAGGCAACTCATAACCCTTCTAGGCATCAATATAGCCCCGTAGGCAACTCATAGCCCTTCTAGGCATCAATATAGCCCCGTAGGCAACTCATAGCCCTTTTAGGCATCCATACAGCCCTGTAGGCAGAACATAACCCTGCTAGGCATAGATCACATTCCTGCAGTTAACAACAATAACCCAAAGGCAACAATAACAATCCAACAGCTAAAAGTGAGCAATTTAGTTATAGGCAACTTATACAATTAGCCTCTAAGTCATGTCCAACATACGAATGTTACTACTGAATAAGAATCCCGATAAGAGAGGATTATACGCACTAGAGCAACCAACAATCAACAATGATAGCTACAAGTATACAACGATAACATTTCAATTACATTGCTCCTAAGCTTTGAGGAACATGCCATAGGAAGAGAATAGCCTTAACATACCTTTTTCGCTAAATTCACGTCGCCTAAAGACTTTAACTCGTAACTCCCTCGATACTACAACAAGGTAGGACCGTAATCAACACATAAAATAAAAGATACCATGACAATACAATAAAAGATATGTGTTTCCGTCGCAAATTGCTATTTGGTGCTTATAAAAGCTAGAGTCGATGAAAGAAGGGTCTTACCTCGATCTTAGCTTCGTAATTCACCTCAAAACCTTTAAATATATTCAAACCCCTGTTGTCCCAACATTAAAATGTGATATGCTACGCAATCGATAAAACAAATTATACCACGATGATGAGCCCAACGCGTAGAACAACTTTCGTCAAGAACTTACGTCGAGAAAATCGATATTTTACTTGATCCTAAAAATGGGTTTCTATGTTTTCTCTGTATAATTAGCTTAAAAATGAAGAAAAAACGCGAAGAAGAAGATATATACACTTTCCACCGACCTAGGGCCCCACCTCACGCGCCTGCTTGCGCAGTCCCACGAAAATGCGAATATCTCTCTATTCTGAAGTCGTATGAATGAACGGTTTGATGCGTTGGAAACTAGACTCGTAGACCTTCGATTCAATAGTTTGTGGCCCCATAACTCTTTATAGATTGGGAGAAAACCTCCAAGACATTTGACCCAAATTTCAGAGAAATCTTTAAGAAGGAAATTACGATAACTTCCGCCAACTTTTATTTTGCCACTTACCTAACTTGAGATGCAACACCTGAACACTTAAAATAGGACATACCACATCATTCTTAATTTATTACTCACCCTCCTTGTCTTTCCACGAATATACGAGGTAATTTAGACGTTTTGAAAAGTCGGGGTGTTACAAGTAAAATCGTAGGGAGTATTTTAAAAAAAATAACATAATAAAATAAAATAATTTTTATTCATATGTACATAAGCCCAATAAATAAAATAAAATTTTAAAAGAAACGCATATCTTACACCCAACCCGTGCCCTATACAAATCAAAATCGATCTTAATTTAAAATCCAAAAGGCCAAAACATTACTACTCCCTCTGTCCAAAGATAGTTGTTCATTATTAACTTACATAGGGATTAAAGAGCAATAAATGATAGTAGTAATTTTATCATATTATTTTTATTAATTAAATTTAAGTCATCTAAACATTGCAAAATAAATAGTATTAAATAATAAGGATAAAATAGACACAACATGATAAATTATTTATTAATTTTATAAAGTGAATAAATATTATTATACATCTCAAAATAGTATCATGGACAAATAAAGATAGACGGAGGGAATATTATTATTGATTTATGTTTGTGTTGAGCTTTGTCTGGTTATTAGGTTATTAAATGGGCATCCAATATGCCTCGTATTACAATAAAATAACATATGTTATTAGGTTATTATATACTTCCTTAGTCTATTTAGCTATGATTTGACATGCTTATTAAGAAAATAATAATTGAAAAAATGATAGTTGGCACAGTGAGTTTACCATTTACCTCATTATATTTTTTAAAGATATTAACTCAGTGTTAATAAATTGAAGATATAATAGAGAAAAAAAAATTGACCTTCCTTTATTTATCAAAAATGACACAAGTAAAAGGAGAAATCAAATTAAAAATATTTAACAAATAAATAGAGCCGAAGGAAGTATCCACTGTACCTAAAGGGGATAGTAATTTTTGGTTTGAACCTCATCGAAGTCGTGACGAAAAACTTATTAATGAGTCCTTTTTAAATTTTATTTTATGAGTTTGTATGTTTATATAATTATATGACATAAAAAATAATTTAAGTTTCTCAAATTAATAAGTGCTAGTTTATGTATGAAACTCACCTTGCCAATAGTTTAGGTATAAAATTCAAAAAAAAAAAAAAAAAAACAGTTTCAGTGTGTTTCTGACACTTATCTTTTTTTTTGTTCTTAAATTATATGTCAAATCAAACTACTAATATATATTAGGACGAAGGGAGTATATATATATATTTTTTCCTTTTCTAGCTTTGAAATGTACTTAATTATAAAAGGGAGGTAAACTAGCTCAAGTAGGTAGCCGGTGAACATGTTTGCTTCCCTTATGTTGAGGGTAGTTGAGTCATTTGAGCTGATTTTTTTTCGAGGAATTTTCACATATAGCCACTCAAAAATAGCCTAATTACTCTCCATAGCTATAATTTAATAATTACAATACATAGCTACATGTTATAGGGAGGAGAGAGGCGAGCAAGACTGGAAGATAGAGGAGAGAGGCGAGTGAGAGAGGGCAAAGTGTAAGAGAGAGGTGAATTGTATATGTATATCGGTTAGATAATTGTATATTATACATATGTATTTGTATAAATGGCAAGCGAGATTGGGCGAGGGAGGAGAGAGATGAGCGAGATTGGGAGAGGGAGGAGAGAGGCAAGCGAGAGAGGGCAGAGAGTGGGAGAGAGGTGAATTGTATATGTATATCGGTTAGATAATTGTTATTAAGCGAAATTGGGAGAGGGAGGAGAGAGACGAGCGAGATTGGGAGAAGGAGGAGAGAGGAGAGTGAGAGAGTGGGAGAGAGGTGAATTGTATATGTATATCGGTTAGATAATTGTATATTATAAATATGTATTTCTATATTCTGGCGAATTATATATATACAAACGTGGTTAATTATACAAGCTTGAAGTCAGCCCACGTAATTAATGTATAATGTTAGTCGCAAGTGGTAATTATATCAAACTATAGCTATGATGAGTAATTAAGCAGTATAAATTTGCTTAAACGCGTAATTTTTCCTTTTTTTTCTCATTATGTGTCGGTATTTGTCTTCGTGATTTTTCTTGTATTTTTTTCCTCCATTTGTGTTGTCCAAACTGATCATTTCACTCCATGACTTTGAGTTACTTTATGTTTTATGTAATTTATCTGTGGTTAGAACTCAGCCTGTGTGAGTGTTGTTGCTCCCAGTATAAACGCAAGTGTACGTGGTCGCGCAAGTAATATATATTCTTGAAGAACGAGTTATCGTTCCCAAGGGACTTATGATCAATTTATATCTAACACTTAATGCTACGAATAAAAGTAAAAGTAACTGTTTAAGAGATTGTGATGATTGTTAACTACTAATAATTATGCACTAAATAAGAGTAACCAATTGTGAACGACTTTAATATGATGTTTCAAGCAAGTAAAAGGCAATTCCAGGGCTGCAGCATATACTGAATATTATGTATCATATTATCGACTTAGAAGTAATTTCAGTTGTCAAGTTACTGGTTTACAGGCTTAATTGTATGAGTCGGGTTATACACCTCTAGTCGCCTACTCTAGTTAGTTGTCTAACTACATCGTTGAGCGGGGATAAACAAACTAACTGGCGAGCATTTATATTTCATCCCGTTTCGTAACCAAGCGGGTTGTTCGTCCGGCTCACTCCTGCACACAAATCACCTCAGCTTAATGGATCAATCAAGCTCTGTATATTCTCTGGTCTATCTAACCTCTCCTTTCCCGATTCAAGTTTAGACAATATATTTATCTTATGGTGATCAATCATAAAATACTAAAACAAGAACATAGAAGTAACTAATAATGACAACCAAGAATTAATTCAACAATCCTTTAATAATCAACAACTCATTCGTAGCTACATCTCCAGAACTAAGGTGTTTAGCCACTCATGCTATTAGAAAACCACAAAATACAACTGTTCATGCGATTTTCGAAAAATAGGAGAGTTAAAAGATCAAAACCTATTACAAACGTGAATACTTGCTCTTGCACACCCAATAAAAGTCAAACGCTAATTATGGAGCCCTAAGGGTCTATTTATAATGGTAGAAAAATTAGAGCCAAAGTCTATTACAATTAGGAATCCTTTTTTAACACTTTTAAGCTGGAAAAGTCGGGATTCCACTGGCGTGTCGCGCCTCCCATCGCTCCCAGACTTCACCTCTGAAGTTTCCATGTTGGCGCGCGCGCCTCTCAAAGCGCCTGAGAAAGGCCCTAGAATGTTGGGCCTTGGCGCGTCGCACCTCTCATAGCGCCCGAGAAAGGCCACTGAATGTTGGCCATTGGCTCCTCGCGCCTAGTAGTGTGCCTGGTCCCGGGGCCTTCATTCTTAGCCGCTTTCATGCTCTCTTGCAATTCTTTTCTTCAATTTGACTCCAATTTCCTTGAGAGTTCCTGAAATCTCTAATCACATGTATTAGTGCATAATCATAGCAAGTATAACAAAATCAAGCTAATAGACTCAAGATCATTCATTACTTCAATAAATTCATGGGCAAATATTGACAACTTAGGCATATAAATATGCTTAAGATCACCACCCCACACTTAGACTTTTGTTTGTCCTCAAACAATCTTTAGACTATCAACTCTATTCTTTTCACAACCCTTGGACTTATCAACCCACCTTAAAATCAACCAAACATTTTTAATCATGATCTTGTAGTTCACAACGGATGCGCACTCCACAACTTTTACACCAAGTTACAACACATGTTCAAAGAATGACTCTTTTAATACTTTTCCAGGCTAATGCAAATTCATACAAACACACCAATTAGATAATCCTACACATGCCATGAATGCCCTCACTTATTTTTGTTTAGTAAGGCCTTTCACTCAAGCAATCACAATATCAACAAAGCCTATTTTGTTCAAACAATCAGCTCACTCTCACAAAAGAGGTTCTTACTTCTCTCAACATACCATAAGCTTGCCCATAGTGTATTCTTACTTTCGCATTATATTTCTCAAGGAATCAAGAGGACTTTCATTTGGTTGTAATGTCGGCTTAAGGTAAGGGAGGAAATATTTAGGAATCATTTTGGTGACTACATTTCCCTAATGAACATGTCATTATATTGCCAACAATCTCCTTCATAGCTTTTCTTTCCTCCTAGTACACACTTTATGAATATGTTACCCCTTTTTGTTGCTCCATCTTCGCCATTTATCATTATTATTATTATTTTTTCTCATGCCTTTGCACTAGCCACCCTCACTTTAGATTTTAAGGTCCGAGTAAGGTACACATTATCCTTAATAGGATCAGGGTCAATGTTTCGAGCATAGTTCTGAAATAGCCACCCTTAATTGAGTTGAGGTGCACATTGTCACTAAGGACCAGGGCCAAAATAGAATTTTTAACTATCCTTTTCTTTTCCACACAATGTAGCATTTCACCCTTTATTATATCAACCAACAATTTTCAACCCTTCTTCTTAACATAGTGCATAAATGATTTTATTAGGATAAAAAAACTTGGTTTCAAACAAACAGGTTTCGGCTTATCATGTGGCTTATCAATAAACAAGGCTAAATGCTCAGTGGGGCTTCACTAGGGATAATTTCAATGGTAGGCATACAAGTAGAGTCAAGAATTGATTAATTCAAAGAAACGCCTCCATCACATTCCCTAAGTCATACAAGCTACTAATTCAATCACACACAAGGCAAGTTCTAGATATCAAGTTAAGCAAGAACCAATCAACTCTCACCACACATGGCATCATGACACATATACAGACACACCAACTAACATGCTCATACAACTTATATTGTAGTATCACTACACAATTAAGCCCATTTATTTTATTGTATTTTATTTTGAGTCAAACTAAGAACACATGCTTATTACAAGGTTAACATTCTATTTCACTTTTCCAATTGTGACTACCCATGACGTTTGGCTAACTTTTTCGGACATAGTTTCAAAGACCAAGGTTGGTTTCTCAATCCTACTCTTCTATGTGACTAATTTTCCCTTAAGATGGTCGTCATCCATCCATCATTAGGAACTGTCACTCCTATGACGACTCTAAGACTCAATAAAGCAGTAAACTAGTCCTAGTCGGTTCAAAGGGACAATCCTTAGTAAAAGTACCGAAAACAAATGCTGAGGAACCCAAAATTTAAAATTAAAAGTTAAACTAAAACTAACACTAGACTCGATAAAGCAGTAAACAACTATATACAATAGAGACATATTACCCCACCCCACACTTAAAAATAAGCATCGTCCTCAGTGCACAGTTTAAAGCAAAGTATAGAGTTAGGAATACTCCCTCATGCCTCTAGGCCTCGTTGTCACCGTCATCGAACACCATCAAGGCATTCGCCTCCTCCTCCTCATCATCATCTTCCTCATCATCCATCACCTCATCAGCAGTAGCCACATCATTATCCATGTGCTCCAGAAATACGGGACCAGTCCTGCACAAGGACGCTACACTCTCGGTCAAAGGGTAGCGATCCGCCAAGTTTTCCATCTCCTCATCTGTAACCGGGCGTCTTCCTATCCGCAACTGCAGCTCTGCCATACCGAACATTCTTGCCATGACACTGTCATCACGGGATTGCCTCTCTTGGGAAGACAAGAAAGGTCCATGGAATGTGTCTAGTGCCTTTGTTTGAGTCACATCAACTAACTTACCTGTCGGATTCGGGTGAAAAGAAATAGTCAGGTCCATAACCTCTTTCTCAATACCCCGGGCCCTCAGAAACTGGGTGATCAAACCCCCATAGCAAAAACACCACCTCATATTATTCCAAAATTTCATCATGTTATGTCTAAGAATCGCCCCTACATTAATGGGCATCCCCTTCATCAACATATAAACCAACACTAACCTATCCCTTGTTACCTCTGTCAAACGTTTCGCAGGTAGTAGCACACTACACACTATCTTTAACCACACCCTAGCAACTTGATTGAAATTAGCAAAATGGAGGGTATTATGCCTCCCAGTATCCATGTTGCTCTCCCACCTAGCCTTGGACTCTACCCCACATAAAGTATGTCGGATATCCCTATAAGGAGGTTTATCCTTCAATGAATTAAAGTCATCATAATCACAATTCGGGGTCCTCAAAAAATCATTTAGTATCGTAGCATTGAACTTCACATCCTTACCTCAAATAGGAACAATTTTATATTTAGTTTCAGTGAGCCAATTTGCATAAAACTCACGAACTAAAGACAAATTACAATCTCCCGGATGATCAAAAATAAATCTCAGCCCCAACTCAAGCACAATCCGATAAATAACAAAAAATTGAGACTGCAACCTTACCTCATGGACATACTAGTCACCCATATACTTCGGTTCACGCTGACACTCAAACCATTCCCAACCATACTGCTCCACAGCCTTTTTCCCAAATTTCTGGATTGGTTCCCAATTTCTGGACCCGGTGCTTCCCCGTTCCTTCTCCGCTTAGAACCAGCCACATTCTTTGCTTTTGGAGACATTGTAACCTGTGAAGAAGAACAAAAATGGAGAAAAAGAAAAAAAATTGAAATTAGAGAGGGGGGTTCGAGTTTGGCAGTGGGTGAGGGAAAAAATGGAGAAAGAGTTGGGAGGAAGAGAGAAGTGGGGAAAAGTAGTGTTGGAGTTGTGGGTGTTGAGGTTTTATAGTGGGTGGTGGGGAAGAAAAAAGGTTGGTGGTGTTAATGGAGGTTTTTAAAGATGAAAGGTGAGAAGAAGAACAAGAGTTGGAGAGAATTTAGGGGGGTTGGGCGGTTTTTAGGAGAATAGGGAAAGAATTTGGGATTTGGGGAGTTTTAAGGGTAGTGGGTCGGGTTTGAACCGGGTCAAAACCCGGTTTTTAAAAAAACATTATGGGAAATGGCGCGATGGAGGAGTAACGTACCAGTGTAGCGCCCAACATCGTCGTTGAATCTTCATGCCAGTGCGCCTGGCTTCAGGTAAATGCTGAGCTTGGGCGCGATGGAGGGGCGACGCACCTGCGTAATGCCCCAACACCGTCCCTAAATCTTCATGCTAGGCGCGGCGCACCTGCCAGTGTGCCTGGCTTCAGTCCTTTTTTTTTATTACTACAAACTACATTACAATTAATGAAAATAAAATCCTATCAAGCTAAAAGTAATAAATAAAAGTACTTCCTAGATTCTAAGAATTGAAACTACGCTAAAAATAAGAAATCAAAAATTAAAAACAAACTACCTATCTATTACATAATGTTCATGGGTTGCCTCCCGTGTAGCGCTTGATTTACCGTTGCGGCACGATGCAACTTGGATCATTCATCATTTATCTCAAGAGCCTCCTGATCATGATCTGAATCCTCACCAAAGTAGTGTTTCACCCTTTGCCCATTGACCAAGAACGTAAGACCAATCTTACCTTTAAGTTCAACAACCCCATGTTGTGTCAATCTTACCACTTCAAAAGGACCCATCCATTTAGACCTTAGTTTTTTGGGGAATAACCTCAATCTAGAGTTAAAGAGTAGTACCTTTTCCCCAGAGTGAAAGTACACACAACTATGTGCTTGTCATGCCACCTCTTCGTCTTTTCTTTGTAAAGCCTGACATTCTCATACGCGTTGAGTCTAAATTCCTCAAGTTCATGCAAATGATTCACTCTCTTTTTACCAGCCAGCTCGGGGTCCAAATTCAACCTCTTAATTTCCCAATAAGCTTGGTGTTCCAATTCTGCCAGAAGATGACATACTTTACTGAACACTATGTGATAGGGAGAAGTCCCTATGGGTGTCTTATAGGCAGTCATATATGCCCACAACGCATCATCTAACTTCTCTGACCAATCTTTCCTCTGCGCATTCACGGTTTTCTGCAAAATTTGCTTCACCTCTCTATTCGAAACCTCTACTTGGACACTCGTTTGATGATGGTAAGTTGTAGAAACTTTATGACGATTATCATACTTAGCAAGAAGATTTTTGACTAGATGGTTAATGAAATGCTTACCTCCATCACTTATGATTGCTCTTGGAGTGCCAAAGCGAGTGAAGATGTGCTTTTTGATGAACTTTATCACCACTCTTGAATCATTTGAAGGAAGAGCAATAGCCTCAACCTATTTTCTCACATAATCCATAGCCACAAGGATATATTGGTTTCCACTAGATGGTGGGAAGGGACCTATGAAGTTGATACCCCACACATCAAAGATTTCCACCTCCAAAATGTTACTTAGCGACATCTCATGTCTTCTTGAAATAGTACCCAACCTTTGGCATTTATCATAACCCTTCACAAAAGCAATAAATTTTTTAAATAATGAGGGCTAAAATAAACCAGATTGTAGCAGTGCGCTCTCCTCCGTGGTGACCTCCATATGGGCTAGCATGACAACTTTCGAACACTTTGTGAACCTCATACTCCGGAATGCATCTTCTCACTACCCGGTCCACACCTTATTTAAACAAGAACGGTTCATCCCAGATATAGAACTTAGCATCATGATTGAGCTTTTACTTTTGTTGGGTGGTTGCACCCGGAGGATATTCTCCACTTACTATTAAATTCATAATGTTTGCATACCATGACACTTGAGAGATATCTAATGCCATCAATTGTTTATCTGGAAATTCTTCCTGAATTTGCTCACCTTCATTCACATGGGAAAAATCCTCCAACCTAGACAAGTAATCCGCTATCTGATTTTCAGTACCTTTCCTATCTTTGATCTCAAGGTCAAATTCTTGGAGAAGTAATATCCATCGAATCAGCCTTGGTTTAGCATCCTTCTTGTTGAATATGTACCTAATAGCTGCATGGCCAGTAAAAACAATCACGTTAGTACCTACCAAATACGATCTGAACTTGTCAAAGGCGAACACTAGAGCTAGCATCTCCTTCTCAGTCACTGTGTAATTAGCTTGTGTAGAGTCAAGGGTCTTGGTTGCATAATAGATCGAGTGGAACACTTTATTCTTTCTTTGTCCTAACACTGCACCCACTGCTACGTTGCTTGCATCACACATGAATTCAAATGGTAGTCCCCAATCCGGAGCAATTGAGATGGGAGCCTCATTTAAGTTCCTCCTCAACATCTCAAAAGCTTTCAAGCACATTTCATCAAAGTCAAACTTCACCTCCTTCTCTAAAAGACTGCACATAGGTCTTGCAATTTTGGAAAAATCCTTGATGAATCACTGGTAAAAGCCTGCATGACCAAAAAAACCACGGACCCTTTTTATAGAAATTGGAGGGGCAGTTTTTCAATAACTTCTACCTTGGCCTTATCAACCTCTAAACCAGACTTCGAGACCTTGTGGCCAACACTATCCCTTCTCTAACCAAAAAATGACACTTTTCCCAATTAAGAACTAAGTTAGTGTCCTTACATCTAGCAAGTACTTTATCAAGATTCTGAGACATACCTCAAAAGACTTCCCAAAGACGGAGAAATCATCCATGAACACCTCTACAAAGTCTTCAACCATATCATGAAAAATGACCATCATACACCTTTGAAAAGTCGTCAGTGCATTGCAAAGTTTGAATGTCATGCGTTTGAAAGCATATGTACCATAAGGACAAGTGAACGTGGTCTGTTCCTGATCCTCGGGTGCAATCAAGATCTGGCTGTAATCGGAATTCCCATCTAAGAAACAATAGTACTCCTGCCCTTCTAGTCGGTCAAGCATTTGATCAATGAAGGGAACGGGGTAGTGATCTTTCCGGGTAGCATCATTTAGTTTCCGATAATCCATACAAATTCTCCAGCCGGTCATTGTTCTAGTAGGAATCAACTCATTCTTTTCGTTCCTCACCACAGTCATACCTCCCTCCTTGGGAACACATTGCACCGGACTTACCCATTTACTATCAGAGATCGGGTACACAATTCTAACATCTAGTCACTTTATCACCTCCTTTCTCACCACTTCTTTCATCAAAGGATTTAGCCGACGTTGATGTTGTGCACTCGATTTGTGATCGTCTTCCATGTAGATTTTGTGCATATATAACGCCGGACTAATCCCATGAATATCAGCCATCTGCCATCCAATCACCTTATTTCTCCTCTTTAGGATTCTCAATGCCACATTAACCTGTATTTCAGACAACTCTGCAAAAAGTATAACAAGAAAAGTTTCATTAGTACCCAAAAATGCATACCTTAGGTGAGCAGGCATAGTTTTTAACTCCATCTTGGGAGCTTTTTCAATTGAAGGCTTTGGTAGAGGTCCTAACTCACGATCTAATGACTCGACTCTCCGTTTGTGAGTTTCCACAAGTGCCAGATTCAGACATGTTTCTATCTCTTGGGCCTCAGTATCTCCATCTACCTCATGACATGTTAACACTCTCTATAAGGGATCTTCAGGCACAACTACTTGTGATTCTACTATTTGATCAACCACAGTAATAGCAGACAACTCTTCATAGATAGAAGGCAATTTTAAATCGTGGTAAACATCGAATACCTCAACTTTATCATGCGCCCTCATAGTTAGTTGACTAGCTGCTACATCAATCAATGCCCTACCTGTGGCCAAGAACGGACGTCCCAAAATGAATGGAACTTCAGAATCAGGTTTAAAATCTAAGACCACAAAATCTATAGGAAAAATCAATGAACCTACTTGAACTAACACATCTTCTACCAGCCCCTCAGGCCTAGCAATGGATATATCAGCAAGTTGGAGAATAACAGTGGTTCTTTTTGGACTACCCAACCCAAGCTTTAGATATAATGATAAGGGCATTATATTTATACTCCCCCCTAAATCACACAATCCGCGGGCATGAACACTTTGCCCAATTGTAATCTGCATAGTAAAACTACCCGTATCTTTTAACTTTTTGGGCAGTCTATTTTGGATCCTAGAGCTGCACTCCTCAGTAAGTGCTACAGTTTCATACTCCGTGAGCCTCCTCTTGCTAGCCATTATGTCCTTCAAGTATTTAGCATACTTCGGGATACCCTGCAAAATGTCAACCAAAGGCAGATTAATGTGAACCTATTTAAGGAGAGAGAGAAACTTACCGAATCATTCATTTTCATTATGCTTTTGGAGTATCTCTTCATTGGTCATCCCCCCTTTGGTGCACTAGGACTCGCGCCTTGGTTAGGATTTTGGTATTGTTGCCCAACCCCTTGAGAACGGTATTGTTAGCCCCTTGCGCCTGATTTTGGTTTTGGTTCCCACCCCATGAGAAGTTAGTATGGTTCCTCCAACTAGGATTGTAAGTGTTACCATAATTTTGCTGAACTCCACCCCTTTGCGCATTACCCACATAGTTTACGGAATCCGTATTTGCCTCACATTGCTCGGTTTCATGAGTTCCACTACCACATACCCCACACCAATTTGATGCTTGTTGTACCATGTTAACCGGTACCTAGTTTAGAGCCATCTATTTAAAATGTAAGGTCATGTTATGCTACATTACATCTAACTTGGCATTTATGGCAGTATCTTGATCTACATCTAAGATCCCCGCAGCCTTTTGGGTTGTGGTTCTAGGCATTTCTCCCTTATAACCCTTGGTTCCCTTCGGAGAGTTTATCGAGTAAGTCGAACAACTTTTCACATGTTTTAGCTAGGTCTTGTCCACCTGCTGCACTATTAAGAAGTGCACGAGCATTATAATCTAGACCCTAAAAGAAAGTGTGAGCAAGTACCTCATTAGTTTGCATGTGGTGTGGTCAAGCATTCAACATTTGTTTGAAACGAGCCTATGCTTGATACATGTCCTATCCCTGGTTTTGAGTAAAGCTTACTATCTCACTCCTCAGCTTAGCAGTTTCCTTCAATGGGAAGAATCGACTCAAGAACTTCTTTGCTAGAAAATCCCAAGTAGTGATGGATTTTGGTGGCTCAGAATCTAAGCGGCTCCTAACAATGAGTATGGGAACAACGTCAACCTCACATAGTCCGATGAGACTCCAGTTGGGATGTATGTATTAGTAATATCTATAAAGTTCCTAAGGTGAATTTGAGGATCCTCGTAGGGGAGACCCGTGAATTGCTCATTAGAATGGAGGAGTTGTACCATGCCCTGCTTTAGTTCAAATCTATCCTCCGGTGGAGGTTTCCTAATACTAGATGCCAAGTTGGCTGTGAGTGGGATTGCCACATCACGGACTGGTCTTGCAGGTACGACATGGGGTACTCCTTGGTTATTCGGGTTCTCTTGGTTGTTCACGTTCTCTGGGTTATTCACGTTTTCTTGATTATTATCATCATTGTTTCCCCGAACGCCCAACCCCAATTCTCCTGGATATCCTGATTCATTTTTCTACGCTGGCGTAAAATTCTTTCAGGTTCGTTGTACGATTCGACAAGTTCTCCCTTCCGAGCCAGACCTGAAAATCAAGTGCCTGAAATAAACAAGCTAAGATCAAGTAATTAATACCTGAGTATTCTAATTGTAGACTTAAGAAGATCGAATGTAAATCAATTTTTAAGTCCCTGGCAGCGGCGCCCAAAACTTGTTGCTCCCCAGTGTACACGCAAGTGTATGTGGTCGTGCAAGTAATATAGATTCTTAAAGAACGAGTTATCGTTCCCAAGGGACTTATGATCAATTTATATATAACACTTAATTCTACGAATAAAAGTAAAAGTAACCGTTTAAGAGATTGTGATGATTGTTAACTACTAATAATTATGCACTAAATAAGAGTAACCAATTGTGAACGACTTTAATATGATGTTTCAAGCAAGTAAAAGGCAATTCCAGGGCTGCAGCATATACTGAATATCATGTATCATATTATTGGCTTAGAACTAATTTTAGTTGTCAAGTTACTGGTTTACAGGGTTAATTGTATGAGTCGGGTTATACACCTCTAGTCACCTACTCCAGTTAGTTGTCTAACTACATCGGTGAGCAGGGATAAATAGACTAACTGGCGAACATTTATATTTCATCCTGTTTCGTAACCAAGCCAGTTGTTCATCTCGGCGTCACTCCTGAACACAAATCACCTCAACTTAATGGGTCGATTAAGCTCTGTATATTCTCTGGTCTATCTAACCTTTCCTCTCCCGATTCAAGTTTAGACAATATATTTATCTTATGGTGATCAATCATAGAATACTAAAACAAGAACATAGAAGTAACTAATAATGACAACCAAGAATTAATTCAACAAGCCTTTAATAATCAACAACCCATTCGTAGCTACAACCCCAGAACTAAGGCGTTTCGCCACTTATGCTCTTAGAAAACCACAAAATACAATTGTTCATGCAATTTCCGGAATATAGAAGAGTTAAAAGATCAAAACCTATTATAAACATGAATACTTGCTCTGGCACACCAAATAAAAGTCGAACGCTAATTATGAAGCCCTAAGGGTTTACTTATAATGGTAGGAAAATTAGAGCCAAAGTCTATTACAATTAGGAATCCTTTTTTAACACTTTTAAGCTGGAAAAGTCGGGATTCCACTGGCATGTTGCGCCTCCCATCGCTCCCAGAAAGGCCCCAGAATGTTGGGCCTTGGCGCGTCGCACCTCTCAAAGCGCCTGAGAAGGGCCACTGAATGTTGGCCATTGGCTCCTCGCGCCTAGTAGTGTGCCTGGTCCCGGGGCCTTCATTCTTAGCCGCTTTCATGCTCTCTTGCATTTCATTTCTTCAATTTGACTCCAATTTCCTTGAGAGTTCCTGAAATCTCTAATCACATGTATTAGTGGATAATCATAGCAAGTATAACAAAATAAAGCTAATAGACTCAAGATCATTCATTACTTCAATTAATTCATGGGCAACTATTGACAACTTAGGCATATAAATATACCTAAGATCAAGTGTACTTACATTCCCGGTCCCAAGCATGTATAAAGAAGGGTGTGGTAAGCTAAGTTTCTTAGACTCTTCATTTTCAGTGTTGTATCAATGTTGATACGATGTGGGTGTGGAATCCATAACCGATCTAATCAACCGATTTTGGGTACTTTGACCAAATTTGACGGAGATATTCTGGATATAATTATCTCATAATTTAGGTTTTATAACTCTACTTTAGATATTTGAATTGTTTTTTTAGCTGAATCCCCTCACCTGTATCCCTGAATTTTAAAATTTAAATCATAAAGAATCCAACTACTAGATCCACAACTGTATCGGACACCCACTCCAGAGTCTGAACAACTTAAGTGGTAGGCTAACAGCCCGCATAAAGCTCGCCATCATGAAAACTCCTCATAATACAAATGAAGAAGTGGGGTTTGATATAGCTGACCCCAACCTATTTGTTCTTTCTTTGACTATCATATTTCTAAAAATGTATTTAACAAGGGTAATACTACTATATATTACAGGTAACTAATGTTTCTCAAATAGATAGAAATGTATTGGCTAAACACCAAAACACTAGAATCAGGGGCGGACCTACTTGCATTGTGAGGGTGCACGTGCATTCAGTAACTTTTTTAAAATTTTTTTTGTATATATATGTATAGATAGTTGATAAACGATTATATATTTAACTGTGCACCCTTATAACTAAAAGTTGTCTAGGTGTACTGGTCGAAGTAGCCCACTTGCAGCGTGACTGCGCGCTAGTTCGATTCCCGCGGAAGTTAACATTTTTTTAACTTTAAAATCAGCTTTTTCTTTAGAGTTAAACCTTTTTAAAAATTGCTTTTATTAAAATTCATTTTCACCACCTCATCTAACCCCACCCCCTTTCTTAACTAAAAACAAATAAAATCCCTAGCACAATTCTAAACAAAATATAAGACTGCTAGAAAATCTACAACTTGCACAATTCTAAACAAAATATAACACTGCTAGAAAATCTACAACTTACAAGTATTCTTCATTACATAACTAAAGGCATACTCCTATTATCTCTGCATAAATGGGTAAGATCTTCTTTTTAAGCGTTTTTTTTTAAAGAATTTGTTGTTGATTCTTGTGATTTGAGATGGATAGACTTATGTAAAGAGAAATGCAGGTGAATTCTTTTCACGAAAACTAGTTTTAAGACTTGGAATCATAGTTTGAAATGATTCAATTTACATGTTGGTGAAGTAAATAGCGTCCACAATAGGTGTTTCAACAAGATGCTAGATTTTGAGAATCAATCTCAATCCATTCAAGTTGCTTTTAACAAGCAATCTGAGAAAACAAGAAGTGAGCATTGAATTCGTTTAGAGGCTTCTACTAATGTGGCAAGGTTCCTCTTGGAATTTGGATTGTCTTTTCGAGGTCATGATGAAAGTGAGTCTTTAAAAAATAAAGGTCTTTTTTTAGGTTTTTTGGATTAGCTTGGAAAAATGCTTCCGGATATGAATAATGTTATTTTAAAATATGCTCCGAAAAATACTATGATGACTTCTCCAAAAAATGTTAACGTTATCCTTGTGCCACTCCTAGCCTTACCCTTGAGTCACTCTTAGTAGTGCCCCCTATCTTCAAGTCTTGGGTTCGCCTTTGACTAGAACACGAAATATTTGGCACTTCCATACGTGGTATAGGGTTTCTCTACATCAGTGTGTAAACTTATGAGATTATATTGTCAAAGTTACCGATTACCATATGGTTATTTTTATTTAATGCACAGAAACTACATTTTCAATGAACAGTAAAATGTAGAGCTTCTTTAATTTCCTCTTATAGTTCTAGCTTCTTTTTGGCAAGCGCAACCCGTTGCTTGCACTACATTGTCTGACGATAACCTTGCCTGACCGCTTCCACTCTGACTGAGCTAACTGTCGCACTTGACTTCTATATCCCATTATCCATAGATCTCCTTCCTTATCGTTGCCGGTCTAAGCAGAAGGTTGCTAAAGTGTTTAACATGACAAGTTTGTATAGCATAATATCATTTTTACTCCATCATATACGCATTTATGCACCACATCAAAATTGATTATTATTAATTGCCGCTAAATCTGTATTTTTAGTGGCAATTAGCACTCTTTGTATATGTCCCTAAAGCCTTTAGCGACATTGGTTCTAATGGCACTTAACTAATGCCGGTAAAGATTTTAGCAATCTTTATTAATATCAATATTTATTGCTGCTAAAAATTGTTTTTGTTGTATTGATGTCTTATTGAAAATAATGTTTTCCTTTTTTTTTCTTTTCCCACATTTGTTTGTACTAGTCTCTAGGCACGTGTATCCCATGTAATTTTATTTTAGATTTATTAAAACGATTAAAATTCTATGAAAACATGCTTGTAATGAGTAATAAAATACAATATTTACAAATAAATCATTAGAAGTGTGCCAAGAAAACACCAAATAAGGGGATGTTTAAAAGTAATTCCTTATAAGCAACCAACTGTAAATCTGAACATTGGTTAGTAGTAGCAAACTTCCAATAAAGTCACAAATAACTAATTTGAGCCTGATAAAAATACAGAAATTCGTAGAAAATTAAATTAAAGAAGTCTAATAGGGTGAAAACACAGAAAAAATAAACTGGGGAAAAAAATACAATATACACATCCTTCTTAAGACTTTAATTATAACAATATAGATGAAAAAGAAACATAGAATTACTACATAATTTTCGGAGTTCTTGTCTACACCATGTCTCATAACTAATCAAAATACAAGAGTCTTCTTTATCGAGTCAAACAAAAACATAAATCAAATAGTATAATAATGATATAAACGCTTCACTACTGTAACTATAGAAAGAAATTAATAAATTTGGATTGGAGTATCATGGAACCAAATAAAAATGGTGGAATATCAAAAGATATCTTAAAGCTCTAAATTGATAATTAGAGGTTATGAATATGAAAAGTATGAGAGTTATGGATTTAAGAGTAGCAATTGAATAGGTATTTAGCTATGGTTTATGATAGTGAATATTTAAAGCAAATAAAAAAAATGAAGAAAAAGTAAAAGATCAGTGCAAATAATATTTAAGTAAAACATATTATAATGTTATTAATAGTGAATAAAACATAATTGCATCATAGACTTCAAATAATTAATTTTCCCAATGCATTAACGTACAAATTACTTCAGTGAATTCAGTTTGGAATATACAAAGAAAACTTTTTCATGATGTTAAATAGTACTCCTCCGTCCCAATTTATATGATACATTTCAGATTTCGAGATTCAAACATGTTTATCTTTAACTGTAAATTTTTCAAATATCTTTCTAATATTTTGGACTATCAATTATTGTGACTTATAGTACTCTTTACGTAGTTTACAAATATATAAATTTCATTTTTAAAAAAATTGATGATTTCATGCGCAAGTTATCGATCAAACTTAAATTGTTTGACTCTCAAAAAAACAAAATGTGTCACATAAATTGGGAGAGAGAGTACTACATTAAGTTATTCAAATTAAAAATTAAGAGAAGCGGAAAAGAGTTAACTATCATATTTTTTCAGACATACGTATTCATGTGCCAAATAAATATACATACATTTGACTTTAACAGCTTCCCACTTTAATATTTGGTACAATGATAATATAATATGATTTAATATAAAATTAATTAAATAATTTATAATTTTATGATTTAGTGTGAGGGCAAAATAGTAATCCAACTTTATACTTTGGAGCTTTCCACTTTTAGTAATACTAATTTATGTTGCACGTGTGTCTCATGCAATATGTTATAAATTCGTTAGGACGATTAAAATTCAATGAAAATATGTGTGTAATGAGTACTAAAATACAACTTTCTCAAATAAATGCTATGATAATAATTTATAGAAAATTAAATTAATTAAAGAAGACTAACAGAGAAATATAAAAAAAATAAACATAGAAGAAAAAAATAGCATACGCATCCTTCTTAAGACTTTAATCATAACATTATATGAATGAAAAAAGAAAAACAAAATTGGTACTATTGTAAAACTTAAGAACAAAAGAACAATATAAAGATGAAGACAAGAAGAATATATGATAAGAGGAACAATATAAGATAACTTTCTTTCTTTCAAGTGTTCACCAAATCTTCAAGTGTATACAATATGAACTCTTATGCCTCTATTTATAGTGTAACATAGAGGCATACAAAAAGTTGGTATAAACATGACATTAATCATGAATATAATGAAAAAGGTTATGGAGGAGTAAGGTTACAAGAATAATGGTTATAAAGGTGGAAGTTATGCTTATCTTTATAATGGAGGAAAGTAATGGAGATAATGGGTGAGAGTAACTTCTTGGTGTAATGGACATCCACACTATAATATTTTATAACACTCCCCCTTGATGCCCATAGATAATATGCCTCGTTAAAACCTTACTAGGAAAAAATCCTAGTGAAGGAAAAAGAGTACACATATATTTTAATATGTTTTGAATGTTGCCTAGTTAAAAACCTTACCAGGAAAACCCAATTGGGACAAAACCTTGGTTAAGAAAAAGAGTACAACGCATATTTTTCTCTCCCTAATAAAAACTTTACTTGATATCTCAGAGACGATGCATTCCAATCTTATATTACAGCTTCTCAAATCTTGTTGCTGGCAATCCTTAGTGAATAAGTTTACAAAATTATCACTTGAACATGTTTTGAACGTATATCTCACCATTTTATTGAAGATCACGTGTGAAAAAGAATTTTGATGAAATATGCTTTGTCCGGTCTCCTTTGATTGTATCCTCCCTTCAATTGAGTTAAATATTATTTTCGTATATGGTTACGAGAATATCCTTTTCCAAAGAAAAATCACATATTTTCTGAATATGATAGATCATGATTCCAACCAAACACACTTCCGACTTACTTTATAGATCAATATTATTTCTGCATGACTTGAAGAAGTGGTTATTAATGTTTGATTTTTTGAATGTCAAGCTATTGTTGTGCCTCCATATGTAAATAAATAGCCCATTTGCTATCGAGCTTTATGCGGATCAAATAAATATTCTGCATCTACATAATCAAATTATTTTTGACTCGGAGATTGATCATCTCACTTTTATTGAAGCTCATTTTTTCTTCTCAAAGAAAAGCACACATCTTCTATGTGTTGAGTGACTTGCTTTGTTAGTTTCTTGTCATAACTTGAATGAATATGACAATCCTTTCACATAACTTTCGTTATGTATATCAAATAATCTTATAGCATTTGCATAACCATCAATCTGTAAGTGCACCAATGCACTAATACATGGCATTTTAAATCATTTTTATGAGATCAAAAAGATTCTTTCTCTGTGTTAAGCAGTCTTAAAACCATTGGGTACGCAATGGAATTGCTTTAGGACCTTTTAAATTCTTCAAGGATTTTCATATAATCTTCCTCGTCTAGTTAGACATGATAATCATTCATTATACATATTCAAGTATTTCATCTATTGCCAGGCTGAAATAAGTCACATTGCATCCACCACTGAAAAATATATCTCCATTTAATAATGTCAGGACTTCTGTGAAAACTCTTTATGCCCCTAGGCATAAATCGTACTTTATATCTTACGATTATACTTTCACACAATGATTCATTTGTACCCCACTGACATATATTTTGATCTATGAACTATAAGTTCAAAAACATCAATTTTTTAAGTAAAACAAAATATACTTGAATAGTGCATTTTATTTGGCCAATCATTTATCTGTTCACATTATATGACAAATTTGAATTTAAGATCCTCGTAACAACTTATAGCATTGAGTGCTACTTCATATCAAAGATACCGTCGACGGCCATTTGACTCGATTCCAATATGACATAACTTATCGAGATCTCTTCATTTTTCATCATTTTTAGGTACCTAAACCTTTGCCAAGGTTTTATGAAGTGTTATGTCACAGTGCTCTTTCAAAGCACTTACCTCATTATCATGACCATTTTGATAATTTGCTCCTCTCCTTCCTCAAGGAGTTTTACGTTTGGAATCGATTGGTCTATCACGCTTCTAGCGTACCATAGACTCTGTCCTTCAAGGACTATTTATTAGAGCATTTACAACTTAATTAAAATATTGGATCAGAATATACATCTAGGAAATTATTTATAACATTTTACAAATGAATTATCTCTTGAACTTCAAGTTCACATTTTTTTAACGAGGATCTAGATAATTCATCCCACACATAATTTTCTGCCGCTAAACATATCTCCCCCTAATGTTAGTAAATCTAATATTTACCCAAACCTCTTTAGGGGATCCATCTTTGTGCGTGGTGGAGCGATAAAATCATATGTGCACACATCAAATTTTTAGATGAAAATTATTTGGTTCCTGACCTTGAACCAATTGTGATGGGAGAACCTTGTTGGCTTGATGCATACATGTTAAATAAACTCATCTCATATCAAATTTTATTTGTGAGATTTGTTCTCATAATCAATGGTCTAACTATAGTTGGAGGTATACAATTTCTGCTAAACCAACCAACATTATCAACATAATTTTATAGTTTGGAACTGTGCTCTTAATTTAATAATTCAAGCAAATAACCTTACAAAAACCAATTTGTAAGTTGTTACAAATGCACATGTGACCATACCATAGATACATCTATTAAATCATAACAGTAAGCGGTCCACATGGCAGGTGAACGGACCCATATTCACCTTTCTATATGTTCCAAATAATTTCAAGGAATACCTCCGCACCTTAGTTGATACAGTTATCATTTTATCATGAGAACAAGCAGCACAAGAGAATTCTTAAAGAATCTTTTATTTCTTCAAACATATAGTTATGTGAATTCTCAATTTCTTTTGCATCACATTTGAACCAGAATGGTCAACCGGTTATGCCAACTGAAATTTATTTTAGTAAACTTCTAGTTTACTTTTGCATGTGATTCCTTCATCATGCACATATCTTTATACAACAAACAAGAGAAAGACGGGTAACCTTTTATGTAAATATTCATAACCCGCTTTGATTGTAGTAATTTGAAGATATTTAATCTTTCAATAATTTACAGTCTCAATATAGCAATTTTTCTTTTCAATTCCTCCGAAACTTAAAAAGTTTCTTTTGAGACTTACTACAACCTCAATATTATGAACTATTTCATTTTCTGTATAGTAACAAATTAGTCCTTCCGAAACTTTCAATTAATTTTGTGTACTGCCACAAATTTTACAACACCATTCTTATGGTGACCATCTCCTTCAAGGAGGAAATTATTATTATTGTCATGGTTAAAATTATTACTGCAAGACTTATTTCTTGACAACCAATGACAAATTTGTGTTGCCACACAAAAATATTTATTTTGGTCATGACCACAACCTTTATAGAAAAGAATTATTTCTTTCTTTTGTCCTCCAATACTAGTTCATAATAAAACATACCACAATATTTGTGTAGTACTCAAAGTATATGATCAAAATGACCATTTATGTCAAAATATTTTTTTTTTCAATATCTCAAACCCCCCCCGTAGAGGTGAGATGTGACATTTATCCAACCATACATGAACATGTCCTTATCCATACAAACACAAGTCACATTCTCTTCAAGAAATGACCATAACCATTTGTACATGCTCCATAAGTTTTTATTAGTCATACTTTGACATTATTAAATTTATTTGACCCACCCACCTCAACATCACTTTAAAAGTACTAAGTGTACTACCACTTTGTATTTCTTTATTTTGATGGAGGATTTAAAAAACTTTCAAATTGGGTTGCACCAACTCAGTGTGCCCAATAATTTTTCATATCACTTTGATGGCCAAAACTTACCTTCACATTTGAAGGACCATCTTAAGAATGCATAATGTTCTTCCTTTTAATTACCACAATTGACCATTAACATTTTACCACACTCATATTCATACATTTAACCACTTGTCATTTTCAGACACGTTATGTCCTGCTACCACATTCACATAAAAGAATGGAGCAAATCAATTGAACAAATTTTATGACTTTTATCAAGTGCATATCAATTTGCTCAATCATTGTTACATCGTCATTATATAACGTTGGGACTTGAACCCAACGTATATAACGTTGGGACTTGAACCCAACGTCTTACCCATAAAAAGGCATTTTAGGTCATTATTTATTGGGACCCAACCAACATTATTTTATTATCATGATGCACCAGGACTCTCATCTGATGTATTACCCTCTTGGTGCGATAGGACTTGAATCTTTCGTCTTTCCCTCAATCAATGACATAATAAGCCAAATATAATAGGACTCACCATTGACCCTTAAAAAAATATTGTCACTTTGTGGTTAACATGCACAAATAAATATAGAACAAAAGAAACAGAATAAAAATATTCTCAACAAAGTATGTACTAATATCTTAAACTTGTCAAAACAGAAAGTTACATATAGCATTATATTATATTATGTTTGGTGCACAATAATTAAGCTAGTGAATTACCGTTGTAAATCAAAGAATCAATTGCACACTAAGACAATAATAATTTCAATTGCACTAAAATAAAACTGCTCACCAACACCACTCCTTTTTCAATTTCCCCAAAATATTTCACAAACAAAACAAAATAAATTAAAAGCTCGTGCAATAACCAAAACAGTGAGCATAATCATAAATAAAATATAAAATAAGTTTCACATACAAAAGAAAGTATATATGGTCATAGGTGGAAAAAGAAATGCACAGCAACAATAATATTAATCATTCACCTTGTTCACAAGTAAAATATAAAATAGATTCCACAATAATTTACCTTGTTTCTGAGAGAAAAATAAACACAGTTATTTTACCTTATTTTATTTACTTTGCTTCAATCCTGCAATGGTAGGACATTCGTGCTGATAACGTGTTGTAAAACTTAAGAACAAAAGAACAATATAAAGATGAGGACAAGAAGAATATATGACAAGAGAAACAATATAAGATAACTTTCTTTCTTTCAAGTGTTCACCAAATCTTCAAGTGTATACAATATGAACCCTTATGCCTCTATTTATAGTGTAACATAGAGGCATACAAAAGGTTGGTCATAAACATGACATTAATCATGAATATAATGGAGGAGGTTATGGACGTGTAAGGTTACAAGAATAATGGTTATAAAGGTGGAGGTTATGGAGGTTATGGTTATCTTCATAATGGAGGAAAGTAATGGAGATAATGGGTGAGAGTAACTTCTTGGTGTAGTGGACATCCACACTATAATATTTTATAACAGGTACATAATTTTCCAAGTTTTTGTCGACACCTTTTCTCATATCTAATCAAAATTCAAAATTATTCTCCATCGAGTCAAACCAAAGCATGAATCAAATAAAAAAATTACTTTATTTTCGTAAAGTGATATATAATCAGACTAAGGTAGATATATCATATATTTTAGATGTTGACGGCTTCACTACTTTAACTATAAAATGAAAATGATAATTTTGGATGTGAGTTTCATGAAACAAAAAAGATGAATGTATATAGAAAAAAATAGAGGAATATCAAAAGACATATTAAAGTTTTAAATTAAATACTATTTGAAGGTTTCAAAGGGCCAAAATAGATAAAAGAGAACAACTTTAATAATATTAAATATATGCAATGAACCTCCATTAAAATCTGGAAGAGTAACATGAACTCTCCATTTACTCATTGTAATAATTGATTATCACTAATTTAAACATGTAATTAACTAAATATTTATAATATTTTAATCTAGTGTAGAGGCAAAATGATCTTTCAACTTTTAACTTTTTTTGTTCTCACTTTTAGTAATATATATGATATATGATATATGATATATGATATGATCATATATATATATATATATATATATATATAACATTTAATTTTTTAAAACAAACTTTACTAATTTCCATGATGTCCGATTGAAAGAAGATGTGGAAACGAACTAAAAGTATAGGAATTTGAAAAGTATAACTTTAGAAGTTATAAAAACTTCACATAAATGACATATTAAGTTGTTTAAAAATTCAAGCAATGTTATTAATTCCAAGAAATTTAATTGATATATTTATATTAATGTTATATGACTAATTTAATCCTTAAATTCATTGAATCCCAAAATAAATATTAAATAAAAAAACAATATTTTAAATAATTTCAAGAAAATAAATTAATAGTAAAAGGTATTTTCGTAATTTAATTTTTGACTTAGATTCTTCCAACTTTTAGTATAAATATGATATGATTTTAGTATAATATGATATATGATGATAATCAAAGTTAAATTTATTTGGTCTTTATTAGAAATCCATACATTAGAAACGTTTACTGAAATCCATACATTAGAAACGTTTCTCCAAATTAGGTCTGCCCAATTATAATAAAAGTCAAATTTATTTAAGATCTTTATTTGAAAAGTCCATGAAAGCTTCCTCTTGTGCTTTAGCCATATCTAATTTTGAAACAAAATGTTCACCCTTGTTCTCTTAATAAATACCATGGTTAATCTCTTGAGTGAACATTACATTATTATTTATAATAAGTCACTTTGATTTTTTGAAATCAGTTTAGCAAGCAGAGGGTTAATTCTATTTGTTAATGTTGGTGTGACCTTTTAATATTAATAAAAATATATTATATGTCACATTATATATCATGTTATGCCTATTGATGGACATTACATTTGTGCCTCTTTACTCTCATCAATTGTGGAAGAAAGTGATCATTAGTTTTTAGTAACTTATGTAACCACCAACTCTTCATTTCATCCATTATTCTATCTTTATGTCTTGTAACTTGTGTAACATTTGGGCCACTCATTTGATAAATTTACTACCCACTATCTTTGTATTCATTGCAAGGAAGAATTCATCAACTATAAATAGTGTGGTCTTCCTTTGTATTGTAAGATAAGAAAAAACAAGATAAGTACAAGAAAATATAGATTGAAAAAGATGAGGAGTATTTTATTGTGTTTATATTGAGATTAGTATTGTAGTGAAAGAGAGAGTTGAGACAAAGCATGATATTCTAAGTCTTCAACTATATTCACTATATACAAAAGAGAATATTTATATGTTGAAGGAAGATGTTCTTTTGTGGAGGTTTGGACTCTTCAACTAATCCGGAGTTGTTTGAGTTGTACACTATTGTTGGGCTGTTGTATCCTGGAGGGGACAAGTCAAGAGTGATACTGCTGGATCGATGTAGATTATGCCGCAATGGACTTGAATCTCCTTAAAGAGAGCAAGATATCCATGCCTAAGCAAATAATTTTGAGAAAATAATTTTACTAATTTTGATTAATTGTGATAGCACCAATATAATGGTTGAATACAAAATCGCTATTATAGTGGTAAATTCAGATTCATGAGAAGAAAACACAATATTGTGAGATCATATTGATCACTGATATACCATCAAATATTAATTATGTTAAAATTTGTGATAATCTTGCAGATTTATAAACTAAGGCCTTAGCAAGATAAAGAATCTAAAGCACATTGAGGGGGACGAAATTGAAGCTAAAAAATTATAAGTTATATATGAGGAAATCCAGCCCGGGGACTAGAGATCCTATAACCAGGTTCAATGGGAAGAACGAATCATATGATGACTTGTTGTGAAATGCACTATTCTTAATTATATTCAATCCCTATGATGTGAGTGAATTTATCCTATAATGATTTGTGGAGGTTGAGTCTTGAACTCTTAATGAAAGTTTGTATCTCGTATGAGTGGGGTGACAAATTATAGGAGCACCCTTGACAGATTTCACCTATGTGAGTATGAAAGTAGGTCGCTTTCTATGAGAATGGGCTTGTTCTCAAAAACACTCATGAAACTGGGATAGCACAAGGTCGTAATGTGCTGGCTATTAAAGCTTATGTCAACACCTTGACTATTGTGTGTAAGCAATGATACTTTATTTCCCTTAAGCAGTCATAGTTCAAGTTTGAGACCACTACTGACTCTGGAGTAAAGGTTATTATTTTACTAAGTGAAGGTTCAATGCAGAGCACACCTTCATTATGCATAATAGGCTACCTTCAACCAAGTTGTGAAGAACTCTCTTATCTTAATAGTAAAATGAGTGGGGGATTGTTGGTGTGACATTTTAATATTAATAAAAATATATTATATGTCACATTATATATCATGTTATGTCTATTGATGGACATTATATTTGTGCCTCTTTACTCTCATCAATTGTGGAAGAAAGTGGTCATTAGTTTTGAGTAACTTATGTAACCACCAACTCTTCATTTCATCAATTATTCTATCATTATATTGTTACTTATGTAACATTTGAGCCATTCATTTGACAAATTTATTACCCACTATCTTCCTATTCATTGCAAGGAAGAATTCATCAACTATAAATAGTGTGGTCTTCCTTTGTGTTGTAAGATAAGAAAAAACAAGATAAGTACAAGAAAATATAGATTGAAAAAGATGAGTAGTATTTTATTGTGTTTATATTGAGATTAGTATTGTAGTGAAAGAGAGAGTTGAGACAAATAATGATATTCTAAGTCTTCAACTATATTCACTATATACAAAAGAGAATATTTATATGTTGAAGGAAGGTGTTCTTTTGTGGAGCTTTGGACTCTTCAACTAATTCGGAGTTGTTTGAGTTGTACACTATTGTTGGGTTGTTGTATCCTGGAGGGGACAAGTCAAGAGTGATACTGCTGGATCGGTGTAGATTATGCCGCAGTGAGCTTGAATCTCTTTAAAGAGAGAGAGATATCCGTGTCTCAGCCCAAAGATTTGTTTATATATTTTTGTTCATTTTATTTCAACTGTAATTTATTGTATATGTGGTATATTACACCCACAGTTAATATTTTAGAAAGGATATTCTTGGTATTACCCTTATAAATAAGTGAACAAGCAAAAGGACCGACACAACATTAAGTAGTTGTACCAAAAGAAACAAATATTGTACCATAAGCTTGGGTCCGTTTTATCTCTTCATTTTCTTCCTTAACTCCACGTGTATGTATTTAAGTTGAATGCCCTCCAATTTTCCTTCTTCTAGCAGACACGTAATACCATATTTATTTATTTATTTTTATCTCACTTTAGAGTCCCCAAATTTCTTATGGCTTCTCTTCCTTCCACTTCTCTCTGCAAAATTGATGCATTCCTTCACTCCAAATTGGTCCCTGAAGAAGGTTGGTCGAAGAGCTCTTTGTATTTTTCCTTTATTTTTCTAAAAAAAATTATATTGAGAGATTTAGCCAAGTAATGTGCGGGAAGTCCCGTATCTTATTTTGTTCTGCTAATATACTACTTCTCTTATTGATTTATTGTAGTGTTTGCTCATCAATTTTCATGCATGTCTCTTAATTATCATTTAAAGTTTCTTGAATTTTGTATTTGTTAGGAGACTCCAAATTGTGAAGTGTTTGTTCAAGGCTACTTCATGTGAGTGTTTCGCCAATTCTTGCTCATATTTTTTTCGAAAATTTCTAAAAGTTGGACACACTAAATTTATGTTGTAATTCATTGCATATCATTGACTGCTAGGTGCTAACCCTAACATTGTAGGGAAAATAGTTGTTTCTAAGCTCATTCCTACTTTGTGGTGTTGTTATGTATTAAGGTTTCAATATCATGTTAAGCAGAGTTGCACTTGTAGACATCATTGTAGTGGCCATAATGTGCTTATGTTATTGCATAAAGAAAGTGATCATGCTATATATATCAATTCATACCTTTGTAATGTGCAAAAAATTGCTTAGTGGTTATAATCAGAATACTTAAAGTTAAAAAATTATTGACAAAATTGATTTCATTTGAAATATCTTTCAATTTGCTTTTGACAACTCTAGATGAGTTAGAATTCACAAAATAAGGAATTAATAATGACAATTTCAGATACTAAATTAGAAAGTTCAATGTGAAAATATTGCCTGAAATCCCCAAAACAAACTTGTTATGGAATTCTTTACCATTGATTACATACTGTTGTTTAGTATCTTTACTCTCAAGCTGTTTGAGTGACGAGGAATGAAATATAGAAAACAACCATATGAATGGTGGAACTATATGAATGTTCACTTTCTCTTGTAACAATTTTTTAAGAGCCCGATGACTACTTATATTGAAACAAAGTTTGTTCATCTCGAGAAGTCTTCGAACTACTCATAATGATTACTTACCGTTCAACAAATGTTCAATAGAACTTCGAGTTCATTGTCACTATGTATTACAATTGATGAAAATAAATAATGTTTATGAAATTTATATGTAGAGGCAAATCACAAATCACACAAAAGTAAGTGGTATTATTAAGCCCCATAGAACTACCTCTGCTATTTAGACTTTCAAAATCTGAAAAGACTTTTGTTTTTAGATTTGAACCTGAATCTTGATCATGCTCCAAAGGTGAGATTTTTTCAAAATCTTAAAGACTTCGACTTTGACGGAAGATATGAAATCTATCTTTTGGAGTAAAATTCGTCAAATTTGATTCACGAAATACTTCCATCTTTTAATTGAGGCCTTATTAGACCCTTACATTGATTAAGTGATTGATGATTGTCTATCTTTGTGTCTGTTATAGATTTATTAGGTGTACATTATTTTGATTGAATTGATCTTTGGTTAGATGAATCTGTTTTAATTCATGAGATAGTATTAGAGAGTAATGAATCATAAGGATAGCTTTCTTGCATCGTCCATATGCCAAACACTTGTTGTCAATGATTCGTATACAAAGAGAACATTGATGAGTGAATTGCACATTCTTTCTCCAATTCTGAATCAATAAAGGTCATTAAGCACGTACATCGAGGGTTAACCTATTGACCAGAAACTATTTGATAGCATAAGTTTCTTTGTACTCATACGAGACAATATTAAAGAAGACAATAAGCTAGCGTATGATTCCATTCTTGAATTTATCACATTTTAACATATGTATGTTCTCTAATATGTTCCAAGATCTTATAGTTACCAGAAGCTGCATAAATGCAATATTTACCATTTGCAACCTTCTACTTTTTTGTTTGGAGATTTAGCTTCTCTACAACTTCTGCACCTTTTACTCTTTAGTAAATATTTAAGTTTTCCGTTATCCGTCATCTATTTTATTTTTTTCCCTTTTTTCGATGCCTAAGGATGATACAACCAAACCCTGCAAGTTGACTTCCTTCTTGGGTTATAAGGTTGGAATGAGTCACATTGCGAGAGGAGTTGAAAAATCTGTATCAAGTAAAATCACTCTTTCATCTACAGGATTTCAGTTCAGTATTCACATTTTCAACATACATACAATCATTTAGACTCTGACTTTAGCAAATTGTACAAAAAATTATCTAACTTGTACAAAAGAAGGCTAAAGGAGGATGAGAGTCGAGGATTTACTGGAGAAGTTTAAAGAAAAAGAACAATAAAAGGAGTAAAAGAGGGAGACATGATCTTCATTCAAAAAGGTATTGTTGCCTCAAAGTTTCTATCTTTCATTGTTTTATCTATGATAAAGTGAATGTGCATATAGAAGATACTCCAACTAATTTGAGATCGTGGCACATTTGATTGATTAAACTCCCCTTATTAAATACAAGTAATTAACCTTAATGTATTATATCCAATCTTCTAGCCAATTAACTATCTTTTGAATGTTTGATTAAAATATTTACATTCTGAGCTACTTTAGATTCAAGCTTTCTGGGCATAATTTATTGATGACTCAAACAGTTGGACCCTAAATTGATCAGTATCTTGCTCTTCTCTTCGATGAACTACTTTTTTACTTTTAATATTTAGGTGTGCTAAGGAGTGAGTCCTTTTTCGTGAGACTGATCTTTTCATTCAGTTTTCACCTATGTTGTTCGGACTCTTTAAAAATGTCAATGGGTGCGGATTCTCCAAAAGTAGTGTATATTTGGAGAATCCGACACGGGTGCGACATCAAAAGTGAAGTGTCTGTGCAACTTAGATTTCTACAGAGGTGTTAGAATAGGGTAGATAAACAATTTCAATTTTAATATGCCTTTTTTTTTCCAGCACTCATTGCCAATCTAACATGATTTTTTTCTTTGGTTTTAGATAATAAAGATAAACAACACTCTTTGCTAGGAGTATGAAGTTTTGCAAAATTCTTGTTCATAATTTCTCAAAAATATGTATTTTTCAACGGATTATTTGCTTGGGTCCTTGAAATTTTTTCTTCTTTCCAACTTTCTTTTGTATTGAAAATAGGTGCAGCTTGAATCAATTTTTCCGCTCTCTAGGAGTAGGAAAATGAGACTATTACATGGTGTTCGCATGTAACTTCACAGACACTCATCAAATTTTAATGGTTACGTGTGAATAGTGTAAAATTAGCTGACGAGGCTATAACAAGACACGTTGAAATAATGGTTCGAAAAGCATTTCAAGTAAGTTGTTCTCAATATAAAGTTACATAAAACTGCCCATAAACCCTCTCTAGCTTTTGAGTCCCTATGTGTTTCACTTCGCCTGAGATTATTTGTCATAGTAAGCAACAACTCTTAAGATCTACCAAAAATGGCGGACATAACGACATTTGCTTTCCAGGCTGAGATCAATCAGCTTCTTAGTCTTATTATCAACACTTTTCTACAGCTACAAGGAGATCTTTCTCCGTGAAATCATCAACAATCCTTCAGATGCAAGTCTCAAGAGTATTTTTTTAATTCTCTTTATGTATTTTTACATCATCATCTTATCTAAGATACTGTAGTTTCACGCACTTTGTGATTTTGAAATTTGACTATTTAATAGCAATTTTAATTTTTTTATTATCTTCGTAGATAGAATAATGTGATCTTTTGGAGTACTGTGGTGCCACGATTTATGTGATTTTGAAATTTGATTATTTAAGAATTAATCTGAGGAATTTTATGGTATTTGTGGATAACTTAACTTGATCATCTAGGATACTGTATAGACAACCTTTTTGAGGTTGTTTATATGTGTTGTCTTCGTGGATAGCTTAGCGTGATCTTGTAGGATACCATAGTGCCATCGCTCTCTATGATTTTGAAATTTGATTATTTTATAGAGCAGTTGAATTTCTATTTAGAGGTTTTTTTAATCTATATTGTCTTCATGGATAGCTTAAGGTGATCCTCTAGGATATTGTAGTGTCAAGGTTCTCTGTGATTTTGAAATGTGATTATTTTAGAGCTGTGTGAATTATTTTGAGGTTTTTTATCTGTATTATATTTGTGGACAACTTGATGAGATCGTCTGGGTTACCGTGGTTTCATTGCCCCCATGTAATTTTGAAATTTGATTACTTTAGAGCATAGTTCATATATCAGTCAGATATCATCTTGAAGCTTAGCTGATTGAAATGATCTTGGTTTGTAGTTTGTGTCGTCTACATCTCTACTCTGAACATAGATATTATCAGTGTTAGTATGTGATTCTGCTGATAATATATTGTAGTGCGATCGTCCTCTGTAACTTTGAAATTGGAGTAATCTAGAGCAGTTGTATCATATCACAGAGTCCATATATCAGGCAATTAATCTTTGCATGTCTATTTGAAAGCACCTGATTCAATTTTCTTAATTCGGGAAACTGGATCATTCAATGTTCTGCTTTGTCGTCATAATATTTAGCTGTTAAGAGTAAACTCTATGTAGTTTTCTATTTGCCCTATTTTTGCTCAGACTAGGTAGTGCGAAAACTTGCTTGATTTACGTCCTTTAAAGCTTTAGAGTGGACAACAGTTTACTGTTTGCAATATATGTGGTAGTTGTTTCAATAAGTGCATTGATAGTGTGAGAAACTCAGTCAATGAGTACTTTGCAGAAAATGAATTAAAGAAGGCGAGTGTTAGGATTCTTAGAGAAGGATCGAGTCATAGGACGATGAACAGGAAAATCCAAATCAATTGACTTTGACTTTCCCTTGCCTTTGTTCGAATTCCTAGATCGACCTATTTTTGTATATAACTTCAGCTCATTGAATAGAGACTGAAACCTTAGAGTTCAATGGAAGAGAGAACTCCGATCTCTTGCTTTTTACTAAAATATGACTTACCGATTTATTTATCAAAAGCCCCTTTAAATATGAGTCTTATTACATCAATAGGAAATCTAATTCTTATGAAACTAGGAGACCTAAATTCTATTCCAAACTAATAACTATAACTTAACCTAATCCTTATAAAACTATGAAATATAAACCCTATTCTAGAATAATAAATAAAGCTACTAAAAATATAATTAAACACTTAATTTAAGGACTTCCAACGCATCCACAACATTAACCCCCCTCTTACGTTGAAAGAGCTTGTCCTCATGCTCGAATTTCACGGTAATCATCCAGAACTTCTGGAATATTGTCTGTTGAATCATCCAATTCCAGCCAGAAAAGTCGTTTGCACTGGTGAATGGCTGAATATAGTTTGTCACAATTATAACATAATCCTTTAGCTTTTCTCTCTGCCATTTCTGCACGAGTTAATCGCTTGACCAAATGAGTCTGGTTGCTGGTCTTGGTATTGAATGAATCTACTGAACTCGTAGCAGATTTTGCCAAGTTTATTGTGCTGCCAAGACTTGTCTGGGACTGCTGCCCTTTTTACAGTTGTTGTTTTTGCTCTAAAGCCCTGGCTACACTCATAGCCGTTGATAAGTCAGGTGGTTTGAGCAATTGCACGTCCAATTTGATTGAATCATCTAACCCTGCCATAAATATTCCCACGTGCAAGTGTTCTGGAATAAGCTCATCAGCCCTAGCCAACTTTTCTTGAAACTAACGTTGATAAATTTCAACTCTACCAGTTTGTCGAAGCGTGACCAATTCACCTACCGGGTTACTGCTTTCAGGAGATCCAAATCACTGGAAACATTGTTTTTGGAAGTCTTCCCAACTCATTGGCCCTTTCGCTCGTTTAAGTTGATAATACCATAATTGTGCTACTCCCAACAGGTGAAATCCAGCCACTCCAACCTTTTCTGTATCTTCTGTATGTTGATTTTCAAAAAATTGCTCACAACGATATGCCCAAATCAGTGGGTTGTTGGTGCCACTATAAGTAGGAAAATCCATTTTTACATACCTTGGCATTGTCGAATTGGAATTACCACTAGTTTGATGATTATGATCAGCTGGTTGAATAGGCAGTGTATTGCCTCTAGGAGCCGGATTTGTTGATTTACCAATTGTCTGGGCATTTCTTGATTTTTCCCATGGACTACTGGTTTTGTAGAGCCAATTCCTAGGCTAGAAAATTGTTCTTGAATGATTTGGACAATTCTTTCACCGAGATGTTGTTCCATAGCTGCAAGTTTTGAGTCCATAAGTGTTTCTGTAATCACACTTTCTTCTTGAAACCTGTAATTGATCTCATCACGAAATCTGGAACTGATCTCATCGCCGATTGTGTTAGGCTCTGGTACCAAATTGTTAGGATTCTTAGAGAAGGATCGAGTCACGGGATGATGAATAGGAAAATCCAAATCAATTGACTTCGACTTTCCCTTGCCTTTGTTCGAATTCCTAGATCGACCTATTTTAGTATATAACTTCAGCTCATTGAAGGGAGACTGAAACCTTAGAGTTCAATGGAAGAGAGAACTCCGATCTCTTGCTTTTTCCTAAAATATGACTTACCGATTTATTCATCAAAAGCCCCTTTAAATAAGAGCCTTATTACATCAATTGGAAATCTAATTCTTATGAAAGTAGGAGACCTAAATCCTATTCCAAACTAATAACTATAACTTAACCTAATCCTTATAAAACTATGAACTATAAACCCTATTCTAGAATAATAAATAAAGCTACTAAAAATATAATTAAATACTTAATCTAAGGACTTCCAACGCATCCACAACAGCGAGCTTAATTGCAAAAGTATTAGAAGATATGAGCTTTCCTCAGATAGAGTAGATAAACGATTTCAATTTTAAAATGCCTTCGGCTTCAGAACTCCTATCAATCTATAACATGATAATTTTTTTGCTTTCTGGTACTATGGAGATAGGCGACACTCCTTTGTTATTCTCAATAGGTTATTTTCTTATGTCGTTGAAATCTTTTCTTCTTTCTAATTCTTTTTTGTACTGAAAACAGGTGCAACTTGAACCATTTCACTTTGTATCCGCGAGTATGAAAATGAGATTATTCACATGGTGTCCACTTTGTGACTTCACAACACTCATCAAATTTACCTTTCGGAATTGGTAAAGAGAGAGGTACATGCTAATGGATATAAAATTAGTTGGCGAGCCTAACCAAGAGTCCAAGACATGTTGAAATGGTTCGTAAAGCATTTCAGGTAAGTTGTTCTTAATGTGATTATCTTCTGCACTGTTTTAAATAGGTTCTGAATGTATAATTATGTCATTGCACCGTGTTAGTAATTAACACATTTACTTTTAACACATTTTTCACGTCTTTCATAAATCGTTACATGATTTTGTGTGTTCAAAATCAACTCACAAATAATAGTACAGGATTTCTGCGCTAGCATAAAGAAAAAGTTGAAAGGAGCTATTACCCAGTGACAAAAAGAAATCAAAACCATACATGTTGAGCCCGTGCTAGCACGGGGCCATACCCCTCTAGTAGTTACTTAAACTAAGAGGCTTGAACTCAACAAAATTAATAGAAGACACAATTTTAGGAATCAATGCTAGACATGAATTAGTAATGAGTATAGAATTTGGTTAGATACTTTTTCTTAAAAAAAATTTTAGAATGACCCCTAGGTCATTTTTCTCTATTTTGCAGTATTTTTTTGTGTTTAAAGTTTTTCTGTAGTGATCCCAAGTTACTTATGACTTGATGAAATTGACAGCTCGATCACCTGGTCGTTTGTTTGGTCTTTGTGCAGGTTTATGTCTTTTGGAGCTTTTGAAGTTTGAATGGTTGACTTCCATCAAAACATTAGGTAACTCAAAATGCAATTCTAATGGTTTTGTTACCTTCAAAATGTTGAGTTTGGTCTAGATGGACCCTTGGTTCGGAGTTCGGGGCTCGAGGCTTCCATACTCATTCTGAGCAACTTTGTGGCTTATGGCTAAAATGGAACCATAAGTGTGAGACCCACTTTTTGTCAAGACTACTTTAGTTGGAAAATTCAACATCTCCATTGCGTCCAAAATATCAAATTTGGTAGGGTAGCAATATTTTTTGTGTGTGCACGGAGTTTCAACCAAATCATGAGCCTCCATCGGGGAATTTTGTTAATTCTAACTTAAGCTGGTGAAGCCTTTGCTGGTGCACCCAACTTTGTTCATCGCGTTCGCGAGCTTTGAACTATGTTTGTGAAGGCTAATGAAATTGGTGTTATGATCGCAGGCTTGTCATGATGTTCGTGAGGACCATCTATTTTGGTCTTTGCAATCGTGGGCATTAACACTCAATCACGTAGAAGGAGTCACTGGACCCATGTGATGTTGGCTATCACGACTGTGACCACTAGGTCCCTAGACTGAGATGACTAGTGTAACTGGCAGTATATCAGTTCATTCCTGTTTTCAACATCTTTTCACCTCATATTTTCATCTTTAGAAAGACTTTAGGAGCTCATTTTTAAGGTGAGATCCGTGTGCATTGTGGGATTTGTGGGGCATAGCATTGGGATGTTGATAAGTTTGTTTATCACGTGTTTAACTCGTAAGTTCCCTTTGATTTCCTCCATTTTAATTCCTTATTTGTGAATTCTTGAATTATGGTGCATGAATTGTTGGGACTCTTTTGAGCTTGGATTGTGCCCATTTTCAAGGATAAGTTCCTTGAGATGGTTGGGACCCATTGATAAAGTCGATTTTGGGAATCCTTGCAGGGCACCACAATGCCATTTTGACTCAATTTTAGTCTCATTTTTATTGTTTTAAATTGCATATCTAAATGATTGTACTAACGTCGGGATTATTAGTTCTCTAGTGTGATACTATCTGGAGGTGGGTTGGAAGGGAAAAATATCAGTTTAAAGGATTAGAGCATGTGTAATCGGCTTCGATGTAGGCCACGTGTTACTATCCTTAGACCTTGTTTGTTGATTGTTCTAACATGCTAATTAGATTAGTGTGGGTGGGTTTCTAGCATAATTCTTTGTTAAGTTCCTAACTTGTATCGATTTGACCTTATTTCGGTTATTCAGGTAACCCTTGAGATTTTTTATGATTAATTGATAACCATTGTTCTGTGAGTTGAAATAAGGCTAGAATGACGTTAGTATGGTTCTTGTAAAGCCTTAGCCTAGGTTTGGATAGTGTTGCTTTAGATATTGGTTTTCAGGATCTGCAGTGTTTTTTTCAGGATTGGAGTTAGGTTAAATGTGACCTTCTAGACTAGGTTGTGACCTTCAGATAGCCATATCAGTATCTATGATTGGCTGGTTGTGGCGAGTAGTTATCTTAACTCATTGAGGATCCCTTTTCCTTTTAGCGTTATAGTTAACCCATAGGTGAGATTTTGAGAGGGGCTAGTTAGCGTAGTAGCTATTTCAATGTAAGATTCTGAGATAGGTGAGGGTTCTATATAATTGATCTGATGTAAGATTCAGGGAGCTGTTTGGTGTTTGTGTGGACTTCTAATGTAAGATTTTGGGGTGGTTCCTGCCTCTCTAATGTAAGATTTCAAGGATTGTTGGGCTCTAATAAGGCTTTCCGATTTAAGATTTCAGGACCAGTTATTCCAACATAACATTCTGGGATATGTTAGGTTATATCAAGGCTTTCGATGTAAGATTTTGGGAAGGACTAGCTATTCCGATGTAAGATTGTAGTATATGTTAGGTTATATCAAGGCTTTCCAATGCAAGATTCTAGGAAGGACTATTCATTTTGATGTAAGATTCTGGTGTATGTTAGTTTCTGATAAGGCACTCCAACGTAAGATTCTAAAAAAGACTAGCTATTCTAACGTAGGATTTTGGGAAATATTGGGATTGGGGTGTTCGTGTTCATTACGGAGTTGTACCTTGTAGTATTGCCTTTGAGTGTAGCCCTCGATCTTTTGAGGTTCAGCCGTGTTTTTATTTGTATGCTTTATTGTTGTTATGCCTTTGTATGTGCCTTCTGGGATTATGGGGGTCTAGTTAGGTTTAGATAGATTTATCACTTTCATTATTTACTATAGTAGCTTTACTTTGATGCATATCTAGTTATGACTTTACTTTTGCCATGTTACCTTGTTATACTTGTTTGTTATTTTGTTATTGCAATCGCAAGCCCGATCGGCCTATAATGTATATTGAGCTGTTGTTTTGGTACTCATACTGCACTCAACATCTGTTTCCTTGGTAATCATGTTATTGTAGCTAATATTCTTAAGATTGAGGGTGAGCGGATTGGATTTCATGGTTGACTCATATCCTTGTGTACAATTTTGGGCTACTCTTTGATATTTTCAAGGTAGCGTGTATATTTTGGTATTCTCTAATTTGTACTTGCCTTTTTAGTAGCTTTGCACTAGCATCCATAAGGTTTTGGGTTGGATCTTGTATTTTTCCTTATCCAAAAGGTGTGTGTGTCTATATATATATATTGTTCCTTATTTCCACTGAGAATGGTGAAGTTGACCTCGGTTAAGGTTGACCTCCATATTTGCGGATCAGGTTCCCGCGTTTGTGCAGAAAGACCCATAGTAGTATATATCTCATTTCAGTGATCTTCAGCCATTCAAATACAAATTCCACCATTAAAAGACTTTGGGAGCTCATTTTTTAGAGGTGGTCGGTGTGAATTGCTGGGATTTGTTCATGAATTGCTTTGGAGCACGTTAGGAGTCTATAATCTTCTGTCATTCTAGTTAGTTTCCGTCAATTCCTCCTTTAATTTAGTTTTCTTGAACCTTAACTTTGTGGGACTGATTTGGATGGTTTCCTAGCTCCAATCATGGTCAAATTTTGAGCACGAGTTCCTTGAGCTATTAGGGACCTAGTGACGAGTTCAATTTTTCAATTTGGTTATCGGTCTAGTCAGCCCATTTTTTTTACCCAATTTTGGGCACAAATTATATTTTAGGAATATGGGTATCATTCTTTTCGTAGTAATGTATAGTTTATGGTGTTGATAGTATCATGGCACTTGGAGGGCGTGAAGAAAAGTCAATGAGCTCCTAGACGATTCAAGGTTGCAGTTCGACTTCCTAGTAGGCTATGGTATACTTTCTTTTAGATTGTGCTCCATGAGATAATGCTTATTATATATTGCATGTGAGTTAGGTATGTACGAAACGAATTTAGGATTACTTCCTTATTCCTATTTTCTTCATTCTCATCAGAACCTCATGCTAGTATTGGGTTGCAGAATTCTTAGCTTAGCTTAGTTGTTTCTTGCATATGGCTTAGTTTGATATTGATAGCCTCTTTGGAGTTTATAATTAGGTGCCTTGGAATGAGCTTTAATGATCTTTTAGTTAATATAGTTGCTCCTTGTAGTAATATATATGGCTTGGTACACTCGTTTAGTGCATAGACCTTAAGTTTTCTTTGATATTATAGGAATTCCCTCTAAATAGACTTGTAGACTTGACATTGATCCCGATCTCATATTAGACTTTAAAACCTTAGTTGCTTATTATATTCGTAGGTTTAGATTCTTGATTTACTCCTTCAATTGTGTGGTTCTTCATAATTTTCTCTTTTTTTCTAAGTAGTGGTGATCATGTGATATTGCCTTGTGATATATGGTATACTATTGGCCCAAAGCCTTGATCAGGGACCAGCTGGATTCCATATTAGTTTTGTATATGTTGCGAGCGATGTGTTTCTAGTTATGTACTATTAGGTTGTTAGATGCTATCGTTTGGATGTTAAATTGCATTGGAACTCCTTTTCACATGTTTTGTAGTACAGTCCCAACAAATGCATTGATTTTACCATTACTTTCTAGAGAGTAAGGTTTTGCCCTTTTTACTCTTAATTTATTTTTAATGGGAGTCATACTACTCTTTACCATTGATAAATTGACTTTTGGGATAAAAGAGGCATCGAGCATGTGCTCACTTCTTACTTGATCGGTCCGACCCTTTCTATACTGATTTGGTTTTGTATATATCTCTAGGACTATGACTGAGCATATCCAAGAGGATCAATTGTGAAATTCTTGGATCTGGACCACATAGGTATATATGGGTCCCTCTGTCCATGTAACCCACTAAATAGAAGGAGGGGTGTCTGCATGGGTCCTACCTGGCATGCCTAGGGTAGGAGGTAGGTATATATACTTGGTTATGTGGCACTTGGCATCGTGGTATTATCGGTTTCCATTGCATACTTGCATTCATATGCTTCTCTTATCACCATTATAATTGATTTTTGTTTGCATCCATCGGTATTTTGGGGACCTTTCAAAATTATGAGGGTCCAATTAGGTTATTGCTTGATTATAATTATGTATCTAGTGTCGGTTTGATAGTTGGTTATATGATTGGCTTAGTTTTGCCTCTATATCGGTTCTTCCAGATTTGGTTGGATTGGATTCACCTTTTGGTTGTTATGATGAGTAGTGATGGTTACCGTTAGTTGTGTTTCATAGTAGGATCTTATTGTGATTAGGTTGTTGGGCTAGCCCCTCCAGGTACGTTCTTTTCTTTAGTTACCTGCTTCTTTTATCCTATTCCTTTGTCTCTAATTACTTTTATTGCACGTTCTCTTTTCTTTAGCTACTTGTAATCTATATTATTTCTCTACCTGTTAATTATGCTTCATTTATCTTTGAAGCTCAGTCAACCTATGTCTACTGAGTATGACTAGTTGGTACTCATACTACACTTCTGCACTCGGCAGATTATAGTATGAGTTCTTGATGTTCACGTGTGCTTCATGAATAGCAACTCTCAATCGAAGACTTGGGTGAGATCCTAGTATTTGGGCTGCCCCTCTCCTTCTGTTTTTGGCTGAACTAATCTTTATTTATATTTGGAGATGGTTTTGTATATTTGTATATATTTTGTACTCCTATTTTGATTGGTAGCTCGAATATCAACTGATTCCAGGTCTTTGGGATTTATTATATTTATTTAATTCTCTCTTTCTTTTATTTAGATAATTATCCTTTATCTTCCACATTCTTATCTTATGTGTTATAGCCCATTGCTTCTGGTCCTAGGCTATGGTTCGGCTTATCTACTTGTGGGACGCAATAGGTGCCATTATAACTTGAGATTTTAGGTCGTGACATAAAGTTTACAAAATCTTGTGATTTAGATATTAAATTGTAAGTGCAACCGTTTTTAAGCAACACATTTGATTAAATTGATTAGGGAGATACAAATCTAAAAGAATTTAATAATTAACAAAGATAAATGACTTTATGTCACAAAAAATACAAAAAAAATTACTTCTATGTGATAAAGTTAAAGTTAGATGACTTTTAGATGATACAATTTTTTAAAAAAGTAGATTAGTTTGATGATAATCCCCAAATTTCGTTGATGGTTGTGGAACAAAAAATAGAAAAGTGACTTTTGTGTGACAACCTTAAAATTAAATGACTATGATTGAAATTACTCATAAAAAATACAATAACTCAAAATTTCTTTGAATAATCTAATCTTAAAATTTAAGATTTAACTAACTTTGACTTATAGAATAAAATATCAAAAATAACATTTACACTAACATTTGTTTTCCCTATATATATCGTCCAGTAGAGCCACATTCTTTTTAAAAAAACATATTTTTCGATTACATCATATTCTTAAATCTTCTTCTGCCTAGATTAACATCATGAAAAAAGTGAAATTTTAACATGTTAGTAAAGATGAAGAAGGCATTTTTCATAAAATGATTATCATGAATTTAGGAATTGGACCATCCAAAAAGGTTATGTCTTTTTGAATGTTCATGGAGTTCTATAGTTCTAACAAAGTTTACAATCAAATTTCTATTCGTGTTGAGTTTTTTTAAAAAACCTTTATATTGAAATTGAGATAACTTCTAAGATAGGGGATTTTTAAGATTCTTCATCTTTTGTTTGAATGCTAGGTAGGGGGTTTCTCCAAAAGCACATTCTAGTATTGAATCACCAATTCTTAAAAGTCATGTTGGGTCCAGAAATTGAAAAATCTAAAAGATTTGATTAAGTTGAGAAATTATTGTCCAAAAGAAATGATCAAAGGGGCATGATTTAAACCTGTTTTAGATAGGTGCTCAACTTCGATTTGAGGAAAGATATTCTGATACTGGATATTAAAAATCACTTTGTCCAACCTTTTTAAAAATACAATCCTCTATAGCTTTACCATTCCACCAAGTGTACACAAAGCCCACATGAACTTATGCATAAGGCAAAATCTACACATTTTTATGTTGTTACTCATAGTCCACCTAATTTCCCTTCCCTGAGAAAATAAGATTAAAATCTCCTCTAATAATACAAGGTCAATATTACTGGCTAGGAAATATAGTTATCCCATAGTTCTTGCCTTTTTTTCTTTCATCACATTTAGCATACACAATTTATAACAAAATCTTTGCCAGAGCCTTGATGACACAACTTCAGAGGTATCAGTTATTTTGTGTTTTTCAAGATTTCTCATTGTATACTAGTATTCAAGAATACCCAATTTTTTCCATTAGTATTAGCAATTGTTCTTTTCATTCTTAGACTTTTTTATATTTCTAAAGATGTTTGTAGTTCTAAAATGGTTCCATCATAACTATAATAGATCACTTACATTGCTTTTGTAGGCTAATAAGTTTTTGAAATGCCTGTTGTGTTCTAACAGACCTAATATTTCAAATTAGTGCCATCATCATTATTTAGACTTTGATATCAGTTTCCTCTTTGTATGTCACCCTCTTGACTTGTATAATTAACTTCTCTATTTTTTTTCTTCTTTGTACTTCTAGTAAGAGCTCTTCGGGAGATGTATGCTTCTCCAATTAGCTTGGGAAATTCTCAAAACCGATTTCTTCATTTTTATCATCTTTTATTATCTACATTGCTTCCGTTACCTTATGAGTTACTTTATATATTAAGATCTCCTTTTGGGCGTATGTTGAGACACATGTAATGCCATTGATTCTTTTTTCTCTATGAGACCATCATTACTTGATAGCATCATTCGTTGTTTTTGATAGGCTTGATTCGGGTTATCTTGTGATTTTGATTTTTTATTCAAGGTTGTTGCTTCCATCTCCCAATCTTGAACTTGGTCCATGCCCTTATGGTGTTCTATGATCTAAGTCTTTTGATTAATTTTTTTTCTTCTGTTACCAATTATTCTACTTGATTGTTCATCTCATTTCCATGTATGTTGTGTTGTGATTTTCTCCAAAGCTAATAGAGACGGATTTATCCAAAGGGTCTTTTAGTTTTCTAATCTATCACCCCATTTTGAACTAGACACTTCCCATTTTTCCTTAGTCATAAGTTCCTTGAATTGATTCCTTGTTGGATTCATCCAAATAGTCTTCTAGTTCTTCTATTCTAGCAGCCCATTCTGAACTAAACACTTCCCCTTTTTCTTTAGCCATAAGTTCATAATTTGTTTAGCTTTAAGGTATCTCAGTTTTAGCATAAAGGTTTTTTGAAAAAAGTTCAACACAAGTTGAAATTTCATTGCAAAATTTTATTGAAGCTCCAAGAACATCCAATAAGACATTTAACTTTTCTAATGGATCAATTCCTAAATCCATGGTCACAATTTTAATAAAAATGTCTTCTTCAATTTTACTAACATGTAAAAAATTCACTTTTTCTATGATGTTAAACTAGGAGAAGAAGATTTAGGAATATGATAGAATCGAAAAATGTGTTGCTTAAAAAAAGAATGTGGCTCTACTAGATGATATACAGAGGGAAAACAAATGTAAACATAAATGCTATTTTTTATTTTTATTCTATGAGTTAAAGTTAATTAAAGCTTAAATTTTAAGATTAGATTATTTTAGGAATTCTGAATTTATGTAATTTTTATTGAGTATTTTTACTTAGTCAGTCATTCATTCAATTTTGTGTTTATCACACAACGTCACTTTTCAATATTTTGTTACACAAACATCATTTAACTTCAGTGATTATCACACAAAAATCATTTTCAAAATTTTTATATCACGTAAAATTCATCTAGCTTTACTTAATCATATTTAATTAGTTATTTATTTTTTGTATTTTTGTCACATAAAGTCATTTAATTTAGTTCATTACTAATTTTTAGATATATATTTTTTTCACTAATTTAACCAGGTGTGTTGCCCAATAATGGTTGTACTTGACATTCAATTTCTAAATCACAATATTTTTGTAAATATTATGTAGCTCCTTTTTCTTTCTTTAACTGAAAAGGGAAACAAACCAATAGCTACACATTGCCTCTTAATTTTAGAGGAATATTTAATTGTAATGAACTTAACAACTTATTTCAACTTTCAATAAAATTAATAATTAAAAACTATTAACATAATTTAAATATTTCATTAATTAATATTTTTTTAAATTTTTGAAACATACAATATGAAATTGTAATAACAAAATCAAGACAAGCATATGAATAAACTCGACAAGTAAATATATATGGTCAAGCTCATGACTTCTTTCATTTTACAAGGAGTATAAATCATGGAGATTCTTTATCCCTAGCTCTATTTATTCTTACGGCTGGAGTTTTATCTAGGGACCGAAATGTTGTTTTTGAGGATGATCTATATGTAGGATATGGCTTATCAAAGTGGACTACTAATAGTAATAATCTTGCTTATGAAGATATTCTTACTTTATCTAACAAGGATTCATTGAAGAAAATCATGGGCATTTCACAGAAATATGAAGATCAATCGAGTACCAAGTTTATCATGTCTCGAGCCTACACTCTGGATGTGGCTGACACTGAGAAACCATTGTGGTCCCAAGCCAACATTTGGTCTGGTTGACTACTGATATGGAAGTCTTATAAAATGAACATTCAAAATAATTTAAAGAAATCTTATGTGAAAATCTGAAATAAATTTAAAGATAAATAATAATAACAATAATAATAATAATAATAATGACGATGACGACGATAACGATGACAATGGCGATGACGACGATGATGATGATGATGATGACGACGATGACGATGAAGATGACGACGACAATAATGATGACGATGATGATGAAGACAATGACGATGATTATGATGATGATGACGATGATGTTGATAATAATAATAATAATAATAATAATAATAATAATAATAATAATAATAATAATATTTAAAACTTCTGAACATTAATGACTGAACCAATCACTAACTTTATTTATCTATGAAGCCTCTACTAACTGAAGATACGTGTCGTACAAGACTCATGACTATCTGACTATTCCACTAACACTGACTAAAAATCAAATAAGGTGAACTAACTAAATTGGATCTCTCTAGAGGCGGAGAGATCTCACCAATCGTTGATGGAAATAAATCTTATTGAATGCATGCTATCGTGAGTACCTGGTACTGCATCATAAATGATGCAGCGCCAAATGGCGTCAGTACATGGAATGTATAGTATGTAATAAGACTGAATGAAATAAATAACTGAACTGGATAAATGCACTAAAAAGAAATTGAAGTAACTTGATTGAAAATAAAGCATGAACAAGAAGTGAAATCACTAAAGCTTTACGGTGATATATGCAATAAAGGTAAAACACTAAAATAATATACTTTATTTTTCTTGGGGAGTTTCTCATACCGACAATCATCACTATGAGCATCGTGATGATATAACGTCTAGACCTCGTTGCTAGAGTTATCCTATACCTCGCCGGGGTATAGGACAACAAAACTAAACTTATGAATCCATCTAAAAAGCCCTCAACGAGGTTGGGTGAGGAATTATCTGAGCCAACGACATGATCATATCTATGTTGGTGGCGCAATTTATGGGGTTTGAGTGATCCTTACTCTTATCTAAATCAGTGCTCAATACTACTCCTAAAACATGCAATAATGCTCATACTATAAAGATGTCCCACTTTAGGAAAAACCTGAAAATCTAATACTTTGAGTTTATGCTCAATAATTATTCTTTAAAACTGAACTGAACTTAAATGAACTTGCTATGCTTTTCTGAAAATCTTGTTTTGATCAAAATTTCTGAAGGTTATTACCTCAAACATGGATACCTTTTTTAAGGTAATAACATTCAGAAATTTTGATCAAAACAAGATTTTCAAAAAAGCATAGTCAAGTTCATTGAAGTTCAGTACAATTCAGTTTTAAAAAAGTATTATTGAGCATAGAGTCAAAGTATTAGATTTTCAGTTTTCCTCTGAAGTGGGATATTTGTACAGTGTGAGAATTATTGCATGTTTTGAGAGTAGTATTGAGAATCAATTTAGATAAGAGTTAAGACAACTCAAATCTCATTAATTGTGACACTAGTGTAGATAGGATCGTGCCATTGTTTGAACGACTCCTCACCCAGCCTCGTTGAGGAATTTTTATATGGATCCATAAGTTAAGTTTTGTTGTCTTATACTCCGGTGAGGTATAGGATGACTCTGGGACCATGGGTTAGACGTAGTATCATCACGAGGCTCATAGTGATGGTTGTTGATTAGAGAAAGTCCCCAAGAGAATTAAAGTAAATTGTTTTAGTGTTTTTCTATTATTGAATATATCATTATAAAACATTAGTAATTTTATTTCAAGTTCATGTTTTACTTTTAGTCAGGTTACTTCAGTTAATTTATTTCATTCAGTCTTATTGCATACAGTACATTCTTGAATGTACTGATGGCGCTGCATCATTTTATGATGCAGTATCAAGTACTCACAATAGCAGAGGTTTAGTAAGATCTCTTTTCATCGGCAGCTGGTGATACCTCCTAACCTTCGGAGGGCTACAGTTTAGTTAGTTTAGTTTATTAGATTTTTAGTCAATGTTAGTAGAGTAGTCAGATAGTCGTGAGTCTTGTTTCACCACCTATCTTCAGTTCATAGAGGCTTCTTAGATAAATAAAGTTAGTGAGTCATTCCAGTCTTTAGTATTCAGAAGTTTTAAACATTATGATTATCATTATTTATATTCATATTTATTTCATACTTTTGCATAAGATATCTTTAAATGATTTTGAATGTTCATTTTATAAGGCTTATGCGTATATGTTTAGTCTTTATCTCAGTAGCCAGTCAGGCCAAGAATATTTTTGGGACCAACAATGGCTTACAAATGTTGGCCACGTCCAGAGTATAGGCTCTAGGCATGTCAAACTTGGTGAATACGGAGAAGAGTGCCTTTTACTTACACCAAAGTGTAGTTACTATAGATAGATAGTTGATGGAACAATATACATGTATTAATAGAGGAAAATTTCCTTTAACCTATTTAGGGTGCCCTATATCTATGCCAGAAATGGGAAGAAACACTAGGTTGATCTAATTAAAAGGGTATAATCAAAGCTTCAAGCTTGGAAAAGAAACATGCTTTCTTATGGAGGGAAAGAAGTTTTAATTACAAGTGTTATACATAGTATCCCCGTTCTTGCTTTATCAGCCATTGTTCCCCTTAATTGTGTTATCAAGGAGTTTCATAGAAGTTTTGCTAAATTTTTTGGAGTAACAAAGTTAGAGGAAAAAGTAAACACTGGGCTTCTTAAGACAAAGTTTGTTTACCTAAGCAAGAAGGAGGATTAAGTTTCACTTCCATGTTTGAGGTGTCACAAGCCATGTATGCTAAACTATGGTGGAGGTTCGGGACTGAAAATACCATTTGGCTTGATTTTATGTGGAACAAATACTATAAGAAATAAATACCTTCTTTTGTTCATTCGAAATGAGATTCACAAACATGGAAGTATATGCTTCAAAATAGGGAGAGAATTGAGAAGTTCTTATGGTGGGAACCTAAAGAGTGTGTTTCTTCTGTATGTTTAGATAATTGGACTAAGTTGGTTCATTATTTAATAAGTCATTAGAGATACTTACTTGACATGCTCTTACAAATGAAGTTATTTTAACTGACAATGGGTGGGATTATGATTTAATGAGGAATTATTTTTCGTGTAACATTGTTGAACATGCGTAATCACTTGAATTATTGTAAGCATAATGATATAGGGGGATAGACCTTGGTGGACCAAAACAAGCTCAGGAAAAATTTACAGTGAAAAGTTTGGAGTAGTTGAGAAAGAAAGAGGAGAAATCTGATTTTTTAAGAACATTTGGGTGAAAGGTCTTTCTTTCAAAATATTTTTCTTTACTTGAAGGGTACTAATAAAGTCCCTATAGTTTTAATTATTGCTCCATGGAATCCTACAATTTCTTACATTTGTTATTGCTGTGAAGTTCCATTTAGGTAGACTATGGAGCATCAGTTTCTCAAAGGTGAGTTTGCATCATGTTTTTGGAACACTTTTACTATTTCTGTTGGTATTACCAGTTCATGAATTCAGGTGAGGCAGTCAATAAAGAAATGGTGGGATGCTCAAGGAAATGGTAGGCAAAAGATGATCTTTAATGTTGTTCCTAATGTTCTTTTATGATTTCTATGGAATAGAAGAAATATTGTTATGAATGGGGGTTCTTACTCTATCATAAAAGTCATTTGGGACATTAACAACATTCTCAAAAACTTTATGTAATAGAAGTTTTCTTACACAGACATACAAAGGAATTTACTTCACATGGTAGCATTGTTGGAAGTACACAAACCTATTTTCAAATCTACCATAATGAGATGGAGTGCACATCCTAATAGTTGGTGAAAATTCAACACAGATGAGGCCTCTATGGGTAATCGAGACCCCAGTGCTAGAATTTATTACTTTAGGGATCCTCTAAGGAGATATGATTAGTCCTAAGAGGTCGAAGATTCCTAATACTACCAACCTTATAGATGAAGTTCTTGCTATAAAAGAGGATTGTAGTATTGTTTTGAGAACAATCTGTCAAATGGCATTACGGAGATTAATTCATTCTCTTTAGTTCATATGATCAATAGAGATGGGAGATTACATGGAGTGTGGCAATGGAGGTCAAATCCATTAAAAGATTAAGGGCCCTAATGTCAATAAGAGTACAACACTCCTTATGAGAGGGATATACTCTTGCTGACTTTTTGGCGGACATAGTTTCTCATTTTGGAGGTTCATATGAATTTACACATTTCAAGAAGGTTCCAACTATAGAAAGAATGATAATTAATTCATATAAACAAAACATACCTCATTTCAAAATCAGACAAGTAAGAAATAGCTTGTAAAGTTTCAAACATCAGCAATATGTGATATTTAACATATGATATTAGGTTAAATGCACTATTAGTATCTTTCATGATGTCTGAATTAATTTTGGTTGTTAATATACCATGCACCTGGTGAGAATTTTGATGTGTTACATATGGTATAAAGACGAGACTCGTGAGGTACAGCTAGTATCCATAATTTATATCTCTGTTAAAGTCATAGAACTCTACAGTTAACCAGGTATCATTAGAATATTGATGATTTTAATGATCATGTTCATTAAATGAGGTATATCTAATAAGTACATTCATCGGTTGTAAACCGTGTCTAGATTCTAGATACAGAAACATATCATGTGTTGTTGCATATAAGGTAAAGTGTTGTGTTTCAATTTTTGATTTGTTTTTAGGTGGTGTTAAATAATCTATTGGGATTTCAATCCATCTAAAGTACATTCATGAGAAGAATTGTAGACTCACCTCAGATAAAAAGAAACAGAGATAACAAAGATGAAGCTTTAAATTAGTTGACAGATCGATACTCTTGGTGAACTCTTGTAGCCGTACAATGGTTCAAAGATTAGATCTATTCCAATAGAGTCGATTTGAAGTAGTTTAGAGAAAGATTAGAAACTTATCTCGAGGAGTGACTAACAGTATCCAATGCCCAGAAAATCACAAACTTTGTAAAGGTTTAGGAAGGTGGTGGTATTAATCCTACTTGGGATTCAGTCCATTGTCTTCTTGACCCAAACAAAGGATATTGGCTTTATTACAGTCTTGGAAATTCACATGCTAAGCTTGTTAGTTATGCTAGGATTTTATTCAGCATCTCATCAAATCAACTCTTGAATTAGGATTACAAGTTAGAGGAGGTAACTTACCATGTTCATATCGGAAAGTGCACCATTCCAGATGATCGATAAAATGTTAATCGATTGTGGAAGTTGACAAGGTTGAAGAAAAATAAGTGACAATTGAATTATCTAGACATTCTAGCTATACTACCCTAATTTGGATTTATTTTAATTTTCTTTTCTACCTTTTTTTATTATCATGTTGATTTGGATTTGGGATCAACACTTTGGGCTGAGTTTGTAGTTGTATTTGTTTTTTTTCTAAGAATATATTCCACTCAGTTTTTTTTATTAAAAAGGGAATAAATACATATAGAAAATCAAACACAAAAATATTTCGAAATAAAGGCTGGCATTTTTGGTAATTTAATAGTATCCAGAAAAGTGAGAGAAATTGAGGAAAATGGGATTTTGTAATTTTTTGGAATGGTAGAGAATAAAAAAAATAGGGTAAAAGGTGTAATGACCTGATTGGTCATTTTAGGAAAGTTTCATAAATTTACCATTTTTCTCCTCCTGATATTGACCCTGAGTTGTTTATAAGTTGTGAATTTATTAAGGTTTGAGTTTGAAAGACTCAAGTGTTAAAAAGCGATTTAGATTTTTCTTGGAGTTTTGAGTGTCATAATGGAATTTCGTCGATTCCATGTGTCCCAAAATGTAAAATCTTATCTATGAGAGTTATCAATTTTAGATTCAGAGTCTTTGTGAGGATTTGAGAGTCTAAGTTTGAACATTGTGGAAATTTTGCATTTGGGTTGACTATGGTCAACATTCGGGGTTTGGGTGATCGGATCAGAATTATGAGAGTTTCGTTGGATTTGGGGGATGATTTTTGGTATAGGTAAGGTCTTGGTTGATTTTTGAGAGGTCCTAAGCTCTTTTTAGCCTTTTAGGCGTTGAGTTAGTTTCTTGTGGTTTTCACGGATGTTGGGTCAAAGAGACCTCAGAATTAGCTTTCGACAGTTCCAGTAAGTCTGGAACTTCGAGTATAATTGATTTACTTATATGGTTTATGTGTACGGGATTGCAAATGAATCTCGAGGGTCATTTCGATGATTTGAAAGTTAACTGAATTTTCTAATGCCTGAGTTCTATAACCTGCGTTGTTGTGATGCGCATTTCCGCTTTAGCAACCTTCGCATAAGCGAAGGGTAGATCGCTAATGTGAAGGCCGGTCTTTCAAGGGGTTTGCTTGATCGAACAAGGGCTCGCTTTAGCGATGATCGGTTAATAGATGTCGAGTTCGCAAAAGTGAGACCCCTTATTTTTGTGGGGCTCACTTAAGCAACTTCAGAGAGGAGTTTTGACCTGCACATTTTGGGGTTTTCTCCCCATTTTCAATTTTGAGCTTTTGTAAAACCTTGGAGGTGATTTTTCGAAGTGATTTCATGTGCTAAATCATTTGGGTAATCATTTGTGACCATAAAACTTCATTCCCCTTTAATTATTTTATAGATTTAAACATCAAAATTTTGGATTTTGATTGGAAAATGAAAAGGTTTTTCAAGAACCAAAGTTCTAAACTAAAATGTTGATTGTGAACTGATTTTAAGTCCTTCTTCGAAATCATTTTCACCAATAAATTTCAAATGCCTTGGGTAACGATTTCAAGTATTGAATTTTGGATTTAAACCTCTTTTATATAGTTGGATCTTTGTTGATTGACCTATTTTTAAAGTAGTTGAGTTGGGTATTGTTGTTTTAAGAAGTTTATTGTGAATACTTGATTGATAGAGATTGCGTGGATTTTGACATTGGTCGGGAGGGGAAGACTCAAGTTTTGGAGTGACTAGTTGGTTGATTAAGGCAAGTGATCTCCTAAACCTTGTATTCTAGTAGAATTCATGTATTCCCTTCATTGTGTGTGTGTGTTAGGAGTAATGGGAATAAGGTGAAGGTTTAATTGTTCCACTTGATAAATCTTAATGAATAAATAGAGATTGAAATGAAAAGGCTATGTATTGATCATAATACATTGTGAATTGCCCTGTTGTGTCCCCTATGTGATTGATTGATGAAACGCTTTGATAGCATAATCATGGACTTGAATTAGTTGAATTGTTGTCTCCTCCTTATTATGTGAAGTTGCTTGTATGCATTGATTACTGTATAATGTGATGAGACATGTGATATATACCGATGGAAAATGGTTCCGTCTAGTGAAATAAAGTCGATGGAAAATGGTTTTGTCTAGTGACCTGATATAAAGCCAATGGGAAATGGTTTCGGGTAGTGATATAAGGTCAATGGGAAATGGTTCCGGCTAGTGAGTTGATACTATCCCAATGGAAAATGGTTTCGGCTAGTGATACCATGCCGAAGGGAAATAGTTCCAAAAATTTTGATGCATTTTGATGCTTATGTTTGACTTACTTGTTAATTGTGGTTGATGCACTTGTTACGTGTGATTAATCTACTCGACATTAAGATTGACTTACTTATACATGTTGGTTGTTGAATTGTGACTATTGGACTACGATTATTGAGCCTTGTGAGTTGTGTATTGTAAAACTGTTAGGTTGGGATAATTTCTGTGCAGGTTGTAGTTTGAGCAGGTTCGGTTGGGATGAAATGAGTATTCATTTTCTAGCAAGGTTTCTTCATTTATTAGATTGATTTCTAGGTACCGTATTGTTTGTAATCACTCATTGTTTCTACACGTGTGTAAGTTCCAAGTCGGTATCGTTTGATTGTTCTTTCTCTCCCATCTCTGAGGCTTATCAGGGAACTGTTGAAAGATAGTTTCTTGTCATCCTAGCGGACCCTCTAGTTCTTCTTTTTATGCTTTGTTCTATTTGATAAATAAAGACATAAGACTTGTACTTATTTCTTAATTTCGCTCTTTATGTAATAGTGGCTTGTACACATGACAACCAGGTTTTGGGGTGTTAATAGAATGAATAAATGTTTCACTTTATCCTGTTCTTACATTATCTTTCCACGTTTCTTTTGTTTCATTTGGGTTGAGGCTAACTTGTCTTAGTGGTAATAGACAAGTGTCAGCACGTCTATTTTTAGGTTGTGTCAAATGGTATTAGAACCTAGGTTCATAGGTCTCACATGTGTACAATTCGTATCGAAGTAGCATCTTGGGGATCAGCATGGAGACGTCTGTAGTTATCTTTGAGAGGTTATGAGGACTGTTAGGAAACTTCCTTTCGTTCACTCTTTTTTATTGTATGTGGTTACCTTTGCTAGTGTTGAGTTGCCGTATGTTGTTTTGACAGATGTCGAGGACCAGAGCTTATGTTTCCAATGGTAGAGAGGAGGCGGTCCTCGATGTTGTTGCTAAGTGTAACACCACGAAATTTGGAAAATGAAGGAAGGCTTAAAGATGGCTGCTAGTTCAAATCCACGAGACCAGTCTATGATTAGTTGAAGGTTATACGGGTCATAGAACAGTCTCGTAGGAAGTGGGAAAAATATTTTGGAAATCAAGCCCCAGTAACTCATTCTACAATTGACCAGAATGGTTCATCGAATGGACTACGGACTGTAGGAAGGTACTGTAGAAGGTCCTAGACTTAGTGACATTTTGAGTTGAAAGTTAAAGTCTACAGACCGTAGAAAGTTTGACTGCCCGTACAAGTGAGTCGTAAGATTTGCCAAAGATTTTAGGCCTCAGTCACTTGACATACGGTTGACTAGTATGGTTCGTAGGTCATAACTATAGGTTCTGTCTATAGTTATTTTAAACGGTATTTGGGTCTTTTCCTATGTGCTTAAAGCCTAAGTTAAGTCGTTTTGACCTTAATCCTAAGCCCTATATAAGGTTTTTAAGTCCTAAAACTACCCACTCTAAATTCATTCCCCTAATTCCCAAATTCTACCAAATTCATCCTCCCCAAATTCTCTCTCAAACTCAAGGTAAAAGAAGATGAATCATAGGGTTATTCAAGTTCAAGTGTCCTTTATTCATCATTGCTTAGGGATTCGAGACCAAGGTATGTAGGGAGTTTATCAATAGATTTCATTCACCCATTGAGTCCCAGAGACTTCTCCAATTTAATTTCCCAAAATTTATTAGGTTTTCATTCAATTCCACATGGGTTCTATTTGTATGGATTTAATAGTTTGATTTCTATCATATTATGCTTATCTAGATTCAATTACATGCTTTCCAATGAATTTCATATGAACCCATGCATTGATCATGATTTTGACTATGAACCATAATTTACATGAATGTAGAAAGAAGCTATGAAGCTATAAATGATGTTTTCATGAACTTATGCATGATTTATGAAAAAGGAATTCCTTATGATCTAGGTTGATTTAATATTGACATTAATTCAATTGTGAAAGTTTTTCTCACATTAAGGGATCATGGTATGGTGAAAGGTTTTCTCACTCATGCATTATTCAAGATTTAAGGAGCTATTCTATATTGTTTTTAGCTTAGATTAGTAACTTAGTTGTGTTTTTCCATGAATGATGATGAATTTATGATTATGACTAATTTCATTGGAATTTTACTAAGCACCGAGAGGATATTGATATGGAGGCTCTTATGTTAGTAGATGTCGGGTCTCTAGTAGAATTCTCTTCGTCCCTAACTATGTGCCCCGTAGGTTGTATCAAGTGACATAGTTAGTGGATCCACCTAAGCTAGAAGTTAAGGTCCTTTCCTTGACAAGTAAGGACATCTCTTTTTGGTGTGGAGCAAGACACCATATTCCACGTTATAGCTAATATGGTTTATGTCAGTTAATAGTAAATATCCCACACAATGAACTAAGTTAATTTCAATCATTTTATGAAGTTTTCCTTGTGTTTTAATATGCATTGACCATGTTCATGATTTATGATTTTTCATTAAGGGTTTTTTTACTATCTTTAGCTTGGTTATGCATTTCATCTTTTTTATTATGTCTCCTTATTATCACGATTTATGTTTCTATGCATATTCCACATACTTAGTATATTCCATGTGCTAATGCATACTTGTGCCTACATTATTTCACTAATGTAGGCTTGATGAATCCTCTCCCTCCGTTCATGACTAGTTGATCACTCTAGAAATTTGAAAACTTGGTAATTCCTCATACTCTGAGAATCGTGTCGCCTTTATCATTTTCTTATGTATTTAATTTTGGGTGTTGTATATGGTTTACGAGTTACATCCCGAACACTCCTTTTGATGTAATAGATGACTTGTCAAGACTATGTTAGACTTCCACTTTGAAATGTCAAACTTTTCTATGATATAAAATATTTTACTTTTGTCTATTACTATGTGTATATGTATTTCAAGATTGTGTAGGGCCTCTCGGGGTCTTATACGTCATGTCACGTCTTGGGTTTACCTTTGGTCATGATATTGAGACCCCAACTAGGGGTAGATGTACGACCTAAGCTAGAGGCAAAGCTCGTGGAGTACCACTAGCTAGAGTTTGTGCCTGTGGAGCAGTAACAGCCAAAGGTTGAGCTAGAGAGGTCTCTCTTGAGCCACAGGTTGAGGTTGTTGAGGACCAAGTTCGTTTATAGTTTGGAGATCCTTTGTTTTAGGATATTTTGTTAAGGATATTGGTTGTTTTAGAAACTTCCTCTAGGGTGGTGCAATAGGTACACCACAGTATTCTCAGATGAGGGTAGGGGCATAGACCCCAGGTTAGCAGCATCAGGCGTCGGTTATTCTTGATCAGGTAGGTCAGCCACCAATGGTTCATGTACCGGCTGGTGGTGCACAGATTGTTCCTGAGGTTATTTTGACAGCGGTTGATCGGCAATGTTATGAGAGTTTTTGGATTAAGAAACCAGGCCAGTTTCAAGGTGGTAAGACTGAGGATGCTCATGAGTTCTTGACTTTGCCATGAGATGCTTGAGGCAGTAGGTATGGTGGATGCTTGGGTGTTGGGATTGTTGCACTTCAGTTTTGTGGATGCGATAGAGAGTGGTGGAGGAATTTTGTAAGGTCTAGGCCAGTTGGACCTCCCCTGGCGGAGTGGGACGTGTACTCTAGTGCTTTACAGAACGATATCACCCCTTGGAGTGTGCGATAGGAAAGTTGATTGAGGTTTGAGAGCTTGACTTAGAGAAGTTTGTTTGCGACTGAATATGAGGACCATTTCTGTGAGCTTTCTAGGTATGTTATGACTATAGTTCCAGATGAGGTGGAGAGAGTTCACATGTTTCTGAGAGAGTTGACATTCTATATTGGATTGTATGTGTTCAGAGAAGCCAGAGAGAGAGGGATTCCTTCTAGTCTATTGTGAGCACCGCCAATAAGGCGGAGTTGATGGTTTTAGAGGAGTTTAGTGAGCCTCGGAGGGCCCGATCATCTAGTCAATTTTCTTGTGCCTCATTTGGAGGCAGAGGTTCACATAAAGGTAGTAGCTCCTTTCAGCGACATGGGCCGATTCATACATCTATGCCAGCAACTGAGAGTGGGTAGTCAACCTGAGAATCTTATGTTCTGGCCGAGGTGGCCATGGTAGTCTGTCTGGTTTGTAGTAACATTTATTTATGCAAAGTTCTTGTTATACTGGTGGGGATCCAGGTCATCTAATGTGTTAGTGTCCTCTATAGACTCACTCAGGACCCAACATTTTTATTCTGCTCTACCAAGAGATTCAGCGCCTTCGGGTAGGGGTCAAGGCAGTGGTCAGTCTGGTAAAGGTAGCAGGACATCTAGGAGAGGTGTTCTAGATCCATAGGGTGGAGATATGGGTTCTAATAAAACTATAGAAGGTCGATAGGGTGAGTGTCATGCTTTTCTAAGAAGTCCTGAGGTCGAGACTTTTGATGCAATGATCACACATGTTGTCCCAGTTTGTCATCGACTTGTATATGTATTGTTTGATTCGGGGTCTACATTCTCGTATGTGTCTACCTATTTTGTTGTTGGATTTGATATAATGTTTGATAGCATGCATGTGTTTATTCATGTTTCTATACCAGTAGGTGAGTCCTTAGTGGTGGATTGAGCGTATCAATCTTATCTTCTTTATTTGGTCGGGTATGATACTTAGGTAGACTTCATCATCCTGGGGATGGTAGACTTTGATATTATCTTGGGTATGGATTAGCTCTTTTTGCATCATGCTATTCTTGATTGTTTGCTACGATTATGACCTTAGCAATGTCGGGTGTCCCGAGAGCTGATTGGACGGGTGCTAGTGGTTCTTACCCTAGCAAAGTTATCTCCTTCATTCGAGTTCAAAGATTGGTTGACATGGGGTGTTTGTCCTATTTGGCTTTCATTCGGGATCCTAGTGTTGAGCCACCTCCCATGGATTCTGTGCTCGTGGTTCAAGAGTTTTCAGATATATTTCCTTCTGATCTTCTAGGTATTCCTCCGTACAGGGATATTAATTTTGTCATTGACTTGGATCCAGGGTCAAAGCCCATCTCTAATCATCTTTATCATATGGCTCCAGCTGAATTAAAGGAATGAAAGGATCAGTTGCAGGGTTTTTTTATCAAGGGGTTTATTCGCCCTAGTATTTCTCTATGGGGTTTTATTGTGTTTTTGTGAGGAAGAAGGATCAATCCATGAGGATGTGTATTGATTATCGATAGTTGAATAAAGTGACTCTGAAGATCAAGTATCCTTATCCTTGTATTGATGATTTGTTTGATCAACATCAGGGTGCATCTTTATTTTCTAAGATTGATTTGAGGTTCGGTTATCATCAGCTGAAGATTAGGGCATCAGATATCCCTAAGACATCCTTTAGGACTCTTTATGGGCATTATGAGTTTCTTGTGATGTTTTTCAGTTTGACTAACACCCCTGCAACATTCATGGAGTTGATGAACAGGGTGTTCCGACCATACTGGATTCCTTTATGATAGTGTTCATCGACAAAATCTTGATGTACTACAAGACTGAAGAGGATCATGATCGGCATTTGAGGATTTTTTTCCAGAGGTTGAGAGTACAGAAGTTTTATGCTAAGTTCTTAAAGTGTGAGTTTTGACTTGATTATGTGGCCTTTTTGGGACACGTGGTGTCCAAGGATGGTATTCGGATAGATCTAGCCAAGATTGAGGCAGTTAGAAGCTAGACCATTTCTACGTCAGTTACTGAGATCCAAAGTTTAATGGGACTTACAGGCTATTACAGACGATTTGTGTTGAGCTTTTCTACTAGTGTATCTCCTTTGACCAAATTGACTTGACATAAGCCTTTAGTGGTCTTATGATTGTGAGGATAGCTTAAAAATCTCAAGACCTTGTTGACTTTGTCTCTTATTTTGACTTCACCCAAGCAGGGTGTAGACTTCACTATTCATGGCGATGCTTTTAGAGTCAGGTTAGGTGGTGTTATGATGCAGAAAGGTAAGGTGATAGCCTATGCTTCAAGATAGTTGAAGACCAATAAGACTAACTACCCTACCCATTATTTAGAGTTGGCATCTGTAGTATTTGAGCTTAAGCTATAGTGATATTATTTGTATGGGGCTCCATTGTGAGGTTTTCATGAATCATCAGAGTCTTCAGTACATTTTCACTCAAAGAGATCTAAACTTGAAGCAACACAGATGGCTTGAACTACTAAAGGACTACGACATCACCATATTGTATCATCTTAGGAAGGCCAATATGGTGGTCGATGCTTTGAGTAGGAAGATTTCTAGCATAGGAAGTCTTTTGGTTATTAGTGTGGAGGAGAGACCATTGGTTAGGGATGTTAAAAGGTTAGCCAATAGTCTTATCCTATTACAGATTTATGAGGAGACGGGTGGTTTGATTGCTTTTATAGAGGCTCATTTTTCCTTAGTGGAGCAGATCTGGAAGTTTCAGTTTAATGATGAGATGTTATGTCTCATTCGAGACAAGATGATGAGAGGGGAAGCCAAAGAGGTTATCCTTGATTCTGATGGTATCTTGAGGATTAGGGACAAGATATGTGTGCCCAAGGTGGTCGGGTAAATTAGCCTTATTCTTGAGAATGCCCATTGTTCTCGACATTCCATCCATCTGGGAGCGGCAAAGATGTACCAGGATTTGACTCACCATTATTGGTAGTGTGGGAAGAATAAGGATATTGCAGATTTCGTTTCTAGGTGTTTGACTTGCCAACAGGTCAAGTGTGAGCACCAGTAGCTCGGAGGTATATCTCAAAATATGTATATTCTTACTTGGAAGTGGGAATGGATCACTATGGACTTTGTTGTGGGTCTACCTACCACCATGGATGGTTATGACTCCATTTAGGTGGTTGTTGACAGGCTGGCCAAATCCACCCATTTCCTTTGGGTTTGGTGAAGTATATGGCGGAGAAGTTAACCGAGCTTTATATTAGTCAGATTGTGTGGCAACATGGAGTCCCAATTTCTATTATCTCTAATTGAGGTTATTTGTCCACTTCCCATTTCTATAAGGCATTGCAACATGCCTTGGGTACTTGGTTATATATGAGTACAGTTTTGCACCCTCAGACAGATAGTCAGTCCGAGAGGACGATTCAAGTGTTGGAAGACATGCTCTGAGCTTATGTGATCAATTTTAGTGCTATATGGGATCGACATTTTCCCTTAGTAGAGTTTACCTAAAACAATAGTTATCACTTCAGTATTCAGATGGCCCCTTTTGAGGCGTTATATGTCAAGCAGTATAGGTCTCCAATCGGATGGTTTGATTCAGCTGAGATGGACTCATTAGACAAAGAATTTCTTAGAGATTATATGGAGTAAGTCTGTATAGTAAATAACTTAACATGGAATCATGTTGGAACTCACCCCACACATAACTAATTAGCATGCTAGAACAATCACAAACAAGGTCTAGGGATAGTATAACATAGCCTATCTCGAAGCTGATAACGCATGCTGCAAAACCTCTAAATCAAAGTCTTTCCCTTCTGAGTTGCTTCATAACAATGCCATTTTATCATAATAATGACCTCAGTGCCAATACGGTCATTTACATACCCAATTCACAATTATTATAAATAGAACTAAAAATGAGCCAAAATGGCATGGTGGGACCCGTGAAAGGAATCCTAAAATTGGTTCTGTCAATGGTCCCAGATATCTCAAGGAGCTTGTGCCCCTAAAATAGGCACAATCTGAGTTCTTAAATGCCCCAAAATAGATCATGTCTACAATTTTGCAAATTCACCATTTAAGGAACTAACACATAGGAATCAATGGGTCTTTAGAATTAAACGCGTCAATCACGAACCTAAATGTCCTGAAGCACTTCCCTAACAATATCAAACAACCACCGAAAAAATCCACACCAAATCAGGTTCACAAAGTCTCACAATTTAGAGAAATTAATGAAATGAAAGTTGGAAAATGGATTATGACTACCAATGATGACTGCAAAAGCAGTCAGTTGGCCACTTAAGTAGCTCTGCTAAAGTGGCCCCTTTGCTACGAAAGTGGCTCATAGACATCAAACATAAATTGTAAGTATTAGACTCATTACCCACTCCAATCAATTTTTTTCGAACATCAATTGGAGATCGGAAATTAGAATTAAGTTTGCAACTTTAACCCATAAGTTAATCCCATGCTAACTAGCCTAAATCCATGTATGAACAACAACAAAACAAAGCATAACACAATACCAACTACATTAAATCAACACTCAACCCCATAATTGCACCCCTGAATCTTGGGGTTTCAGCCACTCTTCACAAAGAGTAAAGAAATTATACCTTTCATGAAAGTAGCCATGGGCAACATGAAATTAAGCAATTACCATTTATCAATTTCAAGAATAAAGTTGAAAAATCCCAAAAACTAGAAAGTGTTCTTCATAAAGTAAAGTATTTCTCTCTCTAACTATTGTTCAATACTTCAAAAATTTTGAACCACTCCTTTTTCTGAACTCTCCTTTAGGCAATTTATAATTTCCCTAAAATTTGGCCCAAAACTCAATGCATGACCTATTGGGAGACATTAATTGGGCTCACCGATCACAATGAGTGGATTGCCAACTGCTCCTCAACTCACCTTTCTCTTACTCTAGGTTTCAGGTGTTTGAAACTCAGTCGGAGAGCTCGTTCGAGTCTGCCTTTCATACTCAGCGAATTGCCAAGTTTTTTCCTTGAACTGTCGCCTTCGACGATGGTCAGCATGTTCGCATTTCTCATTCGGCACATCGCCATTTCCCTTTTTGTTCACTGATCTGCCTCAATAAATTCAAGTGTTGTGTACTGTCCATTTGGGCGAAGTCAAACTCATTAGGTGATCCGCCCTTCTTTCTTGGCGATCAACAATATGGAGTTTATACTTTTTTTCATATTTTTGGTCATTCTTTCAAACATTCATCCTTGCCTTGTCCTTTAGCCTTCATAGCTAAAAATAACAAAAATATTATTAGAATAGGACATAATTAGGCATTGAGGACACTAATTATTGAACTAAATAGGCCTCAAATGAGTGTAAATCTACCACTCATCACCTAGCATAATCAATTTCAAGCAACAACAACACTAACACCATAATATTCAACATAGGGGCAAAATTTAAGCAAATATAGCATTGGGCAATAAATCAATATCATTAAAATATTTACTCACTACACAGTAGCATGTGATCACATAGTACAATACTAAAATTAGCCCACCATATTTAAATCATCAAACAATATTCAAGAAATAGGGCTTTGAACTTGAAAACTAATCTCAAAGATCAAAAACAAGAAGACAATGGGGAAGCAAGGGTTTGGCACGAGCAATCTAGAAATTACGCAATCCAAACAAGCTCAAAAATGATAGAAATGCAAATTACTGTGTTAGCAATGCGTATTGAAGAGTTTGGAAGGATAAAAGTCAAGAAATTTCAAAAGATTGGCTTTTAAAAAATAAAAGACTCTTGGTCTTTTGGTTGAAATCCCATTCGGTGAGGTGCAATTAACGTCGCCAAGCATATTAAGAGAGTCACTAATAGATCTTAATCTCAACAATTCAACCTACATGCATTCAGCCTTGAATTTAAACTCGGTGATCTTGATTTATCTCACCTAAGTAGTTTTGTGAATCACCCTTTAAGGCTTTGTCTCGAAAACTTTGTCTTGACGTCAAGATTTTACTTTCACCTGCACATTTCAACACACTTTATTGAAAACATTAAGAACTTGGGTTGCGTCCCAAGAAGCGCCTTATTCAATGTCATGGCACGAGGTGGTCATGTTTTCAAACACCATTCTTCGTGTTGGAAACAATGTCACTCGACATACTTTCTCTTGGCCTCCGGATTAAATGAGTTGAAATTTGGCAAATATGAGCCTTGTGTTGCTTAATTGACACTGAATGAGAAGTTACAATTTGAGTCAAGATGGAGAAATCATACTTCAATTTCTTCAACACCTTGTCGGACCCTTCAACTTTGTTGACAATTTTTACTAACATATCTTCGGTCCAAAAAATTTCCGGATCCTTTTGTTGAATTGGTTTAGGGCGATCATGAGGGGACACTATTTGTCTTTGTCACCTCTAGTGTGTTCCTCTATCACACCAATTCTTTTCGCGGTTACACCAAGCATTATATCGGTCTTTGTTCTAACCTTGATTCCCACCGGCCTTGGGTGGCTCAGGGGAGAACCCCCCCTATTTGGTTGCTTAAGAATTGGACTTTTTCCTCATATTGTCGCGAACACAAAGTATACCATAGATGTGACATGGTGTATAAGACCCCGAGAGGCCCTACACAAGTCACTTAACATAAAAACAACATGACATAATAGGAAACAATATGAGAATCTCATATAATGAAAGAGTCTTACATAAAAGTGGAATTGACGTCATAGTCTCGACAAGCCAATCTAGTACATCAAGAGTGGGTTGGACGTAACCCATACACCACATACAATATTGCAAAACTAAATACATAAAATAATGTAAACATAGGTGAGAAGGCCCTCGGAACTTGAGGACTTACCAAGTCTTCAATCTACAAAGCCAAACCACTAGCCACGAGCGGGAGGAGGAACATCGTCGGACCCTACATTAGTGAAACAATGTAGGCACAAGTATGCATTAGTACATGGAATGTACTAAGTATGAGGGATATGCATAAAAATGAAACATGATAATAATAGGACATAATCAAAAGCATGACATGCATGACCAAGCTGAACATAGTAAAACCCTTTAAAGAAGAATCATAAATCATGAACATGGTCAATGCATCTTTAAATCATCTTGAAATTTTCATAAAACCTTTAAGAACGACTTAGTTTGTTTTGTGGGATATTTATTGTTAACCAACATAGACCACGTGAGCTATAACGTGGAATACAGTGTCTTTCTCCCACACTAAAAAGAGATATTTCTACTTGTCAAGGCAAAAATCTTAAACTTCTAGCTTAGGTGTATCCACTAGTCATGTCTTTCTAAGACAAACCTACGAGGGCACATAGTTAGGGACAAAGAGATTGATACTAGAGACCCAACCTCTACTAACGGGAGAGCCTCCATCTCCATATCCTCTCAGTGCTAAGTAAAATCCCAACTGAATAGTCATAAACATCAGCATATCATCTTACGTGGAAAAGCACAATTAAGTTATCAATTCAAGCTTAAAAATCATAGAGTAGCTCACTAAATCATAAATTATGCATATGTCAAAAACCTCTCACCAATCATGATTTCCTAATATGTGAGAAAATCATGTCACAATTTGATTGATGTTTATATTAAAGAAACCAAGATCATAAAACCTTTCTTTCATAAATTATGCAAAACTTCCATGAAAACATCATTTCTAGGTTCACAACCTCTTCATAAACTTATGTATTTAAGAATGCAAAGTAAAATCATGAATAATGCATGGGCTAATATGAAATTAATTGGAAAGTATGTAATTGAGTCAAAACAATACGAATAAGATCAAAATCAAACAATCGAATCAACACAATTAGAACCCATGAAGAATTGAATGAAAACCTAATCAATTTTGGTGAAATCAAACTTTGGAGAATTGAGAAACCTTGGGCTCAATGGGTGAATGGAACCCATTTATGACCTCCTACATACCTTGAGAAACAAATATCAAAAGCAATATATTAATCGGAGACTTGAAGCTTGAAACCCTATCCTTCTTCGTGAATTTGAAAGAGAATTAGGAAAGATGAATGTAGATGGGATTTGGGGATTTGAGTGAATGAGAGAGTTGGGGAAATTTTTTAGGTAGAGGGTAGTTAGAGGACTTTTAAATAGGGGTAAAACGACATAGTATAGGCATTTAATGCATAGGAAAAGACCCAAATATCCTCAAGAAATAATTGTTGGATTACTCTACGGTTAAGACCTCCGAATCGTAGAAATTCGCTTGTGTGTATGCACGGTTGATATTGGTCATCTCATTAAGCAAAGCTAAAACAACTTCAAATGATTGTTTCATGATTCCATCTTGGATAAGTTGATCATTTGTCCCTTGGTTCACAATATCAAGGCTCTGGTAAAAATATTGTAACAATAATTTATCCAGAAACTCGTGATTAGGAAATTGTAGTACAAACTTTTGGAACCTTAACCATGTATCATAGATAGGTTCACCTTCAATTCTCATAAAATTTTGGTTGTTTTCCCTACACTACACCATCCTCGAAGGAAGAAAGAATCTTTCAAAAACCACCTCATTTAACTCTTCCCAAGTAGTGATCGTGTAACACCTCAGAAATCAAACTTAGAACTTTCAGCAGAACCAGGTGAACCATGACAGGGTTCACGGACCGTGAACCGGAACACGATCTGTCGACTTATTCGTGGACTCACACCCCAGCCCAGAAGTGGTGGACCACGGGACCCTTTACGGATGGTGGACCACCATACGAGCCATATTTGTGTTCGTGGAAGCTAGGAAAAATCCATCAGGCTCAAACGTTAGACCACAGGGCTCTTCACAGGCCAAGGTCTTGACGATGAGCCGTGACGGCTTCCGTGAATGTCACGCCCCGAGGCTACCCCCTAGACGTAACATGGGACCTAGGATCACGAGTGACCCTAAGCTAATCCTGCTGGCAAATCATAAGCATACTAAAGATAAACTGAAACAATAATAACTAAGCGAAATCTAAATCATGAAATAACTGAAATGATGGGGAATACCAATATTGTCTGTATAAAGAGAAACTATGAGTTTTAATAAACAACTGAAGTATCAAACTCCAATCTAAAGTTGAATCTAACTATGTCTGATATAAAGCCTCTACTGACTAGAAATGTTAGGACACGCCCTAGCTAGATCTAGTAAAATTAAAAACTAAAGCAAAAGCGATAAAGATAGTCATGTCACTAGTACTCGGAGAATGAGGACTCACCACTGATGTTGCCGAACTGAAGATCGGGAACTGATCTATGCGTGATCTGACTACTGAGGACCTCAACCTACATCACGAGAAGATGTAGCGTAGAGTATGCGTCAGTACTTGAAAGGTACTGAGCATGAAGGATAGAGTAATACGGAACAATAACATAACTGAATCAAAGCATATATCTGAGCAATGACATGAAATAACCATGGTACAAACTGAGAATACTAAACATTAAGTAGGCGTTTGGCCATGCGATACCATATCACGATATGGTATCGTTAGATGGAATTAGCGTTTGGACATGCAATTTTACGCTGATTCCATCTCATGATTCCATAACATGTGATGTGATTCCATATTCTCCAAAAACCATGATATGGAATTATATGGGAATTTCATATCATGATTTGAGATATTTTAATACAAAATTGATCCACGAGTTTAGATTTTGTTCAAACAACCCCACATTTATATCTACTAACCACTTATTTCATATGTACATAAAATTTATAATCACATCATTACTTTTAAAATTTTATTATTCTCACCGATATAAAATTTATTATTCTCACCAACATATATATAGTCACTTTAACTCACACCAACCGATTGTTGAGTAATAAATTTATTTTATGGCCTTAATAAGTGCACATTTATATTTTATGTGTAAGTTATTAGTATTTAGTTACATATTTCCTATCAACTTTGTTTAAAGAGATAATATTTAATTTTATGACTTTTCATTGCCTTGGAAGCGTTATTTTTATTACTCTTACAAACAATATTTTTATGAAGTGCATTCTATAATGCTTCCAGTTTATTTTATGTTCACTAAACAAATATTGATGTATTTTTTATTTGATAGGATTGTGTTGGTGTGATTGATGAAACATATATAGAAGGGGAGGTTCCTAAAGCGGTGCAACAAGCATATCGTAATCGCAAAAGGAAGAACATCACAAAATGTCTTATGTGCTTATTATTTTGATATGCGATTTACCTTTGTTGTTGCTGGTTGGGAAGGTACTGCACATGATAGTAAAGTACTTGAGAATGCACTTGAACCAACGCCACAATTTCCATTTCCGCCATATTGTAACTTCAAAGTACATCCTTAGAATAAATATTATTCATTTACACAAAGCTGTCTCATTTACGTCACATATGATTTTAGTAATTCCTTATAAAATGTTTGTTGGAAGATAAATATTATGTTGTTGATGCTGGTTTTCGAAATACGAAAGGATTTTTAGCACTATACAAAGGACTACACTATCATTTGCAAGATAACCGAAGAAGTGAAAGAGAGCCTCAAAATCCCAAAGAAATGTTTAATTATAGGCATTCATCTCTGCGCAATGTGATTGAACGGACTTTTAGAGCTTGGAAAAATAGATTTAGAATACTGAAACAAGGCATGAACCATTATGATATTGATACGCAAGTGAAAATTGTCATAGCTTGTGCAGTGCTACATAATTATTTGCGAGAATACCAAAGTACTGATGAAATATTTATAGTCTAAGACCATGAAAATATAGTTGCGGATGATATTGACCAACAAATGGCTCAAAGTAACAATGTTGTTCATCTTCTCGGTCACATGATCGAGAAATGCAAGTTCAACGTGAGGAAATTGTTCGTACTATGTGGGAGGATTATATTAAAGACTAGTACACTATAATTTATGTTCAATTTTTTTCTTAAATTAAAGTTAGATGAAACAATTACTTAAGTGGAGAACAAATAGCTTTGTAATAATTTATTATGCGATTTTATAAATTTTTATTTATTTGATAAGATTGAATAAAGAATTGGGGCTATTTTAATAGTTTTACAACTTATGAGATTTTTATGTTTATGAGAAAATATACAACATAAAAAATTTCATATCGCATGTCCAAACAAAACTTCAATTTCATCTCATAATTTCATATCATGATTCCATATCATGATACCATATCGCATGGCCAAACGGGCCCTAAATATTGAATGCAATGACCAAGTTTATAACATGCTAAGACTGATTTCTAAACTATATTGATAACATGGTCAATGCAATAGAATCTAACTAAACTGTAAGGGAGCTACTAATAACCGACATAAAACCACATGAGCTAAATGTGGAGTCCGATGTATACGCCCCATCGAGAGAACCCAATATACCCTGCCAGAGGTATATAGACATGTTGGCGTGATCACTAAAATGATGCCCACGAAGGGGACTTACAACCTACGGGGAACGTAGTTCTGGGACTTGAAGGTGACTGACCCTAGTCCACTCGGTATTAAGCTTCCCATATGATTAAGTAATTAACACTTTATGACTGAAATGTTCTAATACTGGATAGCTCAAAACTGACATGCAAACTGAGAATGCACCATTAATATACTGATAATAATGCATTCGAAAAATGAGGCATGTTTATATGTAACTAAATTAACTAACCTAGCATGTGTAATACAAGAACTAAAAGAACTACATAGCTAGGGTTTTGAGTTTATGCATGAATTTGGGCACAACAATACTATAACGTGATAATATGATTTGGATCATTCTAACAGCTGAAAACCCAACAATTCTAAGATTCAAGAAACCCTAAGTCTAGATAATATTAAGGGAATTGAGATTCTGACTGAAATCTAGGGACCTAATGGGTAAGAGGAACCCACTAGTGAAATCCCACATACCTGGTGACGATTTCCATGAAGAAATCTTTCAATTTCGGGGCTGGAACTGATGGAACTTTGTTGCGTTCTTGAACTAGGGTTTGGTCACCTCTTTCTTCTCTATACGCTCTAAGTTTCTATGTTTTGATGAATTATTTGACTTAGGTAAGTTCTAGTTATGTTTCTAGGCTAAAATTGGCCAAAACCACGTAGTTTAGGGTTAAACGACATAGTTAAGAGGTCTAACGCATAAGGAAAAGACCAAAAGACCCCTGACTTAAAAGTTGTCAGGTTCACCGACTGACCGTCGATCGACTGACCGTCCATCCTGCTCAATCGTCAGTCGCGATTGGAGACTAAAATCCTGGGGTTTGACCTACGGCCCTGGACCACGGACTATGGTCTCACCTACGGTCCGTAGGTCCTGGCGTGGGTCAGGACTTAGAGAGATTTTTGGGGCTGACTTGGGGTGTTAATCCACGGACACGGGCCACAGTCTGTGACCTGAACTACGGTCCGTGGGTCCGGCCGTGGTTCAACACTTAAATAATTTTCTGGGGGAGTCTAGGGAAGGTTGCAAATGCGAACCACGGACCACTAGCACGGGTCGTGGGTCACCCTACGGTCTGTGGGTGGCAACCGTGGGTTGCACCTGCAACTTCTGGAAATCTGCATTGAGGTCTGTTTTCAGATACGGGGTGTTACAGTGAAGTCGAGCCAGTGTAGCCCTTAGTTCAGGTGAAGAACCACGAGGACCTTTATGGTCTATGACCCTTCACACGGTCTGTGAAGTGGACTGTAGTAGGAAGGCCCAAAATCAGCAGCTATTGGACAAAGGACCAAGACTGTATTGACGGTCCGTCAGAGGGGTTGTGGTCAACTATATTAGATTTTAAATTACGATCGTTTTGGTCTTTTCCCCTTTGCGTTGGACACCTAAACTACGTCGATTAACCCCTAAACTACGTTGTTTTGGTCAGTTTAAGCCTAGTAACTTAATTAGAACTTACCCTAATGAATCATTCACCAAAATCAAGTGAAACTTATAGCAAAAGAGGGAGAAAGAGGTGCCCGTTTTCCTCAAGAACACGCATCAAGGTTTCTTTAGTTCCAGCCCCGAAATCGAAAGATTTCTATATTAATTTAGTCATTAGGTATGTGGGATTTCACTAATGGGTTCCTTTCACCCATTAGGTCCCTAGAATTCAGTCAGATTCTTGATTCGCTCCGTATTATCTAGATTTAGGGTTTCTAGAATTTCAACAGAATTCTATGATTTAGTAATGTTAACGTTCTTAATCAGATTATCATGTCTTAGTATTGTTTTTGCCTAGACTCTTGCATAAACTCAGAACACTAGTTATGTAGTTCTTATAGTTCATGAATTACATTAGCTAGGACAGATAAACATATATACATGCCTCAATTTTCGAATGCTCCATCATCAAAAATAAATGTTGCATATTCAGATTTGCATATCATATTATTGAGCTATCCAGTTTACTTCAGTTATGTCATAAATTCCACTTATTCAATTGGGAGTAGTCTTTATACCAAGTTGGACTAGGGTCAGTCACCCTCAAGTACCGGAACTACATGCCCTCGTAGGTTATAAGTCCCTTTGTGGGCATCAGTTTAGTGATCATGTCAATCATGCATATATACCTCTGGCAGGGTATATTGGGTCATCTCGATGGGGCGTATATATCGGACTCCACATTTAGCTTATGTGGTTTTATGTCGAATATTAGTAGCTCCCACAATCAAATTCAGTTTTAGTTCAGTATTCAGATTCAACATGTTATAAACTTGATCATTGCATTCAATTAGTTCATGTTCAGTAATTTCAGTATAGTATCATGTTCATCCTATATCATTGCTTCACCGCTTTGTTCAGCTATATTATATCATTCATGCTCAGTACATTTTAAGTAATGAATCATACTCTGCGCTACATCTTCTTGTGATGTAGGTTCAGGTCCTCAGCATTCAAATCACACATAGATCGGTTCTCGAAGCAGCATCAGTGGTGAGTCCTCATTCTCCGAGGATGATAGACATGTTTCCTTTCTACATTTCAGTTTTTGCTAGATTTAGCTGGGGGAATGTCCCAACATCTCTAGTCAGTTAGAGGCTTTATTTTAGACATAGTTAGATTTAGTTTTAGCTTTGGAGTTTGATATTTCAGTTTTCATTAAACTCACAGTTTATTAATTCAGATGGTAATGGGTATTCCCCATCATTTTAGTTTATATGATGTTTTAAGCTTTCGTACAGTACTTTCTTATTTCAGTAAATCTTTAAGTATGCTTATGATATGCCAGCAGGGTTAGCTTGGGGTCACTCGTGATCCTAGGACCCATGTCTGTGTCCTGGGGGTAGCTTCGGGGAGTGACAAACATGGTATCAGAGCACTAGATTCAAGAGTCCTAGGATGTCTAAAAAGCCGCACTAAGTAGACTCTCTTTCATGGGTGTGAAGTGCACCAAATCTAATGAGAGGGAGGTTATGAAGTGTTTTAGGAAAACTTCACTTTCTTGATATTCTTATCGTGCATTGGTATGATCTCTCTTTATAATCCATCGTTATGCCATATCAGATCATACCTCCTCGTAATGCTTACATAAGGAATGTGAATGCACGCAATGCTAACCCAGCTCTTCCAGTCCCAAATTAAGAAGTTATGAATGCAGAGTTTCGAAATGTCATTCAGCTTTTGGCCAAGGGTGTGACCAACCAGAACAATCAGCAGGCCCCAGTTCCTACTAACACTAATGTTGGGTCAGCTGCAACTAGAGTTCACAATTTTGTTAGGATGAATCCACCTGAGTTTCTAGGGTCGCAGGTTGGTGAGGATCCACAAAACTTCATAGATGAGGTCAAGAAGATCTTTGGAGTAATGCAAATGACTGGAAATGATAGGGTGGAGTTAGAATCCTACCAACTTAAGAATGTAGCTCACATCTGGTTTACTCAATGGAAAGAAAACAGCGGTACGGATGCAGCTCCTATCACTTGGGAGTATTTTAGTGAGACTTTTCTGGACTGGTTCTTCCAAAGAGAATTGAGGGAGGCAAAGGCTCAGGAGTTCATGAATTTAAGGCAAGGCAGCATGACAGCCCAAGAGTACGGATTCAAGTTCACTCAAATAACAAGTTATTCTCCTCACATGGTTGCCGATTCTAGGGCTCAAATGAACAAGTTTTTGTATGGGGTATCCGACTTACTGAAAAAATAGAGTGTAGAAATGCTATGTTTCTGGAAAATATGAACATCTTTAGGCTCATAATTCATGCTCAACAGGTTGAGGGAGATAAGCTTAGGGAACAGGCTAAGGTTAATAAGAAGGCTAGGACAGGCAACTATGAGTATTCTCAACAGAAATCGGGTGGTGGAAATCACTCGCAGTTTCAGCAAAAGTCTTCAGCTCTAGCACCTTCATCAGCTAGTGTTCCATCTTCCAGGTTCTGACAGGATCAAAAAGGTAGGGCATCAAGCTCTAAGTCTCATGGGAGTATTTAAGGCACCAGAACCTACCTAACTTGTCCAAAGTGTGGTAAGAACCATCTGGGCGAGTGTCTTGCAGGAAAGGAAGGATACTTTGGGTATAGTTAGTTTGTTCACAAGTTGAGAGATTGTCAATCTTTTAAACAGGGTCAACGAAGCAATAATGGTAAGGCTCAGTCTACAACTTCAACAGCACCAGCAGGCCGCCCGAATGTCAGCGCCAAAATAGGTAGTATTCTCTTCAGGCTCACTAAGATCAGGAAGATTCTCCTGATATAGTCGCTGGTACGTTACGAGTTTTTAACTTAGATGTTTATTCTTTGTTAGATCCAGGGGCTACTCTTTCCTTTGAAACTCCTTATATAGCGGTCAACTTCGATGTTAGTCCAGAAACTCTCTCAGAACCCTTCTTAGTTTCTACTCCAGTCGGTGACCCAATTATAACTAAACGGGTATACAGAAATTACCCTGTCACAATCTCCCAGAAAGTCACCTCAGTAGATATTGTAGAGTTAGAAATGGTAGACTTTGATATCATTCTAAGCATGGATTGGTTACATTCTTGTTATGCCTCAGTCGATTGTAGAAGTAGAATTGTTCGTTTTTTATTTCCAGACGAACCAATCTTAGAATGAAAGGGTAGTAGCTTAGCACCTATGGGTCATTTCTTACCTTAAGTCCAGAAAGATGATATCTAAGGGTTATCTCTATCATCTAGTTCGGGTTAAGGATTCAAGCTCTGAAACCCCAACTCTAGAGTCAGTTCCAATAGTTAATGAGTTCCCAGAAGTGTTTCCAAAATATCTTCCCCGAGTTCCTCCCGAAAGGGAAATCAACTTTGGAATTGATCTCCTTCTAGATACCCAGTCTATTTCTATTCCTCCTTATATAATGGCTCCAGCTGACCTTAAGGAATGGAAAGAGTCATTGAAAGACCTTCTAGGTAAGGGCTTCATCAGACCTAGTATTTCCCCATGGGGTGCACCAGTGTTGTTCGTGAAAATAAAGATGGTTCCCTCAGAACAAGGTCACAATCAAGAATAAGTATCATATCCCCACCAGGATTGATGACTTGTTTAACCAACTTCAGGGTGCTAGTCATTTCTCAAAGATAGACCTCAGATCCGGTTATCATCAGCTCTGAGTCAGAGATATTGACATCCCAAAAACAGCCTTCAAAACTCGGTATGGTCATTATATATTCGTAGTTATGTCAATTGGACTAACCAATGCTCCTGCAGCTTTCATGGATTTGATAAACAGAGTGTTCAAGCAGTATTTGGACTTGTTTGTTATCGTCTTTATTGATGATATCCTCATTTACTCTAGGAATGAGGAAGAACATGCGACTCATTTGAGGGTTGTCCTGCAAACTCTCAAGGATCGCCAGTTAGTTGCTAAGTTTAGCAAATGTGAGTTTTGGTTGCAATCAGTTTCTTTACTTGGGCATATTGTGTCTAGTGAAGAGATTCGAGTGGATTCTCAGAAAATAGAAGCAGTGAAACAATTTCCCAGACCTACCTCTCCTACAGATATCAGAAGTTTCTTGGGTTTGGCTGGTTATTACAGAAGGTTCGTGGAAGGATTTTCATCCATAGCTTTTCCATTGACTAAGTTGACTCAGAAAAAGGTTAAGTTTCAGTGGTCGGATGATTGTGAGAAAAGCTTCGCAGAACTGAAAACTAGGTTGACTACAGCTCCTGTTTTGACTTTACCAAAGGGTTCAGACGATTATATGATCTATTGTGATGCCTCCAAAGTCGGCCTAGGTTATACGTTAATGCAGAGAGGTAAGGTTATAGCTTATGCTTCTAGACAACGTAAGGTGCATAAGAAAAACTATCCAACTCATGACCTCGATCTTGCAGCAGTGGTGTTTGCAATTAAGATTTGGAGACATTACTTGTATGGTATTCACGTATATGTGTTCACAAACCATAAGAGCCTTCAGTATGTGTTCACCCAAAAAGAGTTTAATCTTCACAACGGGAGATGGCTTGTGTTCCTCAAAGATTATGATATGAATGTGTTTTACCATCCTGATAAGGCCAATGTAGTAGCAGATGCTCTTAGTAGACTATCTATGGGTAGTGTAGCACATGTTGAGAAAGAAAGAAAGGAACTAGAAAAAGATGTTCACAGGCTTGCTCGCTGGGAGTTCCCCTTATGAGCATATCAGATGGTGGTGTAACAGTTCAGAATGGATCAGAATCTTCAATGGTAGCAGAGGTTAAGGAAAGCAAGATATTGATCCTATATTGCTTCAACTAAAGAGTGTAGTTCATCAGTAGAGAGTTGAGGTTTTCTCCCAAAAGGGAGATGGTGTGCTTCGCTATCAGGGTCGATTATGTGTTCCTAAGGTGGGTGAGTTGAGATAGTAGATTCTTGCAGAAGCCCATAACTCCAGGAATTATATTCATCCAGGCGCCACTAAGATGTACCGTGATCTGTGGAAAGTCTTTTGGTGGAATGGTATGAAAAGGGATATAGCAGATCTTGTGGCTAAGTGCCCTAATTATCAACAAGTGAAGTTAGAACATCAGAAACCAGGGGGTATGACTCAGGAGATCAACATTCATACTTGGAAGTGGGAAGTGATCAACATAGACTTCATTACAGGTTTACCTCATACTCGCAGACAGCATGACTCCATTTGGGTGATAGTTGATAGAGTTACTAAGTCGACACACTTTTTGGTTGTTAAGATTACAGATTCGGTGGAGGACTACGCCAAGCTTTACATTAATCAAATATTCAGGTGGCATCGGTTCCTTTGTCTATCATTTCAGAAAGAAGTCCTCAGTTTACCTCTCATTTCTGGAAGTCATTTCTGAAAGGTCTTGGTACTCAGGTCAATCTTAGCACAGCATTTCATCCACACATGGATGGTCAGGCAGAGCGTACCATTCATACCTTAGAGGACATGTTGGGAGCTTGCATGATCAATTTCAAGGGCAGTTGGGATGATCAGCTTCCTCTTATAGAGTTCGCCTACAATAATAGTTACCATTCAAGCATTCAAATGTCCCCTTATGAGGCACTATATAAGCATAGGTGCAGATCTCCAGTTGGTTGGTTTGAAGTAGGTGAAGAAGCCTTGATAGGACTAAGGCTGGCAAGGGGACGGGGACGGGGACGGGGACTGGGGGACGGGACGAAGGGGGACGGGACGGAACGGGGGACGGATCTGGGGGGATTTTGGGGGGACCGGGATTGGGGGGACAAAAATAAGTCCCATCCCGTCCCACTATATATACGGGATGGGACGGGTTTTGGGGGGACGGGACGGGACGGGGGATTTTTTATTTTTTATATACTTATTTATTTGTATTGAAATTATATGTTATTGAATAACATTTTTAGTTTATTTGATTTTTTTTCAATAACATTTTTAGCTAATAAATAATGCTTAAGTTTTCAAATTTCAAAATTCAAATTTCAATTTCAAACTTCAAATTTCGAACTTCAAATTTCAAACTTCAAATTTCAAATTTCCAATTTCAAATTTCAAATTCAACTTTCAAATTTCAAATTTCAAATTCAACTTTCAAATTTCAAACTTCAATTTTCAATTTTCAATTTTGAAATTACAAATTTGAGAAGTTCAAATTTGTCTTATAAATATTTTAAAGTAATTTAAACTTGAAATTTTGATTTTGAAGAAAAGGCCCCAAAAAAGGACGTTATGTGCAATACTTTGAATTTTCCTTCTTTTTTTTTTTTTTTAATAATCTAGGTGTTAGTTGATGTATTAAAGTTCCATTTTTTAACATTTGTTCCTTATTATAAAATTTTGTAATAGCTAGTTCTCTTTTTATTATGTTCAACTATTTTCAAACAAATTAGTATATATGTAAATATGTATGAATATATTAAAATTAAAATGCAAGACAATAGTTATATAAAAAAGACTTAATAAAGCCTTCAAATTTATTCAATAAAATCTAATTGCAACTTAGAACTTAGAAGTTACAATTTACAAATATTAGTGGAGTAACTAATCTACGCAGCCACCTTCTAGGAAGGGTTCTGTTTCAATAAGTTCTCATATGTAAAACTAATATTTGTTACAAATATTAGATGAGTAACTAATTTACGCAGCCACCTTCTAGGAAGGGTTCTGTTTCAATTAGTTCTCTGATGTAATCTAATATTTGTATTTTCCTTTAAAATTCAATTCTAATTGTCGCATCATATCGACGGTAACATCCTCCGGTGTTGGCAAACTTGCTAGAAACTCTTGTGACTCTAATTCATCATCACTAGATCCAAGTACCACATTAATCCAAGCTTCTTGTTTGGAACTTAACTTTGGCAAATTATCATTTCTCCTTTTGGCGTTGACCCAATCTCTAAATAAAACTGATATTTCCAAACTGTCTTCCGCCAATGAATGTCTATGATCGCCAAGTTGAAACCTTGCCGCACTAAAAGCAACCTCTGATGCAACTGATGAAGCTTGAATAGCTAGAACATCACGAGCCATTTTGCTTAAAATTGGAAATGCAACGCTCCGCCTCCTCCACCATGCTAATAAATCTTCATTGCCATCTTCGTCTTCCACTGTTTCTAAAGATTGATTAAGATATTCTTCAAAATCATCACGGTTAGTAGAATTAAGACCAAGAAAATCTCGCATATAACTTGAAATTCGAGCTTTACTCTGAGGATTAGAAGTTTGACCAACTTCTTGAATATTTCCTGTAGTTCTATATTTTTCATACAAAATTTTTGCTTCTACTTTTATGCTACACTTACACATTTGACTAGTTGGATTTATTTCCGGTGAAATTTCTAAGGTATTATAAAAAGTGTCAACAAGTCCCTGCACACCTTGTAATTTATAGTCAGGATGAAGTAAAGTAGCAGTTAAAAAAATTTGAGGAATAGGAAAAAAATATTTTTTAAATTTTTCAATCATACCTTCAATTGCAACTCTAAATTTTTCAATATTTTTGTATTTAGAAAATTGAATTGAAATAGCACAAATATTTATTAATACTGATGAAATAGTAGGATAATAAATTCTAGAAAACATGGTTGTTGCATCATAAAAAAGTCTTAAAAATTCTAATAGTTCATTACTTTCTTTCCAATCTTCTTCACAAATTCTGTCTAATGGGTCAGCATTATGAGCATTAAACACCATTTGTATGGGTCCTCTATATTCGTAAGCAACTGAAAGCATTTCGTAAAAAGAATTCCACCTTGTTTTAATATGTCTTGGAATTTTTCTTGGTGGCAAATCACATAGTACACAACGCTCATTAAATTCCCAAATTCTAGCAGGTCTATTAGCATAAAAAATCCAGGCAACACCATATTCAATTTTCATACAACCACATTCAAATAATGAAATACCATCTTGTACAACTAAATTTAATACATGTGCAACACATCTAACATGAAAAGAATTATCATCAATTGGACATAATCTAATTTTTAACATACTAGCAACGTTTACATTATTAGATGCATTATCTAATGCGACAGACAATACTTTATCTATAAGCATGTAATAATCTATAACACTCAAAATATTTGAAGCTAAATATGCACCAGTTTTTTTCTCTACACATTCTTTATAACTTAAGATTCTTTTTTGTAAATTCCAGTTATGATCAATCCAATGTGCTGTAACAGTTAAATAATCACGTCCATTAACACTACGACCCATGTCCGAAGTTATAGACACTCTACAATCTAATATGCTAAACACACAACGAAGATATTGACAATGTTTACCTTGATATACAAAAACATCAGATTTAACAGTATTTCTTGAAAAACCTCTATAATTAGGATTATAAGTTTGTTGAATATATTCAATAAAACCGGGATGTGAAGGAAAACTATAAGGTAAACCACAAACAGAAACCATTTTAGCTAAATTTTCACGATCTCTTTCCTTATTATATTTACGTTGTGTTAGTGGACCACCGGGGTTAGAAGGATCTAATGTTCCTTGAACCATGTTAGAAGCCCCTACCGATTCATTAACATTAATATCAAAATCATTAACTGGAATTCCTTTTTTTCTATTGGCTAATGATTTAGCTTCTTTATATTGAATCGGCACACAAGATAACAAATGTCTATTTAAGCCCCCCATCCCACCTTGACCTCCACCTTGTTTATGTTTAAAAGGTTGCTTACATTTATTACAAATAGCAATAGAATTTTCCTTATCTAAAGTCATAAATTGCCACACAACAGAAGTTTTAGGGCGTTGATACTTCACCTTCTCCCTTGTATGAGGTATAAGGGGTGGGCGTCCATAATTTTGCTCCGTTGAATTTGTAGTTTCATTTGGAACATTTGTTACCGGACTAGTAGGTGTATCTTCTAATTCATCTTCTCCCGAACCAACTTCTACTTCTTCACCTGAATTTTCATCAAGATAAGGATTATCACCATAAATTTGTTGTAAAAGTTCATGATCGAGTTGAGCATTTGAATCAATATCATAAGAAGTATTATCAACATAAGTAGAATCATTTGTATTAAATCTAACTCTAGAAGTACCACCACATTTACTCTTATTTTTTTCCTTACTACTTTTTTTAGTAAAATTAAATAATCTACTAATGGCACTTGGTTCCTTCTCTTTTCCTTTACCGGTATCTTTTTTGTTAGAACTCATATTTAATTATATGTAAAGTATAATATAAAAATAATAATAACACAAAAATTAATGACGAAAAACAAAATATAAATATTATGAAACGAATGTACCAAATAGCAGACGTTATAACCGATTCTTGAAGCTTGTAGTTTGTTGTAACTTGTAACTTGTAATTTGGAACTCCAATATTTGATAGCAAATATAATATGAAAACTTAGATATATATATATATTATGATATATAATATGAAAACTTAGAATTGAAATATATGTATTATGATATAATATGAGACTTAAATGAAATAAAATATTGAGATTTGAGACATAAGATTGAGAGTTGAGACTTGAAAGAATATAAAAAATAGATGAGAGAATATATAATTTTGTAAGAAATAATAAGGGATAGAGGGGTATTTATAATATTAAAAGTGGGTTAAAGTGTATTTATAATAACTTGAGGGTTTAAAGTAAATTATTAAGAGTAGGGGTGGTAGGGGGTGGTAGGGGGTGTTGGTTGGGGGAAAAAACTGCCAAAATATCCGTTGGGGGGGCCCACTAGCCGTTGCCCAACGGATAGAATTTTTTTTTAAAAAAAAAAAAAAAAAATTGTTAGGGGATCCTGCGAACCGGCCGGTTCATCCGGGCCGGGTCGACCGGGACCAATGGATGAACCGGACCGGTACCGGTCCCCTATCCCGAAATCCCCTATCCCGCCTTCTTCAAACGGGACCGGGTCCGGCGGGCCGGTTCTCGGACCGGTCGCAGGCCGGGGCGGGCCGACCCGGTCCCCCTCCCACCCCTAGATAGGACTAGATACGGTTCATGATGCCATGGAGAAAGTTCATCTCATTAAAGATTAACTTAAGACAGCCCAGAGTCACCAGAAGTCCTATGCAAATGTAAGGAGAAGGTACTTGGAGTTCCAAGTTGATGATTGAGTTTACCTAAAAGTGTCACCTATGAAGGGGGGTGATGAGATTTGGCAAGAAAGGGAAGATTGATGCTTATCGTGACCAACGACACTAACCTACTATCACGCCCCAAGCAACCCCCGAGACGCGGACACGGGACCTAGGATCACAAGTGATCCCAAGCTAACCCTGCTGGCATGATCATAAGCATACTAAAGATAATAAACTGATGCGGAAGCTAATTCATAAATAAACTGAAAAAAGATGGGGAATACCCATATACTATAACTGAATCTATCAAATCTGAGAGTTTAATACAAAAGAAATATCAAACTCAAAATACTAAGCTGAATCTAACTATGTCTGAAATAAGCCTCTAAACTAACTAGCAATGTTGGGACATGCCCCAACTAGATCTAGCAAAACCGAAACTAAAGACTAAAAGCGATAAAGATAAACATGTCACTAGTCCTCGAAGAATGAGGACTCACCATTGATGCTGCTGAACTGAAGATCGGAAACAGATCTAAGCGTGATCTGGATGTTGAGAACCTGAACCTACATCACGAGAAGAAGTAGCGAACGTATGCGTCAATAATTGAAAGGTACTGAGCATGCAAGATATAGTAAAGCTGAAATAACATATAACTAAACAGAGCAATAAAGCAATGAAATAATCTGAACATGATATAGATACTGAAAATACTGAATATTGAGCTAACTGATGCAATGAGCAAATTTATAACATGCTGAGACTGAATACTGACTGTACTGAAATATGGTCAATGCAATAGAGTCTGTCTGAACTGTGGGAGCTACTAATAACCGACATAAAACCACATGAGCTAAATGTGAAGTCCGGTGTATACGCCCCATCGAGATGATCCAATATACCCTGCCAGAGGTATAGAGGCATGATGGCGTGATCATTAAACTGATGTTACCCACAGAGGGGACTTACACCTACGTGGCTCGTAGTTCTGGGACTATATGGGTACGCTGAACCCAAGTCCAACTCGGTATTATGCTACTCCCAATGAATTAAGTAGTTAACTGGTTATGACTGAATTTCTGTAAATACTGGATAGCTCGAACTGAGCATGCAAACTGACAATGCAACATTTGATCTGATAATGATGCATTCATAAACTGAGGCATGTAAAACTGAATACTGAAATATCTGACCTAGCATGTGTAATTCAAAAACTAAAGAAATACATAGCTAGGGTTCTGAAATTCATGTGATAAACTAAGCAATAACATGATAATCTAATTTGGAACATTTATATAACTAATTCATGATGATCTGCTGTAATTCTAGAAACCCTAGGTCTGTTCATAATCATGGAATCAAGAATCTGGCTGAATTCTAGGGACCTAATGAGCGAAAGGAACCCACTAGTGAAATCCCACATACCTGGTGACGAAATCCACTAAGAAATCTTTCGATTTCGAGGCTGGAACTGATGGAACCTTGCTGCATTTTTGAACTAGGGTTCTTGACCTTTTTCTCCTCTCTTGATTCTAATTTTCTAAGATTTTGATTAATGAATTGACTTGGATAAGTTCTAGTTATGTTTCTAGGCTTAAACTGACTAAAATCTCATGATTTAGGGTCTAAACGACGTATCTAAGGGGTTAAACGAAATAGGAAAAGACCAAAAGACCCTTGAATTAACTACTGTCGGAGTGACTGACGGACTGGACTGACGGGCCGCCATTCAATCGACGGTCCATCGATTGGATCCGTAGGTCGAGTCTGCCCGACAGGGCTTCACTAAAACGAGCATAACCTATTACTTGGAGGTCGGAATTTAGCAAACTCGGTGGCATTGGAAAGATAATTCAATTATCTATCTAACATAGGTTATGGGACACATAATTCATTTTGTGCTAAGATTTATGACCATCTGAAGTTGACCCATCAATAATTTTCAGCTAACTGGTTGTTGACCCTTATCTACGGTCAGACCTACGGACCGTGGATCGATTGACGGTCCGTGCTGGTCGACCGTAGTTTGTGTCAAAGGCTGGGTAAAGGAGGTCTTGATCCACGGACATATACCACGGACCGTTGTCTGATCTACGGACCGTGGGTCTGTCCGTGAGTCAAGACTTAGCCGATTTTTCTGAGCTTGGCTGGGGAGGGGTTGCAATGGTGAACCACGGACCACCAGCACGGGCCGTGCTCTGACCTACCGTCCATGGAATACGGGATGTTACATTATCTCCCCCTTGAGAACATTCGTCCTCAAATGAAGACTAAACTAGCTGAAATAGAGGGCGAGGGCTGCAATCCCTACCACTAAACACTGAGAACTGAATTTCTAACTGAACTGAGTTCCAATGACAAGAAAATACGCTGAAAATGCAAGTACAAACTGAAGGAACATGATTCTAAGACTGAATTTTTGCATGAATGACTGAAAAACTAATGAGGAACTATTACCTCAAGCTGGAATGGAATCGGAAGGAAATAGGTGAGGATACTTCGACTTCATTGTTGCTTCTGCTTCCCAAGTAGCTCCCTCTATGGACTGACTCCTCCACAAAACCTTGACTGAAGCGACTTCTTTGTTTCTCAACCTTCTAACCAGACGCTCGAGAATCTCAATTGGTACATCCTCATATGAAAGGCTATCTTTCACAACCACACTCTTTAATGGCACTATGGATGCTGGATCACCCACACACTTCTTCAAAAGAGAAATGTGAAAGATTGGACGCACTGCTGCTAAATCTGCTGGCAACTCTAACTCATAAGCCACTTAACCAATCTTTTTCAAGATCCAGTAAGGGCCTACATATCTGGGACTGAACTTCCCTTTCTTGCCAAATCTCATCACCCCCTTCATAGGTGACACTTTCAGGAAAACCCAATCATCAACTTGGAAGTCTATTTCCCTTCTTCTCATATCTGCATAAGACTTCTGGCGACTCTGGGCAGTCTTAAGTTTATCTCTAATGAGTTGCACTTTCTCTACAACATCAAGGACCGAATTTGGTCCTATCAAGGCTGCTTCACCTACTTCAAACCAACCAACTGGAGATCTACATCTACGCCCATCAATGCCTCATAAGGGGCCATCTGAATGTTGGAATGGTAACTATTATTGTAGGCGAACTCAATCAGAGGAAGGTGATCATCCCAACTACCCTTGAAGTCGATCACACAAGCTCTCAACATGTCCTCTAAGGTCTGAATGGTACACTATGCCTGACCATCCGTTTGTGGATGAAATGTTGTGCTAAGGTTAACCTGAGTACTAAGACCCTTCTGAAATGACTTCCAAAAATAAGAGGTAAACTGAGGACCTCTATCTGAGATGATAGACAAAGGAACCCCATGCAACCTCACAATCTCATTAATGTAAAGCTTGGCGTAATCCTCCGCCGACTCTATAGTCTTGACCACCAAAAAGCGAGAAGACTTAGTAACCCTATCAACAATCACCCAAATTGAGTCATGTTGTCTGCGAGTACGAGGTAAACCTGTGATGAAGTCCATGTTGATCACTTCCCACTTCCAAGTAGGAATGTCAATCTCTTGAGTCATACCTCCTGGTTTCTGATGTTCTACCTTGACTTGCTGGCAATTGGGGCACTTAGCCACAAAATCTGCTATATCTCTTTTCATACCATTCCACCAATAGACTTCCCGCAGATCACGGTACATCTTAGTGGCGCCTGGATGAATAGAATATCTGAAATTGTGGGCTTCTGTGAGAATATATTGTCTCAATTCACCCACATCAGGAACACACAATCTACCTTGATAGCGAAGTACACCATCTCCCTCTTGAGAGAAAACCTCCACTCTCTGATTGTGGACTACACCCTTAAGTTCAAGCAAGATTGGATCACTATCTTACTTTTCCTTAACCTCTACTACCAAAGAAGATTCTACCCCATTCTGAACCGTTACACCACCATCTGATATGCTCATAAGACAAACTCCTAGGCGAGCAAGTCTGTGAACATCCTTTGCTAGCTCTCTCATTTCTTCCTCAACATGTGCTACACTACCCATGGATAATCTGCTAAGAGCATCTGCTACTACATTCGCCTTACCCGGATGGTAATGCACACTCATATCATAATCTTTGAGGAACTCAAGCCACCTTCTCTGGCGAAGATTCAACTCTTTCTGGGTGAATACATACTGAAGGCTCTTATGGTCTGTGAACACATCTACATGAACACCATACAAGTAGTGTCTCCAAATCTTGAGTGCAAACACCACTGCTGCAAGCTCGAGGTCATGAGTTGGATAATTCTTCTCATGTACCTTAAGTTGTCTGGAAGCATAAGCTATAACCCTACATCGCTGCATCAACACACAACCTAGGCCGACCCTGGATGCATCACAATAGATCACATAACCATCTGAACCCTCTGGTAGAGTCAAGACAGGAGTTGTAGTCAACCTAGTTTTCAGTTCTGCAAAGCTTTTCTCACAATCATCTGACCATTGGAACTTAACCTTTTTCTGAGTTAACTTAGTCAATGGAGAGGCTATGGATGAAAATCCTTCCACAAACTGTCTGTTATAGCCCGCTACACCCAAGAAACTTCTGATATCTGTAGCAGAGGTAGGTCTGGGCCATTGTTTCACTGCTTCTATCTTTTGGGAATCTACTCGAATTCCTTCACTAGACACAATATGCCCAAGGAAGGCAACTGATTGTAACCAAAACTCGCACTTGTTAAATTTTTGCAAATAACTGGCGATCTTTGAGAGTTTGCAAAACAACTCTCAAATGACTTGCATGTTCTTCCTCATTCCTAGAGTAAATGAGGATGTCATCAATAAAGACGATGACGAATAAGTCCAAGTACTACTTGAACACTCTGTTCATCAAATCCATGAAAGCTGCAGGAGCATTGGTTAGTCCAAATGACATGACTACAAATTCATAATGACCATACCGAGTTCTGAAGGCTGTCTTTGGAATGTCACTATCTCTGACTCTAAGCTGATGATAACCTGATCTGAGGTCTATCTTTGAGAAATGACTAGCACCCTGAAGTTGGTCAAACAAGTCATCAATCCTGGGGATGGGATACTTATTCTTGATTGTGACTTTGTTCAACTGCCTATAGTCAATGCACATTCCGAGAGAACCATCTTTCTTCTTTACGAACAACACTGGTGCACCCCATGGCGAAATACTAGGTCTGATGAAGCCCTTATCTAGAAGGTCTTTCAACTGCTCTTTCAACTCCTTATGCTCAGCTAGAGCCATTCTGTAAGGAGGAATAGAGATAGGCTGGGTATCTGGAAGGAGATCAATTCCAAAGTCTATTTCCCTTTCGGGAGGAACTCCAGGAAGATCTTCTGGGAACACTTCTGGAAACTCACTGACTACAGGAACTGACTCAAGAGTTGGGGATTCAGAACTAGAATCCTTAACCCAAACTAGATGATAGAGATAACCCTTAGAGATCATCTTTCTGGCCTTAAGGTAAGAAAAGAATCGACCCATAGGCGCTAAGCTACTACCCTTCCATTCTAAGATTGGTTCGTCTGGAAACTGAAAACGAACAATCCTAGTTCTACAATCAACTGAGGCATAACATGAATGTAACCAATCCATGCCTAGAATGACATCAAAGTCTATCATTTCTAACTCTACAAGATCTGCTGAGGTGACTTTCTGAGAGACTGTGACAAGGCAATTTATGTATACCCGTCTAGCTATAACTGGGTCACCGACTAGAGTAGAGACTAAGAAAGGCTCTGAGAGAATTTCTGGGCTAACACTGAATTGGATTGCTATGTAAGGAGTTACAAAAGACAAAGTAGCTCCTGGTCTAACAATGCATAAACATCAAGATCAAAGACTCGTAACGTACCAGTGACCACATCAGGAGAATCTTCCTGATCTTGACGAGCCTGAAGAGCATAGAGACTGTTTTAGCATTGTCCGCCACCTGTACCAGATGAGTTACCCTGCTGAGTCGGGCGAACTGTTGGTGTTGCTGAAGTTGTAGACTGAGCTCTACCATTATTCCCTCTTTGACCCTATCTAGAAGGGAAATCCTTCAATCTATGACCAGACTGACCACACCCAAAACATCATTCCTTACCTGCAAGGCACTCACCCGGATGGTTCTTACTACATTTCGGGCAAGTTGGGTAAGTTTTGGTGCCTGAAACACTACCTTGAGACTTAGAGCCTGACGCCCTACCTTTCTGATCATTACGGAACCTGGGGATAGAACACTAGCTGATGAAGGGGCTGGAGTCGAAGACTTCTGCTGAAACTGCGAGCGATTTCCACCACCCGATTTCTGTTGGGAATACTCATAGTTACCTGTTCTTGCTTTCTTAGTCTCCTTAGTCTGTTCCCTAAGTTTATCACCCTCAACCTGCAGAGCATGAGTCATGAGCCTAGAGATGTTCATGTCTCCCAACAACATAGCATTTCTGCACTCTGTCTTCACTAAGTCTGACACTCCATAGAGAAACTTATTCATCTGAGCCCTAGAATCAGCAACCATGTGAGGAGCATACCTGGAGAGTTGGTTAAACTTGAGCCCATTCTTTTGGACAGTCATGTTACCCTGCCTCAAGTTCATAAATTCCTGGGCCCTTGCTTCTCTCAACTCTATAGGGAAGAACCTGTCTAGAAAGGTTTCGCTGAAACATTCCCAAGTAATAGGAGCAACATCTGCACCTTTGTTCTCCTTCCACTGAGTATACCAGATATGAGCTACATCCTTAAGTTGGTAAGATGCTAACTCAACCCGATCATTCCCAGTGACCTACATCACCTCAAAGATCTTCTTGATCTCATCCAAGAAATTCTGGGGATCTTCACCAGTCTGCGATCCTAAGAACTCAGGCGGATTCATCCTAACAAAGTCACGGACCCTTGATGCTGCTGATCCACCATTTGCATTCACAGGAGCTTGAACCCGCTGATTGTTCTGGTTAGCGACACTCTGAGCCAACATCTGAATGGCATTCCTGAATTCAGCATTTGAGACTTCCTGATATGGAACTGGAGGAGCTGCATTTGAGTTCCTGGCATTCGCATTCCTAGCTTAAGCTCTACGATGAGGCATGATCACTGAAACGTAGAATGTCGAGTTAGAATGGAATTATATCATACCTTACGCACGATAAGAGTAACAAGAAAATGAAGATTTTTCCTAAAGACACTTTGTAGCCTCCCTCTCATTAGATGTGGTGCGCACTACACGCCCATGAAAAGGACTCTACCTAGTGCGGCTTTTCAGACATCCTAGGACACTTAAATTTAGTGCTCTAATACCAAGTTTGTCACACCCCGAACTACCCCCGAGATGCGGACACGGGACCTAGGACCACAAGTGATCCCAAGCTAACCTTGCTGGCACGATCATGAGCAGACTAAAGATAATAAACTGATGCGGAAGCTAATTCATAAATAAACTGAAAAAAGATGGGGAATACCCATATACTATAACTAAATATATCAAATCTCATAGTTTAATACAAAAGAAATATCAAACTCAAAATACTAAGCTGAATCTAACTATGTCTGAAATAAGCCTCTAAACTGACTAGAAATGTTGGGACATGCCCCAACTAGATCTAGCAAAACTGAAACTAAATACTAAAAGCGATAAAGATAAACATGTCACTAGTCCTCGAAGAATGAGGATTCACCACTGATGCTGCTGAACAGAAGATCGAGAACCGATTTAAGCGTGATCTGGATGCTGAGAACCTGAACCTACATCACGAGAAGATGTAGCGCACGTATGCGTCAATACTTGAAAGGTACTGAGCATGCAAGATAGAGTAAAGCTGAAATAACATATAACTGAACAAAGCAATAAAGCAATGAAATAATCTGAACATGATATAGATACAGAAAATACTGAATATTGAGCTAACTGATGCAATGACCAAATTTATAACATGCTGACACTGAATACTGACTGTACTGAAATATAGTCTATGCAATAGAGTCTGACTGAACTGTGGGAGCTACTAATAACCGACATAAAACCACATGAGCTAAATGTGGAGTCCGATGTATACACCCCATCGAGAGGACCCAAAATACCCTGCCAGAGGTATAAAGGCATGCTGGCGTGATCATTAAACTGATGTTGCCCACATAGGGGACTTACACCTACGTGGCTCGTAGTTCTGGGACTATATGGGTACGCTGAACCCAAGTCCAACTCGGTACTATGCTACTCCCAATGAATTAAGTAGTTAACTGGTTATGACTGAATTTCTGTAAATACTGGATAGCTCGAACTGAGCATGCAAACTGACAATGCAACATTTGATCTGATAATGATGCATTCATAAACTGAGGCATGTAAAACTGAATACTGAAATATCTGACCTAGCATGTGTAATTCAAAAACTAAAGAAATACATAGCTAGGGTTCTGAAATTCATGCGATAAACTAAGCAATAACATGATAATCTGATTTGGAACATTTAAATAACTAATTCATGATGATCTGCTGTAATTCTAGAAACCCTAGGTCTGTTCATAATCATGAAATCAAGAATCTGACTGAATTCTAGGGACCTAATGGGCGAAAGGAACCCATTAGTGAAATCTCACATACCTAGTGACGAAATCCACTAAGAAATCTTTCGATTTTGGGGCTGGAACTGATGGAACCTTGCTGCGTTTTTGAACTAGGGTTCTTGACCTTTTTTTCCTCTCTTGATTCTAATTTTCTAAGATTTTGATTAATGAATTGACTTGGATAAGTTCTAGTTATGTTTCTAGGCTTAAACTGACTAAAATCTCATGATTTAGGGTCTAAACGATGTATCTAAGGGGTTAAACGAAATAGGGAAATACCAAAAGACCCCTGAATTAACTGCTGTCGGAGTGACTGATGGACTGGACTAACGGGCCGTCATTCAATCGACGGTCCGTCGATTGGATCCGTAGGTCGAGTCTGCCCGACAGGGCTTCACTAAAACGAGCATAACTTTTTACTCCGAGGTCAGAATTTAGCAAACTCGGTGGCGTTGGAAAGATAATTCAATTATATATCTAACCATAGGTTATCAGACACATAATTCATTTTGTGCTAACAATTATGACTATTTGAAGTTGACCCATCAACAATTTTCAGCTAACTGGTTGTTGACCCTCATCTACGGTCAGACCTACAGACCATGGATCGATTGGCGGTCCATGCTGGTCAACCATAGTTTGTGTCAGAGGCTGGGTAAAGGAGGTCTTGATCCACGGACATAGACCACGGACCGTTGTCTGATCTACGAACCGTGGGTCTGTCCGTGAGTCGAGACTTAGCCGATTTTTCTGAGCTTAACTGGGGAGGGGTTGCAGTGGTAAACCACGGACCACCAGCACGGGCCGTGGTCTGACCTACGGTCCGTGGATGGCAACCGTGGGTTGCACCTGCAACTTCTCAAAATCTACATTCTTGGCCTGATTCGAATATGAGGTGTTACACCTACGATATGAGTGTCTACGATCGTCGATAATATAGTAACCCAACTAAAGGTTGAGGTCGTGTCCCAATGGAGTGGTTTTGAGAACTAATAGGAAAATAAAGTTTTGCTCTAATTAGTCGTAGCTAAAGACTTGAACGAGTAAAAACAAAGTAAATTAAAGGGGGTGACACGAAAGTGTCAAATATCAATTGGGGGTTTTGTCACAAGTAGTAAAAACAACAAAAATAACAATAAAATAAAGTATGGGGAAAAGTTCTTGGGGTGTGACCGCAATACAAGTTGAGATAAATCGTTGGGTACATTCTTTCGATAGGAATTTTGCAAGATAATAGTGACTAGGCTAAGCTTTATGTCACGCCCCGAGCTACCCCCAAGACGCGGACACAGGACCTAGGACCACAAGTGATCCCAAGCTAACCCTGCTGGCATGATCATGAGCATACTAAAGAAAATAAACTGATGCGGAAGCTAATTCATAATTAAATCTGAAAAGATGGGGAATACCCATATACTATAACTGAATAAATGAAATCTGAGAGTTTAATACAAAAGAAATATCAAACTCAAAACACTAAGCTGAATCTAACTATGTTTGAAATAAGCCTCTAAACTGACTAGAAATGTTGGGACATGCCCCAACTAGATCTAGCAAAACTGAAACTAAAGACTAAAAATACTGAAAAGAAACTCATGACTATTGTCCTCGGAGAATGAGGACTCACCACTGATTCTGCTGAACTGGAGATCGGGAATCGATCTAAGCGTGATCTGGATGCTGAGAACCTGAACCTACATCACGAGAAGATGTAGCGCACGTATGCGTCAGTACTTGAAAGGTACTGAGCATGCAGGATAGAGTAAAGCTGAAAAAACATATAACTGTACAAAGCAATAAAGTAATGAAATAATCTGAACATGATATAGATACTGAATACTGAGCTAACTGAATGCAATGACCAATTTATAACATGCTGACTGAATACTGAATGAACTGTAAATGTAGTCAATGCAATAGAGTCTGACTGAACTGTGGGAGCTACTAATAACCGACATGAAACCACATGAGCTAAATGTGGAGTCCGATGTATACGCCCCATCGAGAGGACCCAATATACCCTGCCAGAGGTATAAAGGCATGCTGGCGTGATCACTAAACTGATGTTGCCCACAGAGGGGACTTACACCTACGTGGCTCGTAGTTCTGGGACTATATGGGTACGCTGAAACCCTAGTCCAACTCGGTATTATGCTACTCCCAATAGATTAAGTGGTTAACACATTATGACTGAGTTTCTGTAAATACTGGATAGCTCGAAACTGAACATGCAAACTGAGAATGCAACAATTAATCTGATAATGATGCATTCATAAACTGAGGCATGTAAAACTGAATACTGAAATATCTGACCTAGCATGTGTAATTCAAGGACTAAAGAAATACATTGCTAGGGTTCTGAAATTCATGCGATAAACTGAGCAATAACATGATAATCTGATTTGGAACATTTAAATAACAAATTCATGATGATCTGCTATAATTCTAGAAACCTTAGGCCTGTTCATAATCATGGAATCAAGAATCTGACTGAATTCTAGGGACCTAATGGGCGAAAGGAACCCACTAGTGAAATCCCACATACCTGGTGACGAATTCCACGGAGAAATCTTTCAATTTTGGGGCTGGAACTGATGGAACCTTGCTGCGTTCTTGAACTAGGGTTCTTGACCTTTTTCTCCCTTCTTGCTTCTAATTTTCTAAGTTTTGATTAATGAATTTGACTTAGGTAGGTTCTAGTTATGTTTCTAGGCTTAAACTGATTAAAACCTCATGATTTAGGGTTTAAACGACGTATCTTAGGGGTTAAACGAAATAGGAAAAGATCAAAAGACCCTTGAATTAGCTGCTGTCGGAGTGACTGACGGACCTGACTGACGGTCCGTCGATTGGGTCCGTAGGTCGAGTCTGCCCGACAGGGCTTCACTAAAACAGGCATAACTTTTTACTCGGATGTCAAAATTTAGCAAAATTGGTGGCGTTGGAAAGATAATTCAATTATCTATCTAACCATAGGTCATGGGACAACATAATTCATTTTGTGCTAAAAGTTATGATCATCTGAAGTTGACCTACTAGAATTTTCAGCTAACTGGCTGCTAACCTTCGATCTACGGTCAGACCTATGGACCGTGGATCGAATGACGGTCCGTGCTGGTCAACCGTAGTTTGGGACTGAAGCTGGGATTTTGGGGCATCGATCCACGGACACGAACTACGGTCCGTGACCTGACTTACGGACCGTAAGTCCAGCCGTGGGTCAACACTTAGCCAAATTTTCTGACTGAGTTCTGGGGAAGTTTTCTGTCACGAACCTGCAGGACGGACCGTGAGTCCATCTACGGTCTATGGATGGTGTCCATGAGTGCCACCTGTAACACCAGAAATCTGAAATATTTATTTTAGGATACGGGGTGTTACACTTTAGATGGAAATAAGTCTGTTATCGGGCAACTTACCCCATTTCAAATGTGTTCCTCTCGAGCACCATTTACCGCATGAAGGCCAGCCTACTCCTTACCCCACTCACTCTCTTGAGCTGAGTGTTAGGTTATGGGACTAGGGATCACCCTCTCAGGCTAAACCTCATGTCGACCCACTCCTTAGGCCATTAATCTAGTGGTCTTGGTTTCGCGACCTCCCTCTCGGGCAAGCCGAAAAAATATGGGTGGTTTTGTATTTGCAACTACAAACCCATTAAATTAAACCACGACCACTAGGTGAAATCACCAGTAAAATACATCTAACCCATTATCAAGTAAGACCCAACAATAATATCAACATATATTTGTTAAATCACACCCCAAGAATGGGGGTTTTTAGCCACACATCAAGAAATAAAAAAATACACCTAAAATGATAATAAAATCAAATAGGTATAAGAAATTAAACCTTGATTTAAGAAAAGGAAAAAGAATGGAGAAGACCCACTTCCAACTTGGGGAAGATAAAATCCTTCTTTCTTCAAGTCTCCCACAAAACCCTCTCCAAACTTGAGAGAAAAATATCCCAAAAAGTATTATTCTATTCTGAAAATTATAATAATAATTTGACTCTCCAAAATTAATAAAGATTTTAGTATTTATAGATTTCAGAAATTAGTGCTGGCGGATCGCTCGGCGACGTTAGTCGATGTCGCTGAATGACTTGACGACTCGCCCTTCTTCTGTTTCATCGCCGCTTCGTGCTTGCCTTCAACATCTTCACGTTCTGGACCATTGGGCGGTATAGTACTGCTTAGCAAAACTATTCAGCGAAGCGCCGACTGCTCCTTTCATCGCCTTTTTGATCCTTCTCCTTCAGGGCTTCGCGTACTGGAACAAAAGGTGAAGTGCATCCCTTCGGCGAATAGCCAAGTGTACTTGGCGATGCTCAGGCTTCAGCTTCTTCGTTCTTTCCAGCCTTTTTGTTCCTTTTTGCACCTAAGTGTCCATGCTTCCACTAAAACTTCAAAAACCTGAAACTAAAGAGTTTTCATCAGAAATTGAGACAAAGTAAGCATATGAGTGCACTATTTCTATCAAAATAAAGCCCTAAATGAGTCCAATTTATGGACTCATCAAAGCTCAGTTCTAGATATGTAGGCCCTTACAAGATCTTGAAAAGAGTTGGTAAAGTGTCTCATGAGTTAGATTTGCCAGCAGAACTAGCAGCAGTGCATCCGATTTTTCACATTTCATTGTTGAAGAAGTGTGTGGGTGATCTTGCATCTATTGTACCTTCAGAAAGTGTGGATGTGAAGGATAGTCTCACTTATGAAGAGGTACTAGTTGAAATTCTTGTTCGTCAGGTTAGAAGGTTGAGAAACAAAGAAGTTGCTTCAGTTAAGGTTTTGTGGAGGAGTCAGTCCGTAGAGGGAGCTACTTGGGAAGCAGAAGCAGCCACGAAGGCCAGATATCCTCATCTCTTTCCTTTCAATTCCATTCCATCTTGAGGTAATAGTTCCTCTTCAGTTTTTCAGTCATTCAGGCATAGCTTCAGTCTAAGTATCTTGTTCCTTTAGTTTATACTTGTATTTTCAGCGTATTTGCATGTTCTTGGAACTTAGTTCAGTCACAAATCAGTTTCTAGTACTTAGTGGTGGGGTTTGCAGCTCTTTCCCTCCCTATCCAACTAGTTTAGACTTCATTCGAGGATGAATGTTCCCAAGGGGGAGATATTCTAACACCTCAGAAATCAAACTTAGAACTTTCAGCAAAAAACCAGCAGAACCAAGTGAACCACGACAGGTTTCACGGTCCGTCGAACTGTTTGTGGACTCACACCGCAACCCAGAAGTGATAGACCACGGGACCCTTCACGGATCATGGACCACCATACGAGTCGTACTGGGCTCAAACGTCAGACCACTGGGCCCTTCATAGGTCGTGGTCTTGACGGCTTTCGTGAAGTCGAGCCAATGTAGCCCTTAGCCCAGGTGAAGGACCACGAGGACCTTCACAGTCCGTGAAATGGACCGTAGTAAGAAGGCCCTAAATCAACAGCTACTGGACCAAGGACCACAACCGGCTTGACGGTCTGTCAGAGGGTCGTGGTCAGCTGCGTCAGATTTTTAAGTAGGGTCGTTTTGGTCTTTTTCCCTATGCGTCAGACACCTAAACTACGTTGTTTTGGTTAGTTTAAGCCTAGTAACTTAATTAGAACTTACCTGAATCAATCATTCACCAAAATCAAGTGAAACTTAGAGCAAAGGAGGGAGAAAGAGGTGCCAATTTTCCTCAAGAACACGCAACAAGGTTTCTTCAGTTCCAACCTCAAAATCGAAAGATCTCTCCGTGAATTTCATCACCAGGTACGTGGAATTTCACTAGTGGTTTACTTTCACCCATTCGATCCCTAGAATTCAGTCAGATTCTTGATTCCCTCCATATTATCTAGACCTAGGGTTTCTAGAATTTCAATAGATTTCTATGATTTAGTTATGTTAACGTTCTTAATCAGATTTTCATGTCTTAATATTATTTTTTTCCTAGACTCTTGCATAAACTCAGAACCCTAGTTATGTAGTTATTATAGTTCATGAGTTACATTAGCTAGGACAGATAAATAGATATACATGCCTCAGTTTTCGAATGCTCCATCATCATAAATAAATGTTGCATATTCAGACTTGCATGTCAGATTATTGAGCTATCCAGTTTACTTCAGTTATGTTATAAATTTCACCTATTCTGTTGGGAGTAGGCTTTATTCCGAGTTGGACAAGGGTCAGTCACCCTCAAGTCCTAGAACTATGTGTCGCCATAGGTTATAAATCCCCTTTGTGGGCATCAGTTTAGTGATTACGCCAGTCATGAATTTATACCTCTGGCAGGGTATATTGGGTCCTCTCAATGGGGTGTATACATCGGACTCCAAATTGAGCTCATGTGGTTTTATGTCGGTTATTAGTAGCTCCCACAGTCAAATTCTAGTATATTGACCAGGTTATCAGTTACAGTTCAGTATTCAGATTCAGCATGTTCTAAACTTGATCATTGCATTCAGTTAGTTCGCATGTTCTAAACTTGATCATTGCATTCAGTTAGTTCGCATGTTCTAAACTTGATCATTGCATTCAGTTAGTTCATATTCAGTATTTTTAGTATAGTATCATGTTCATCATATATCTTTTCTTTACCGCTTTGTTCAGTTATGTATATTGTTCAGCTATATTCTATCATGCATGCTCAGTACCTTTCAAGTACCGATGTATACTCTGTGCTACATCTTCTCGTGATGTAGGTTCAGTTCCTCAACATTCAGATCACGCATAGATCGGTTCTCGATCTTCGGCTCAGCAGCATCAGTGGTGAGTTCTCATTCTCCGAGGATGATAGATATGTTTCATTTCTACATTTCAATCTTTAGTTCAGTTTTTGGTATATTTAGTTGGGGCATGTCCCAGCATCTCTAGTCAGGTAGAAGCTTTATTTCAGACATAGTTAGATTCAGTTTTATCTTTGGAGTTTGATATTTCAATTGTCATTAAACTCACAGTTTATTTATTCAGATGGTAATGGGTATTCCTCATCATTTCAGTTTATATGATGTTTTAAGCTTCCGCACAGTACTTTTTTATTTCAATAAATCTTTGAGTATGTCTATGATAAGCCAACAGGGTTAGTTTGGGGTCACTCAAGATCCTATTTCCCGTGTCCGCATCCTGGGTGTACCTTCGGGGTGTGACAGATCGATTCCCTTGGTAATTAAGTCAACCCTTTTGAAGCCTCCCCCATTAGAGAGAAGGGAAAGAGCCTCTATTAAATGAACTCTTGGTTGATATTCTTGAAACTAAATAGACCACATACATCCACAAATTGCAAATATACGTATAGGGATCCTTATGAGCTAGACCCTCAAACATTACCTTCATTTGGAGAAGCATAGTTCCAGTTGCATGAAATATAGAATTCTCCACAGTTGGGGGTAATCGGATAGCTCTCGTACTTCATATTGCATTGAAATTCACATCGTCTAAATTTCTCACATCCTAAGTTTACCCATGTTGGATAGCATAATTGTTTCCAATGACACTTATGCCATCACCTATAAAGATAAAAACAATGAAATAAATAGTAAAACTACTCTACCACACTAAATCAATTCACAAAAATACTTCACTAAAAGAATTCTAAACGCCACTACCCAACCGCGGCGCTATTTTTTGTAACACTCAAATTACTTATAAAATCATTAAGCAAGTGGTCGTTAGTAATATAATTACCTAACGTATGAGGTCGATGTTAAATCCCACAGGGAGTGGTATGTGAAAGAGTTCAATTATGAAGTCAAATTATGTTCTAATTCATTGTAAGTAGATAGTAACAAAGGTGGATAAATTCCAAATATCTAAATAAGATTGGTTACTAATCAATTTCAACAAATTAAACTAAAACAAATGTTTAGCAAGCAAACAGAGTAACAATCGAGGAGAGTGCAGAAGTGGGTATCGATTTCAAAAGGTCAGTCAATGTGATTCCTCAATAACCTTTATTACACATGGATAGGTTGGGCTTATAACATCTCGTACTTCGAAAAGGGCTAAAGATTGGTTCGTAAAAGTCACCCATCAGTTTTAAGTTTTGGGTCAACTTCAAACGACCATATATCTCAGCACATAAAGAATTAGGTGGCCCATGACCTATAAAATTAAAGTTTTTTTAGTCCTCTTTCCAACACCACCAAGTTTGCTTCATTTTAAGTTTGGAGTAAAAAATATGCTCATTTTAGTGAACCTTCCTTTTAAATCACCTCGACAGTTTTTAAGAGGGGTAGTTTGGTCTTTTCACACTCTTTCTAAGCCTAAGCCACATTTTTATTCACCTAATTAAGGGTCTAATCAGTGTTAAAACATATTTTCATGTTCTTTAACACTTAGAAGAATTAGAGCAAGGTTCCAAGAGGAGAAAACGCTAGGGTTCAAGCGTTCTTCAAGTTTCCATCGATTTCACCAAGAATCTTTATTTTTTCCAGGTATGTAAGGCTATCATAGTGTTGGACTAGTTCGTCCTCACGCCCTACATCTCAATTCAGTCAGAAATTGTCACATCTAAAGGATCCATTTGTAGTTCTTGATATTAAATTCGGTTCTATAACAGTTGAGGTTTTGATTCTTTTGTTTTGAGAATCTTATAGTGTTGTTCATGCTTAGTATCACATAAACTATATTGGTTTAGTAAAGTTATGTTTTCAAAAGGAGTTGTATGAAAGTTCTCATGTACATGTTTTGGGTTTGAGAAACAAGTAGAGTTTAGGAGAAATTTTTCAATTTTAAATTAATTTGGGGTATTAATTTAACTTGAAAATTTGTCGGGGATACTGGGGAAGGCCCTGGGGCGGTGCGCCAATAATGCGCTAGGCCTGGCCTTCAGCAGTTCAGGCCCTGGGGCGGTGCGCCAGTAGTGCGCCCAGACCTGACTTCTGAAGTTCAGGGTCTGGCGCCCTGCTCTAAAACTGTGCCCAGGCCGGACTTCTGAATTTCAAGGCCTGGCGCCTTGTGCCAACAATATGCCAGGGATTGTTGGGCCGATTCTTTTCTTTGTTTCATCCGGCGCATTTTCCTTTAAGTTGTGGCCACGTTTCCCTTCTCTGTATTAGCTTTTATAAGCTCTATTTAACTTTGAAAGTTCTTGCATATTCTAATCACATGTCTTGCTGCACATTCAAAACCAAATTGAGTTTAAGAGGAAAGTTCAAGAGTTTTATCGAGCTGTTATTGAGAACCCTTTTTAACCAACAATGATCTTAAACTAATTTTTCCAAAAAAGTAAGGATGGGTTTTGAGAGGAGTTTCATACATGATTAAGAAAAAATATAAGGGAACTAAGAATTCTCAAATATAACATTTTTACATTGAGAAAAGGGAAACTTTGATATCTAAAAAGAGTTTATGAGTTCAGGATATTTCAGAGATGATACCTCTTTTAAGAGGTTATTTTGAGTAATAACCTTAAAACAGAGAAAGAGTATTTCTATTGAGCATGAATATATATATTTATTGGGAGTAGTATTGAGCACTGATATAAGGATGAGTTCAGGCAACTCACATTCCCATAAATCATGTAGCTAACATGGGTAAAGAATAGTACTTTTTAGACGATTCCTTATTACTTTTGAGCATAGATATAGTGGATCCGCTTAGTTGAGGTGTTCTATACCCTGGCAAGGTATAGAACAGTTCTGGCAGCATGGGAGAGACGTTGTATCATCACATAGCTCATTGTGATGGCTGTCGGTTAAAGAATCTCGTAAAAAAGAATAAAGAGTAATTTATTGTATTTTTATATATATCCTTGAGTTAGTATCTTTTATTTATGAAGCTTTAAACATTTCATCTTTTATTATTTCTTTTGTATTGAGTTGAGTTGAGGTGAATATTCTTCTAGTCTTATCATTTCAATTATCTATGCATTCAGTTTTCTTTACATACTAGTACATTCAATGTACTGATGTCATTCGACCTGCATCTTATTATGATGTAGATACAGACGTTCAGGGTCATCAACAGGTGCTTCATTGATATCACTTTCACTCCGGTTAGCTTTGGTGAGCCTCATTGCTTTCCGAAGGATTTCACATTTATTTTCCTAGTATTGTTGAATTGTTGTGGGTCTTGTCCCGACATATATCCTAGTATTAGTGGCTTCATAGTCAGTTATATTTAATGAGTCTCTTAGTATGTTCCTTTCTGTTTTGAGATCTTGAGACTATTACTTATATCTTATTAAGTATGTCCATGCATTTAATTGAGACTATTGAGATTAATTATGTATTTAAGGTTCAATATTTACTTAAGTAAGTCTTCCGTTAAGTAGTCAGTCAGGCCAAGGATTCGCTTGGGGACCAGCGATGGTTCTCGAGTGCCAGTCACATCTAGGGTGTAGCTCGAGGCGTGATAGGGACCATCTCAAACACACATTGAATTTCTCAATCACAATATGCTTATCACAAGAATTCCTCTCGGACATTCCCATGTGTAATCAACTAAACAATCCAATACATTAACATAAATCTTCTTTCTCATTCAAGACTAGCATTTAGAGGCGAAATCTCAAATTCCTTTCTCAAGCAAATAAGGAATTCCAAACTATTATGCTAGCATAAAAATAATTACCCACTTCACATACTCTTTCTCAAGCAATATATGAAGATCTAAAGTAAATTAAATTTGCAACTTCAAATCATAAATTAACACATAATAATCAATTTAAATCTATGAAAATCAAAGTAAAAAGAACAATACACACTATTCGACCAATTTAATCAAAATTCAACTCCATTGCACACTCCTAGAATAGGGGTTTAAGCCAACTTTGTTAAAAGTAAAAGAAAATATACTGAAAACATTCTCGATCATCACATTGTTTACAACTTCAATTTAAGAGACCCACTTCTGAATTCCCCCAAAAAGATGGGTTACAAGATTGTTTTTCACTTAAGAAAATAGAAAGTTCTATTGTTTCTAAAATCATAAAGTCTCGGATCCAAATTGTATTTTTTTAAAATGTATTTTTCTCTCACTTTTTGGCTATTTATTTTCTCAAAAATTTTATCAAATGACCCACATGTGATTTTAATCAGGCTCGCCAACTTATTCGGTGAATCATCAACTTGCTCTTCTCCTCGTCTTTCATTGACTTCAGGTGTTTGAACCGCAGTTGGAGAGCTTGATGGAGTCGTCGTTCACATTCAGTGAGTCTTTGATATCACCCAATCTCACCTTTTGGGCCTTCAATTTAAAACAATTGTTTTGTCACTTTTGGTGAATATTTGGCATCTCATTGATTGAGTTTGGCGAATCATCGTGTACCCTTTTTCTCACCGACCTACCTTGATTATTTTAGTCAAAGACCCTATCATTTTTGGTGAGTTATGGCACACTCAGCGAGTCACCGAGTGACTTTTGGCGTGCATTAATGTCACATTTTTGCTCTTTTAATTTCCATGTTTTTAGACTCTTTTGTGTGATTTCAACATTGTCTTTTCCTTATGTCTTCAAAGCTACAAAACACAATAAATCATTACATATAAACATAAAAAGGCATTGAGGACACTAATTGTTGAACTAAAAAGGCCTCAAATGAATCAAAATCTCAGACTCATCAGATATTATGCAAACATGTTACTAGCTAGGTTGTAGATGGCCTCAGGGAGTATTCCTCACCCTTCTTCAAATTCTTATTAATATAAAAAATTTTGAGGGTTAGTATGACTTTATGTGGGGATGGGGATATCTTCTGATAATTGTGAGGTTAAGAATGAGTATGTCATAAAAAATTCTTTCATTTTAGAAAAAAAATCACATGTTTGGTGTGCCACACTGTGACACGTTCTAAATCTATATCAGATCTCAAGAAGCTAATAAATTTAAAAGACTATCAAAATTTTGGGATCTACGGTCTGTAGATGAAACCACGGGTCGTAGATGAGGCTCGTAGATCAACTTCAGAAGCTAGGATTTTTGCCTAAGATTTACGAGTCCAATATACAAGTCATAAACCCATTTACATGTCATAGACAGGCTCATAGATCAAAGCTCTAAAATTTGTAGATGGACTTACTTTTACGGACAACGTTAATGATTCGTATATGGAACCACAGCTCGTAAATGGAATTCGTAGATGGACTTCGGAAACTCAAATTTTATCTTAATTTCTACGGATGGGATATATAGTTTGTAGATCAATCCACAGACCGTAGATAGCCTTGTGGAACCTGTCGATGTCATATTTCTTTTAGGATTATTTTGGTCTTTTCCCACTCTTTAATCTTTATATTATGTAATTTTAGCTTATCGTAAGTGGATTTAATGGAAATTTAGTCTACTAAAACCTCCCCATTCACTCCCTATACCCAAAAATCAAATTTAGCATGTTCTAAGTTCTCTCAAGGAAAAAGCTAGGGTTTTTCACCTCAAGTCTCAATTTAAGGATTCAAGCTAGATCTTTCATTCTAAGTATGTGGGATTTCATCAATGGATATTCTTTCACCAATTGAGTTCCAAAAAAGCCCTATATTATCATATGTTAAATTACATAGTATTTTAGGATTCTCATGTTTAGCATGAAATTTGAAGTAACTCTATTTCCCTTCATTACCGGTTTATAAGTACATGATTTTCAGTATGTTTGTTGAACTGTATTTTATGACCCTCACATACAATGTATCTTGAATTTTCATATTGCAGTCAGCATATAAGAGTTTTTATAATTAGTTAGTATTTTAGTATAGATGTATGAGATGCTTTCAGATAAACTGTCTAATATTTCCATGTCATGCATTCAGTATTCATGATTTATTGAGTTTTACTATTGTTATCAGCATAATCAAATTATCAACATAAAAATACAGTTGGGAGAATTACTTAGAATCAAGTGGACTATAGGGAATCAGTGTCCACTACGCCTTTAGTAGCAATTCCTAAGTCATGGAACTGCATGTCACTGTAGGTTTGTGTAGCCCTTGTAGACACATATTATCAACTTAGTGGTACATGCCAAGTCAGATTATACCTGGTAAGGTATATTGGCCCTTTTTGATGGATATTATTTATCAAACTCCATGGATAACTGACATGATTATATGTCGGTTTTAGTATCTCTCACAGACAGTCAAGTCTCTCGGATATTACATGACCATGTATTCAATTATTTCAGTTTAGCGTTATCAATTACATGTTGTTTTACTTGGTCATTTCATCATTTCAGTCTTTCAGATTTAGCATATTGAGTTTTGTATACTAGTGATGCATGTCTCACATACTTACTATATTCAAAGTACTAACTGAATACTTTTCGCGTTAAATTGTTTTATAATATAGATTCGTACATTTAGCATCTAGTCTGCAGTTAGTACGACTTTCGATCAGCTCAGCAGTACGTTTGGTGAGTCATCATCTTTCGATGACAACCTTTATATTTTTTCGTTTATTTACTATTTTAGTTTTCAGATAGTTAGAGTTAGTTGGGTTCTTGTCCTAGCAACACATCGTAGTAGAGGTTTTCAGATAGACAGTTAGGCTGACATATCAATTTTATGTTGTGTCAAATAAACTCACTTTTGAGTATTCAATTTTAAATCATTTAGACTATTTATGTATCTCAGTAGTAGCTTCCGCATTCAGCTATTATTTATGTTAGTCATAGTTTCATGCTAGATCATAGGTTAACTTGGGGTCACTTGTGATTCTAAGCACAATGTAACGACTAGGAGGTAGTCTCAGATCATGACACATGCTAAGGATGAAATTGTAGAAGGTGAAAATCACCCTGCCATTATACGCATAGAGTGGGGCAATTAGCCAAGCCTATAGTCCTTGATTCAACTCCTTACTCTGGTGTTCATGCAGAGTAGGTTGTATATTCACCATGTTTTTCTGCAGTTACTACATCAATCCTCAAGACAGTATCATGTGGAAAGAAAAAATCAGAACTTTTTCTTAAAAAAATAAAACTTAAAAATTATGTACAAGATTAATAATGATTATCTTAAATATTTTAATATTTTATTTTATGCATAATATATTTCTTATAAATTATTATTACACAACATTTGAGTGTGATTGTTAAAGATGAGTAATTTTACAAAAACATATTTCATTATAATGATTGTCATTGTTGTTATAAGTAGAACATTATTATAGAGAGGTAAAATATAATTAAAAAACGATTTAGAAGAACATTAAGTTATTACGAAATCTCATTCTAACGAATGATTTTTATAGCAAGGTTTGATTAGCACCAAGAATGTGGTGTACTGTATAGGCTTGCTCCTGCCTTAATTAGAGCCCAACATTTTGGGCCCTGGACATAAAAAAGTATGTAAAAATTAGGCAAATGACATAGTATAAGAAAGAAATTACTTCCTTTTCCTACTCTTTCATTAATTACCAAAAATCCCTTTTTTTAGTGTTTTTCGGATACATAATATAGCAGTGTGGATACTTAATATAGCAGCGCGGATACTTTAATTAATAACGGGCGGATACTTAAATTATTAAGTTGTTAGCAGCACAGATACTTAATTAACGGGCGGATGCATAATATAGCAGCGCGGATACTTTAATTAATAACGGGTGGATACTTAAATTATTAAGTTGTTAGTAGCACAGATACTTAATTAACGGGCGGATGCATAATATAGCAGCGCGGATACTTTAATTAATAACGGGCGAATACTTAAACTAATAAAGTATCCGGTTAAGTTGAATTGGGGGAAAATAAGGGATTTTTGTATTTTAGTAAAAGAGTAGGGAAATATTGAAAATAGGTAAAGAAGTGTTGTGTATTTAAGTAATTTTTCCAAAATATATTTGATAGAGAACATTTCCCCAAGTATATATAATGCGAATCCAAATTAATTGAGATTCAATATGATATTACACTGAGTAGAAAACCAAAAATAAATGCAACAAGGCTTGATTTTATGATTTTTATGTTAAACAATTTTTAAAAAATTTGTAGGGAAGATGTATAAGAGACTTGTCTATGCATGTGGGGCAGGATAGATTGAAAATGGAAAAATTCTCTACGAAAGACAGGTTAGAGTCTTCATACAAGTTTGCCCCCAACCACACCACTAGGGATGACAAATAAAACGGTGTGGGGCAGTTGCAAGGTAAACTCGCATAAACCTGTAAAGACTTCAATTCGTCCAGTCCCGCAAAAATTTTTGTTTTAAATCTGCATCGCATGAACCTGTCCCGCATAATTTACTATTTTTTATTTAATTTAGAAGAACTGTAAATAGTATCCATGTTATCTAAATCCTTCCCAACATAATTGTTACTCTACTTTCTTTTTAGACAATTATTTTTTACAATTTAGATTAAAGTTTCACAACTCACAACTGATGTATGCTAAACTAGACTCAAATTCTAAAATCTAAGTTTTTTTTACAAATATTGTGACGAAGTAGTCTCTATATACTTTTCATTTGTTTGCTTTTTCTTTTTTCAGATACAACTAGATCATAATTCATAACTAATTAATAAATGCAAAAAGGTTGAAGTCCATAATTGTATGAGCTTAAATACAAATATGTATGTAAACTCATATACTTCATGTGGGTATATATGAATTCTCATGTTTACTATTTTGTCTATATTTGTATGAACTTAAATAGGTTGGAGTTCATATTTATCCATTTAAGAAAATATGAGTGATCCATTTAATTTAATAAGAGAAAATGGATTCATTTCACTTATATGGGCTGAAATTGTCACCCCTACCCCTATAGCATTTGTCATTTCTGTGGACAAGTAGGTTTATACTTCTTTTAAAAAATTAAATTCTCAAAGATAAAGGATCGATCAATTTAATTTTACTCTTTTGCAAAAAGTTAAATTTCTCAAAGAAAAAATGATCGGTCGATATTATGTTACTTTTTGGGCAAAAAATTAATTTCATGTGTTTGGCATAGAGGAACACACTATCCAAAAAATGTATTTCAATTTTTCTAAGTTTGGTTGGTCAAAATGTTTGTAAATTTAGAAAAACAAATATATTAATAAGGGATAGTTTGAAGTATATATATCATAAACTAATTACTTTACAACAAATATAGCAATTTTTTATTTACATAAAAAAAATAGTCAAAAAAGTTATAGGTCATTAGAAATATACACTGACCATACACTATAGTTTGTCAAAAGTCATAGAAAATATACATTAACTATACAATATATCATACCTACATATGAGCTATACACTAACTATAAATTATGATACACTAAAAAACTAAATATAACTTAACTATATATGAAGTATACATTGACTATACTGAAGTACACATTGATTATTCAATCTCGATCAATTCGAAATTGATGTGAGGCTAAAAATACATATTTTCAATCATTATTTTTTCACATTTATTATTTATATTTGTCCTTTTTTTAGCATGAATTTTATGAATTGTGTTAAATGGTATATTTTATTTGTAGGATTAAATTGGTGAAAAAATGAAGAAGTTTGGAGCTAAAACGAATTAAAGATGGAAGGTTGAAGAAGGAAATCAAGCAGACAGCTTAATGGAAATAAGTTAATATAATATTAATATAATTTATTTGCAAATAAGGAAAGAAGAACTTACCTGTTGGTCCAAGTGTCAGGCAGCAACGTCAAAAGAAGTTACACGCACAAAATTGGAAGCTACACGCGGAGAAAAAGAAATCCAATTCCTTTTAATTTTGGATTCCTAATTAATTTGGACTCAATTATTTTATTTAGGGTTTTTTACATTTATAAATAGTGCATAAAAATAATTATTTGAGGAAGAAGGCTAAGAACCAAGATACAAGACACAATATAAATTTTTTTCTAGCTTAGGAACTTTGGAAGAGCCGCCGTGGAGGCCGGAGAATTGTGGTTTATTCTTTCTTCTCCTTTATTATTTATTTGTATTCGTGATTAATAAACGATAGTTTAGCTATTGTTCTTAACTTTTTATGATTAACACAAGCATATTTATTTTAATAAATTTTGATTGTGTTTTTGAGATAATGAGTAGCTAACTTTCATAACTAGGGTTGTGGGAACCATGAGCGATTAACAAAGTATGAATAGTAAATAAGCAATTCTTGACTAGTATTTTGCATGCATTGATAATTCTTTCGTTTAGAATTCTTTTTAACGGTGGCCAACGTTAGAACTCGCCTTGTTACTACTTGCCGGACCAAGGAGGTAATTAACAAGAAAAGAATTATCAACATAGATTTAGTGTGATACTATCTAATAGGCTAGTGTCGATTGGTGCGAAGTAATAACAAAGCCAAACATCGATTATGATGCCTAATATGAGGTAAAGGTAAGGGTTAGTAAATTATACACACGTAGCCGGACCAAGTGCGGGGTGAAATTCTCTAGATGCCGGACCAAGGATTTAGAGATACCTAACTTATCACTTTGCATGTAATACACTAGAAAAGGATTACTATTATTAGGATTACTGCGTTATGAGCTTATGGGGAACACATTCCTAGTTACTTTTAATAATCTGAATATAAATAAATACTTAGTTCAAAGCTATCTTTTTATTGTTTGTTTATTTTATTTCAAATTAAACCCCCCCCCCCCATTGTTAAATAACGACTATCGAGTTAAATATTTGCTATTGACAATATTCTTTCATATTCTTTGTGGGATCGATCCCGACTCATAGTTGGGTAAATATATTGCATATGATTGTTTATATTTCTTTTCAAGAAACATATTTGAACGTTATCAGAAATCATCTCTAATTAATCCCAAAATTTTAGATATGAAATTTTCTCGATATTTCGAGTGATATATAATTTGCTCAAAATGATTCACGTTTACAATATGTCAAATTTTAAAGATAAAAACAATGAAGAAGAAAAAGAAGACTGTGCAAAAAAAACTTAGAAGGAGAAAAGGGGGAGGAGGAGGAGAAAGGAAGAAGAAAAAGAAGTCATTAATGGTGACATAGGAAGGATGAAGAGAAGATTAGAAGCCATTAATGGCGAACTCGAAAGGAAGATGAAGAAGTTTTGGCCAATTTTAGTAACTTTAAATTTGGCTAAAATTTTGGTAATGGAAATAGCCAAATGGCTACTTCTTAGAATTTTCCCTATTAAAAATGAGGTAAATGACTTCTATAAAGGAAGTGAGACAAATAAATTACATAAATAATATTCTAAATTTATTGTGTCTTTCCCATCCGCCTGATCCCTCAACCCCTACCCCTTGATCATCCCATCCCCAAACCCCTCCCCCCCTCCCCATATCATCACTCATCTATAGTATTTTGCTAAATAACATATAAATAGGGGTGTCAAATAGGTGGATTGAGTTAAAATTTGAGATATTAAAATGGATTGAACTAGAAAACGGTTGGTTCATGACCCGCCCAAATTTACTTTGGGCACTATGGGTGGGCTAAATATCGTGTTGGGTCATGATCCGCCCAATTTGACCCGCTTAATCTCAATAATTTTAACATATTATTATTAAAAAAATTATAAGCACAATTTGAATTTCAATTCAAGAAAATTGAATCAATAAATCCTTAAAAATATAAAATAGATAATAATTCATACATTCAATATATGGACATATATTACATCAATGTCAATAAAAAGTCTTAAAACGGGTTGGAATAGGAGATTAAATTAGGCCCAAATGAAGATTCTTTTAAAATTGAATAAGGCTTGAATGGATTGAAATTGAATCGAATTCAAATTATATTGAGCCCAAACTACTGATTGGGCATGTTACCTATATTTGGACTCATTTTGACACCCCTACTTATAAATGTTCTCAAGATAATATTTTTTTATTTACCAAACACTAAAAAGTTAGTATGAAATCCACTTGTTTTAAACACGAGTAATTTTCCTAGATAGTCACCCATGTTTGGAAAATTAACTAGTAATATTACTCTTGTTTGTTTTATGACTACAATATCACCCAACTTTACATATTTTCAAATTATACTTGACACAAAAAAAAACATTTTTCTCTTTTCTAATGGGATGCCACGTCACATTATTTAATTTTTATTAATAATAAAAAAAATAAACTTCTTAAAACACCATATGTTATACTCCATTCAGCAAAAAAAAAATCTAAATTATTTATCATTTTTAGTTATTTACTTTAGCATAGTAAGAGATAGAATTTTTTTTCTACTATTACATTTAGCATTAATTATTTAGTCTAAATCATTTCTCAAATCATTCATTCTTTAATTTCTTAAAGAATGTGTCAAGCGCACACTATTAATGGGGTGTCATGTCATATTATTTCTTATTTTTTAATAATAATTTTTTTTCTTTTTCCTTTAAACTGCACTTGTTATAATTACTTTAGTTCTAGAATCTCTCAATAGAGGAAATTTACTTTCTACTCCTTCTGTCCATCTTTTACTTGTTCAGTATTAATTTGACATATCACTTAAAAAATAATAAATAAAATGATAATTTTACTTTATTAATCTCTGAATATAATAAATTTAATATTTTAAAAAAATGCATTGACAAATAACTATAATTAATAATAAGAGTGAATTATGAATTAAGTAAGAAATTATCTCTTCATTTTCTAATGTAAACAAGTAAAAATGAATAATTAAAATAGACAAAGAGAATAATTGCTAGGAAAAAAAGTACGTAAAATGAGTTGTTGATATAATGCTCTTGATTTTTTATGAATACATGAAAATTGTTCTCTAATGTTACTTTTTTTTCTTTTTATTTCACTTTTACTTGTTTTTAATGTTCACCTTACACATTCTTTAAGAACTTAAAGAAAGAATAATTTGAAACATGATTTAGAATAAATAATTAAGGAAAAAAGGACAAATATATCCCCGAATTATCATAAATGGTATCTAAATACCCTCCATTATACTTTTAGGACACTAATGCCCTTACCATCTAATTTTTGGTATGTATATATCCTTTTGACTAACGGAGGGACACGTATCTCAATCTTAAAGACCTACCCAAATTTTATTTCATTTTTACCCATAATTAAAATACCCACCCAACAAATTCAAAACCCACCCAAATAACTTGAAACCCACACTCAAATTATAATCCAAAAACACCCCCAATAATCTTCACTTCCGTTACCCATTCAATTTTCCAAATCAGGAAATTTTAGTCTAAACGAAATTCCACAGAAAGGCAAAAAGAATTTCCAGCGTCGGCAACGGTAAAAGAAAAGAACCCCATCTGGGTATTGTAGGAAAACTCATTTCCTAGATTTAAAATGATTTTTTGTTGTTGTTGAGTGAAGTGTCTTGATTCAACTGCCATGGAAATAGACCTAGGCAAAGATTAAAGCGTTCAAGTTGACTAAGATTTCCGACAAAATTTGAATCTGCTCATCAATCTAAACCTTAAAGTGTTCAATTTATTTTTTTATGAAGCATTTCGATCTTGGAATTTGTCTTCTAATGTAGTGATAGGTTTTAGATTTGACCTTTTTGATAAAATTTTGATATTTTCATCAATTTAGTCTTCAAAGTATTCCATTACTTCTTTAAACATATTAGGACTTGTAATTTATTGATTGAAGTAGAGAGAGTTCTTACCCCAAGATTGATTTTTTTTCCTTTGGAATTTGAAAGTTTATTAATGTTAATTTTGTTTTTGATTTGATTCTTTGATATGCTTCAGTGTGTTGCTTTTCATTTGAGATGTGTGTTGTGGCATATGGTATCAAGATTTGATTTGAGTTCTTTTAGGAATGGAAATTATTTTTATTTTTGAAATGGGCATATGAAGATTTCGGGTTATAATTTGGGTTGGGTCTTAGTTATTTGGGTGGATTTTTTTAATTATGGGTAAAAAACAAATAGATTTTGGATAGGCTTTTATGATTGAGACACGTGTTCCTCCGTTAATTAAAAGGATATATACATACCAAAAATTAGACGGTAAGGGCATCAGTGTCCTAAAAGTACAACGGAGGATATTTAGATACCATTTATGATAGTTCGAGGGTATATTTGTCCTTTTTCCCAATAATTAATGTTAACCGTAATAACAAAAAATAAATATGATTGTTTTAAAATGTTTAATTTGCACTATGTAATTTTTCTGTTTTACCTAGTAAAACATATGGATTGTTAAAAAAAGTTTTAAAAATGTATTATTAATAAAAAGGGAATAATGTGATACGACATCCATTAGGAGAGAGGAGAATGTTTTTTGTTTCAAGTATATTTTGAGAAAAATATGTATAGTTGGGTCACATTATAGTGTCTTGAAACAAACAAAATGATACTACTAGGTAATTTTTCAAACATGGGTAGTACCTAGGAAAATTACTCTTTAAACCACTTTCTAAGAAAATATTTTCCAAAAAAATATATTTTTCCTTCTACCAAACACACAAGTCAATTTAATTTGACTCTTTCAAGATGGCTAAACCACTGGACTCTTAACAGTAGGGATTGGGGCAGGGCGGGGTAAGTTTTTAAGCCTATGCTGAGCAGGGCGAATATAAAATTGTGCAGGGAGAGGAATGGATGACGGTTGAAGTGGATTTTTTTAAAACTAATGCAAGATTTTATGTAGATTCAAACTTAATTTTAACTTTTTACATTATTTTTTAAACAAGCATTTTAATTAATGATTGATTAAATCAAAGTTGAGTACATCATGAATCAAAGATGGGGATCTATTATCCACTACATAGCATCAGTCATAGAACCCGAAGTCTGAGCTAACTTATCACTCATTATTTATTAAAAATCGGTGCATTCTTATATACTTCACAGTTCGTACAATAATTTTTATAGAGAGAGAACTAATATAATTCATCGCACTCGGAAAATGTCAAATTGTCAAAACAACAATGAGCACGAAACCCAAATAAAAAAAATACTTAGAGGAGAAAGGTACCAAATATGCAATTTCCTCTAAATTCATAGCCCCCATTTCAAGGCACCAAGCTTAAATGATGTATACTTTCCCTAGTGTAAAGTGATAATGCATTTACAATTAAGAAAGACAAAAGTGTCGTATAGCATATAGATAGATATATTATTTGAGGATTTCCTATGTACAACAAACTCCACGCCATAATTAGAGTACGATGCCATATTTCAAGTTTCCAACAACTTCAGAAGGTAGCTATACCTACAGAGCGATTGATGACTTATGGGCAATGTCATAAACCGAGATGAGGATCTCCGCACCAATCAGTATAATAATAAGCCATTCAAGGAAATCTGACTTCCTATTTTGAAGAATTTCTTGAAGGAATCGTATATTATGCTGCACACACATATCAAAATGTTAACTACTGCATTTACTCGTATGAAGAAATTCAACAGTTTTTTATCTTTTATAAAAGGAGCTGCAAACACGGTACACGTCAGGGTAAGGAAAAAAATGACATTTAAAGAACCTCTAGTCTTGATTTAAGGTAAATAATCAGTAAAAAGAATAATTTAGAACCAAATAGGGCGTATTGACTATAGAGAATTCATGTAACTGAACCAATCTTTGTTTGGAATTTGAAGCTTCATTGATTGATTAAGAATGGAATACCATACCTCAACAAATTTCAGCTTAAAGTCGAGGCTTGCGAATCTTTGAGTTAACTCAAATTCATCTCTCAGATATTCCCAAATTTGAGCATATTTTGCATCCTTCCATGCAATATCCGATCTGAAAACAAAAGAAACTTCCATATGATACCAAACACAGAGCAAAGAAACTGTACCAAGAAAACTACCATCCATGTAAAACCGGATGTTGCCTTAAAATGAATTCACGCGATGTCAAACAGAAATTATCAATAATTCCAAGAAAGACATGATTTTTTTTTTTAAAAAAAATGATGATGGTACGAGGGCCAGCTTGCGCGTACCTCATTTATGTAATAGGTATCTGCAACATCCCACTAAGACATCAATTACCGGATAACTCTATCTACCAAAATTTCAAATACCAAATAACTCCATCTACCAAGACTTCAACTACCAACTGGCTTCACTCAATCCACCAAGGCTTAGGCATACAGGAAGAAATCACCTATTTTTTCCCACTGCTTGGACTTACACCCCTAGTCTAGTTTGCACCCTCTTCATTGTCCACTAATACGCCACACCCTTGGCTGCTAAGGGTATTCTAAAATGAATTACTAAGACTAGGCATGCTTATTTACCTGTGTGTATATATATATATATATATATATATATATATATATAGTTTTTAAAATGTTTATACTTGATACTATGATCTTTTCTCTCTGCAGCAATCAAACTGGATCAACTAAAATTGGGAAAGTTATAGTTGTAAGAAAGGTCAATTCTACACTTAAAATCAATATCTTGAAATGTCACTCTGAAATTCATGATATAACCATATTCAAAAGGATTCAACTATAAAATCAAATTGGGAAACTATTCAAGAAGAGAGGCCTCTCACAGATGATGAATTGTTGCAAAAGGCCAATTTGACCATAGATTTTGAAGAGGTAGCAAAAAAGGAAGAAATTGACTGGAAGCAGAGGTCTAAAGTCCAATGGTTAAAGCATGGGGATAAGAACACAATTTTTCCACAGAACTGCAACTTCTCACAAGAGATTCAACTGCATGGAGCAATTAGAAGTGGATGGTACTACTATCCAGTATCTAGATAGTATCAAGGAGGTTGTGCAAAACTACTACAAAGATCTTTTTTTGAGAAAGAAAACTACTACAAAGATCTATGCCTGAAAATTGAAGACCTAATTTTATAGACTCCATGAGTCTTCAAGGAGTACTGATGAGGAACAGATCTGGCTGCAGAGAGCCTTTGAGGAGGAAGAGATACTAGAGTGTGTGAATATATGTGCTATGGAGAAATCACCTGTATCAGATAGCTTCCCAATGGTGTTTTTCTAGAATTTCTGGAATCTACTGAAGGAATATATTACCAAGACCATCCAACATTTTCATTCAAATCAGGTCTTTGAGAAGAGCTTCAACGCAACGTTCATTGCTCTGACCCCAAAGAAGCCTGGAGCCTCGGAGCTAAAAAACTTCAAACCTATTAGCCTGGTTGGGGATGTAACACAAGATTATTGGCACAGAGGCAAAAGAAAGTATAGATAAATTGGCCAACAAACATCAGATGGCATTCATTAAAGATAGACAAATAATGGATGCAGCATCATAGTCAGTGAATGCATAGACTCAAGATTGAAGAGTGGGGTCCCAGGCATAATGTGTAAATTGGATATTCAAAAAGCTTATGACCATGTGAATTGGGGCTTTCTTACTGAATATTCTCAGGCAAATGGGGTTTGGAGACAGATGGGTGAAGTGGATAGAATACTGCATTAAAATAGTCAGGTTCTCTGTGCTTGTGAATGAAGAACTTGTTGGTTTTTTTGCATCAAAAAGGGGTTTGAGACAGGGTGATCCCATCTCTCCTTTCCTGTTCATTCTGTCAATGGAAGGTTTTGATAGCATGATGAGAATAGCAGCTCAAAAAAAGATGGATCAGAGGGTCCAAAGTTGGGGACAGTGTAGGGAGAGAGATGGAAGTTGGTCATCTGTTGTATGTAGATGACACCATCATTCTTTGTAAACCAGTGGCTGAATTGATAAGCTATATTAGAGTGATCCTTGTCTTGTTTGAAGCTGTATGTCACGGACTTAGAGTCTTACTAAAGCTCCGTGCGGCACTTGACAACTTACTCACTAGTCTTTCAAGATCTTGTAAGCTCAAGTAAGCCCTTTGAAACTAAGATCGCTAAGAGAATGAAAGGAAAGACTTAGAGAAATTTAGAAGAAGGCTTATATTGCTTATAATAAAGCTTTACAAGTTGTTGGATGCTTGTTCTCAAGCTTGGATGCCTTGCAAATGAATGGCACCCCCTATTTATACCAACTCCTAAGGACTAAAGTGCAATTAAAAATTACTTACAAGTTCCTAGATTATTTACACAAAGGCACCTCTCTAGAATTCTCTACACACTCTAGAGAATTCTAAGGCTTTTCTTGATAAGTCTAAGTTATTCTAGAGAATTCCTTAGAATTCTCTAGCCTTCTTGAATATTCTAAAAGGTTCTAGAGTTCTCCGCAAACCTCTCCACAACTCTAGACCTTTCCGCCCCTATCCGGACGCAAAATTTAATTGTGAAGTGGCGGGACGTGACATGTAGCAGGGTTGAAAGTTAACTGTTAACTGGGGGGGGTACTCTCTACCATTAGAACTATTTCTGGAAAAGTATCATCCCCACCAAGGTAAAATTGCTTTACTTGACTAGTGATTAAGAGGGCATGTCTAACTCAAGAAGTTCTATAGAAGAAAGGGAGACAGTTAGTTCCTAGGTGCTTTGTGCGTAACACTACAGGGGAGACAAACAAGCATCTCTTCCTACGTTGCAGCTTCAGTTACTCAGTTGTGTAATCTCTTCCTCAACATAACAAGTTACATCTGGACCATGCCAGAGCACACATCAGATCTATTAAATAGTTGGATTAGGAGGGGAGGTAGTAAGAGTCAGAAGAAATGGTGGAGATTAGTTCCATCATGCATATGGTGGTTAGTATGGCTGGAAAGAAGTGATATAATTTTTGAGGATAGGCCCAATTTCATTCATAAAGTGAAATGGAATTGCATTGAATCCTTACGTTTTTGGTGTAAACAATTGTGTATAGATGATATAGATCAGATAGTAGACAAATAGGAGACTTGTAATTGATAATATTCCATTTTGGAGGTGGCCAGCATGCCCTTAATACTTAATACTGAAGAATACAACCTTACCAGTTTCAAAAAAAGAATTCAACTATAAAAGTAGAAAGATTGAAAGAGAAGACACGAAAAAGTTTGTAACTTTTTCCACAACATGAATGACTAATTGGGGTGCAACAATTAACTTCTGTTTCTCATAAAAACGGCCCCCAGTTCTTGGATTGAAATAATAATAAGTATTAGAAAAAACAAAGCACATTTCCAGGCCCCTTCCACTTTACAAAAGTTTCCTAGTTCCCAGATAGAAAAAGTTAATTTCTATACCATACTCTTCCAAATCACAATATTGATATAATAGGGAAACAGAAAAAGGAAGAAGAAATAAAGAAATTCATGACATAGCTAAATAGATGCAAATATACCTTTCAAAAAGTCCTAGCTTAAGAATCACATCAGCAAGATTAGAATTTGCCTTGCCAACCAGTTGGAAAAGCTTTTTTCTCTCCATTGTGAAAGTTCCAGTCTTCTCCATTCCACGATTGATGTCCGTAAACTCAGCAACCATTCCATCAACCTGGAATGGCAGAGGATACCAGTCAGAAAGCTACTACAACTAAGAACCTTCTCAGGCTGACCACATATAAGTTGGAAGACACTTACTTGGCGAACATAATAATCAAGAGCAATACTTTGACCAAGAACACTGCCAATGGTTCGGATACCATCTATATTCATATACTGCAACATTATGTAGTCTAATCCACCTTGCATCCATGTGCTCAAAGTTGGCTTCTCTCTTACCTCATATTCTAAAGTTCCACAAAATAGACATCAGTGACAGTCCAGAAAACTTTTGTTCTTAAAAGAGATGAGAGAATTGAATCTCACTCAAAGTTGGTACAGAAACACATGAGATGACTTAATAAGTTAATATTAGATTCCAAAAAAGACTAAGAACACAATTCTACAGAATGAACAGAAGCACAAACAAGGGAATGATCATTTACATTTTTTTTATGACAAGGGGAATCCGCAGCCACTACCCTTTGTGTGCGCATAGGGTAAACCCCCTCTCCTATGCAATAGCTCGCAAACCACACAGGAGTGTTAACCCAGGGAATGATCATTTACATACACAATTGTCCAATGTACTTAATAACGAAAAATTATTTCAAGTAGCCAAAATTTACTAGATCAAGAACTAACATGCAACTTCAGTATGACACACACTTCAGTTGATTAGTATAAAGGAAAATAATTAAAATGCACTCCAAGTCCTAACACGAGTGTCATTCAGTTTCTGACACTTCCCAGAGAGGTCATCAATTAATGGGAAAGTGAGTTTTAGGAAGTGAAGAGATTCTTCCATGAAATTCCATAATTTTGTGTGTTCTATTTATAACAGCCTGAATCAGCATGTTAGAAGAAGAAAAAAAATGAAGGTCTGAAATAAAAATGAAGGTCTGAAATTGAAAATAAAGTCACTAATAATGCCAAAAAAAAACTTTAGCATATGAATGAAAAATATCATTTGGATCTCTCCCAAAAAAAAAAAAAAGGGCTGATTTGACTGTTAAATTCCTAATCACATCCACCCCTCCCCGGGAAAGTAAAAATGTCTTTCTCTTTGCTTTTTTCCCAGAAAGTTCTACTCAGTGAATCCTTTGAGGGGAAAGCAGAAGTTAGAATTGGCAGCAGAACTGAAGATCCAGGTCACTTCTGTTTCTTGTTTTTAAGCAAAACCAACTCAAATCCAAATTCCTAATATCAAGATGCAGCCTTATCATAAAACATTTACTACCTCAAAAATATGTAGTTCCAATAGTGATGGTGTCAGAAATAAAAGAAAGAATAAGAATAATAAACATTTGTCCAAAAAAAATAAGAAAAATGAACAGACTATATAACAAATTTAAAACACATTTTCTTTTATTAGTAAGTAAATTCATAAAGCATTTTGCAGCTTGAATCATTCTCACATAAACTCACCATCCTTTCTCATCTCCGGTAATAACCCTGAAGCATGTCTCTCGACAATCTTCAGGTATCCATCAACCTCGTGATCGGAAACATTAAATAAGACAATCGAGCCATATTGAAAAACTACCATGTAACAGCAGTCACTGCCACTTAAGTTGGCACCTAATGCCTGAAAGCATAACACATTATTATATTAGGAAAAAATACAATAACACTAACAAGTAATATTGGAATTTATTATATGCTTATTTAGCAAGGAAAAACAAAAACAAGACCACCTCAATCCAAAAACTTCCGCACTAAAAGAAAAACAGAAAATCCTCAAAAACAGACCTGCACAGGAGCAAGCTTGGGGAAAAAAAGTATAGCATGGAAAAGGAAAGGAAAATGTCAGGCAAAAAAAACTTTCAGGCCAATGCCTTTAAACAGAACCAGCATCAATCAATCAACCACACCTTGATTGCAAACTGGCTGGGGTGGTCATGCAGATCTACTATATCCATTCTATTGTAATAAGATCTATTTCATCGCAATACTAACAAATTAGTCTCTTAATGCAAATCAGGAGTTCTCTAAAACTACTAAAGTCCATCATTCACTTCCTACATTGACATGCAACTCTTTCAACCAGATTGACAAAAACTCCTAGATATAACAAAAATTTCCAATGAGGCAGATGTGGTCAATCAAAGTGAACTCATGTTCACAGGGGTTCACTACGTGGAATTGTAGATGGTCTAGTTTCTACCTGTTGCAAACAGATAGAAAAGGTCTATTGTCTGCAGACATCAGGAAAAATTCCTATTTCTGATAAAATTAGATCATGAATCTGGAAAGGTAATTGACGAACGATCAGCCAGAACCTAACAACAGCCAGAAATTAGATCATGAATCTGGCTAGATTGCAAGAAGGCAAATAACAAATGATCTCAACTACAAACCGAAGAAGAACATTCACATCATGCGTACAATGGCAAGTAAAGCCATAGTTTGCACAGAGGCAGTTAGACATATAAGTGCTCCTCTGTAAATATGCAATCTTCAACATTCAATACTTCAAGAACATATCACCAGTCCATGCCTCTTTTGGGGGAGCATGAATTTGAAGCTGAGAACATTGAAGGTGCTCCAATCACTATTGTCAAGTAGATAAAGAGGACATCATGCCCCAGTTAAAATAGCAAACCAGTCTAGCACAAGAAGAACAGAGAAGGGTAATTTATATATTTCATCTTGCTGACGCTTTATCATTTTGAGTGCTTATCATGCTACATATAACAGATCCATACATGTTATGGTCCATAAAAATCTATAGCTTCATGCATTACAAAATCACAATTCAAGTGCCTACAACTTTAAAGATAAAAAGTGAAAGAATGCCACAATCTATCAGCAACTTTGTAGGCAATTGCAGCAAACACCTCTGTACTGGTTTTACCCTCTTCTTTTTTTTGTAAAAAATAAAATACTAATGATCTTTGGTTAAAAGAAATTGAAAAGTGTTTATTGTTTCCAAATTTTCAGGAAGAAAATTTCAACCATATTTGAAAAACCCCATTTTATCCTGGAAGATACAAGAGTGTTGATGAGCCAACTACCTCCCCATGACTCAACTTGATATTATCTTCCCCTGAGTATCACAAGTTACTTCTAGATTCTCATGATACTCATCAAGATGTGGTGATTAGTAACTTTTGATATATAAATCTGCTCCAGCAAAAGAATTACGCTACAATGGCTGAGGAGAGAAGAGCGTTGAGTACATTAATGTAGAATGAGTAGGACCACACTGTGATAAAGATCTATTCATGGATACTCTATATCTTAGTTGGAGATAATTTAGTGTCATGGAAAAGGAGGAAACATATGTGATTGCATATTATAGTGCAGTGCAGACGCAGAAAATCGAACTATAATGGTGGAAAATGTATAAAGAGCAAGCAACTACTCAACGAAAATTTGGATAAGTAAGATATTACTTGAGGTTGAGTGTAATATTTATTAAGCACTTCATATTGTATCAAATCCAATGCTTTATAAGAGAATCAAACACATAATAGACTGTGACTTTGCAAGGGAAAAGATATCTTAGGAGACATAGTTTAGAAGTTTTATTCACCAACTTGAAGAGTAGTGACAGGTAGAGGGTGCAAACAAATTGGACTTGTATAGAAAAATGAGTAGACACATCTTGAATCAAGAAATGCAATTATAAACACCAAAGAGTGTAACTATAAAAAGTAACAAAACATACTCTCAACCTTCTCTTCCGTTACTCATCTAACAGATTATATTTCCATAAAATCAACCAAACAAGGTCCAAAACACCAAAGTAACCCTCATAATCATGTGTATCCAAACTATTCTTAGTATCCCCATATCTTAAAACAAAATTATTCAAATTCAAAGACAGAAGATACACAAAAGACACACTCACACTGGCAGCCTTCTTAGTATCCCCAAATCTTAAAACAACATAATTCGTCATTCGAGACGAAGGTGGAATAAAATTCTGCTTGTTCTGTTCCACTAAGCTCCTCAAATCCACACTGCAAAAACTTCCAATCAATACTTCCCTATTCTGAACAAAAAACGAAATGAAAGAAACAGATATAAAAAAAAAAAACCAAACCTAGTAGAGAAAAAGAATGCCCTAACAGGAATATACGGCTTAACAGCTGTAGCACTAGCATCATCATCATCCTCTTCCCTCTCCAAACACAATTCCTCAGCTTCGGCGATCTCCGAGCACGAAAGGGCGTCGTTCCAATCCACCGTGTGCGCTGAAGACGATATTGTAGAGAGACATTTAGCCACAGCGAAACTAGGCTTCTTACTAGAGGAAATCAAGCCGTGGTTCAAAGAATGCGATTGTCGTCGGAGAATGAGGGAGAAAGTTAGAGTAATTGGGCGATGAGAATTTTGTAGGTTTCGGGAGAGAGTGTGGAGAAGAGAAGGGTTTGTTGTGGAGTGAGTGAAGAGAGTTCGAAAAGCTTTGTTGAGAGAAGGAATGGAGGAAGAAATAGCAGTAACAGACTTCATAGGAGCAGCGTGGAGAAGAAAGAGAAGCAAAGCAGTGGTTTATGGGTCTCCACTCTCCACTGTCCTTAAGGTTTTTCAGCCGCATTTTCTAAATGAATGGCCAGGTTGGGTGTTATAATAGTTTCTTCTTCTTCTTCTTTTTTCCAATTTTTTTTTCCCACAAATGGCTTTTTCTTCAAGTTAAGCTGTCTACTTTCCTTTTCAGACTTAACGGTGTGTTCGGTAAGAAGGAAAAGAAAATATTTTCCAATTTTTTTATGTTTAATTGATTTAAATGTTTTGAAAAATATTTTTTAAATTAATTCTTTTTCTTCAAATTTAAAGAAAATTATTTTTCTTCAAAAATTAAGAAAAATATTTTTCAAAACTCTTCTTTTTAAAAAAAAAAAAAAAGGCCCATTTGCCGGATTTTATTATAGTGTAAAAATTTTATATATGTCATATATTATAGTAATATTTTCAAGCTATAGCAGTAGATTTAGACTTTCAAGTTATAACATTAAAAATTTCAGGTTCTAACAAATATTTTTAAAAAAAAAACCTGTTTTCAATAATTGAAAAAAATTGTTTAAATAAAATAAAGAGATAAAAGAAAAATGAAAAAAAAATGTTTTTTTAATGAAAACAGGTAATAAACTGAAATTGTGGTGTTAATTTAATTTGAATTTATTGTAGATAATTAATAAATAGCACGAATTAAGGGATTTAAACTAATTAAGATTATTTAGTATCCTTAATTCACTCAAATCAGTTAAAATCAAATAAAATTCAGATTTTATCTTCTTCTTTTTTCAACGTTTCTCTCTCTTCAATTTGCAACAAAAAAAATTCAACGTTTCACTCTTCAATTTTCAACCAAAAAAAATCTCACATTCGAGTAATTGAAGTTTTTTCATCTTTGAAAATTCTTGATTTTGTTGTGATGGACAACTACGTATCAATTTTAATCAAACATGGTGAAAGATGGGATCCTTCGGGTTAGTATTTATTATTGAGGCCGAGGACGAGGGAAAATAGTGGTAAATGGGTTACGGGTTCCCATAAATTGAGGGTAGGATCTTGGAACATAGGTTCGCTGACGGGGAAGTCCTTAGAGTTAGTGAAAATTCTCAAGAAGAGAAAGATAAATATAGCTTGTGTCCAAGAGACTAGATGGGTAGGTTCCAAGGCTCGGGATGTCGATGGGTTTAAGTTGTGGTACTCAAGAGGCTCTAGGGATAGAAATGGAATGGGTATTTTAGTAGACGGGGATTTGAGGGAGCAAGTGGTGGAGGTTAGGAGGATCAATGATAGGTTGATGTTGATTAAGCTAGTCATTGGAGGATGTACTTTGAGTGTTATTAGTGCTTATGCACCTCAAGTGGGCTTGGGCGAGGAGGCCAAAAAGCTCTTTTATGAGGATTTGGATGAGGTAGTTAGAGGTATACCAATCACCGAGAAAATTGTCATTGGTGGAGACTTTAATGGCCATATCGGGGCAACTTCTAATGGCTTTGATGATGTTCATGGAGGCTTTGGTTTTGGGGAGAGAAATGGGGGTGGAACTTCGCTTCTGGATTTTGCTAAGGCTTTTGAGTTGGTGATTGCTAACTCATGCTTTCCGAAGAAGGAGAACCACATGGTTACCTTTTGAAGCTCGGTAGCTAAGACTCAAATAGATTACTTACTCTTTAGGAAGGGTGATAGAGGCCTCTTTAAGGACTGCAAGGTTATCCCAAGTGAAAATCTTACTACCCAACACAAGCCTTTGGTGATGGACCTGGAAATTAAGAGGGATAGGAGGAAGAAGATTGTATCTGATCGACCGAGGATTAAATGGGGTGGCTTGACCCCTGACCTTTCTCGGGAGATGGGTGAGAAGTTAAGTGGGATGGGGGCTTGGAGTGGTAGCAGGGATGCGGACACCATGTGGAATAAAGCAGCTAGTTGCATTAGGGAAGTTGCTTCAAAGGTGTTGGGGGTATCAAGGGGTAATTTTGGAGGCCATAAAGGAGATTGGTGGTGGAATGGGGAAGTCCAAGGCAAAGTGGAAGCGAAGAAGGCTGCATACACAAAGTTGGTGGAGTGCGTAGACGAGGAAGAGAAGTGGACGCTTAAGAAAGTTTATAAGACGACAAAGACAGAAGCTAAGTTAGCAGTTACGAAGGCTAAAACGACAGCTTTCGAACGCTTGTATGTCGAGCTGGGGGACAAAGGTGGGGATAAGAAATTGTATAGGCTCGCAAAAGCAAGAGAAAGGAAGGCTCGCGACTTGGACCAAGTGAAGTGTATCAAGGATGAGGAAGGCAAAGTATTGGTGGATGAGACCTCCATCAAGCAAAGATGGCGAAGATAATTTCACAAACTTTTAAATGAAAAAGGGGGCGGAGACATTGTGTTGGGTGATTTGGCACACTCTGAAAGACTTCGGGACTTTGGGTACTGCAGGTGTTTTAGGATCGAGGAGGTTATACGTGCTATTAGTAGGATGAGCAGGGGAAGAGCGACCAGACCAGATGAGATTCCGGTGGATTTTTGAAAAAGCACGGACAAGGCAGGTATAGAGTGGTTGACTGGGCTGTTTAATGTTATTTTTAAGACAGCAAAGATGCCTGATGAATGGAGGTGGAGTACAATGGTTCCGTTGTATAAAAACAAGGGCGATATCCAGAACTGTAACAACTACAGGGGTATTAAATTGATGAGCCATACTATGAAGATTTGGGAGAGAGTGGTGGAGATGAGGGTGAGAAGATGAGTGTCCATTTCTGAGAATCAGTTTGGATTCATTTCGGGACGGTCGACTACCGAAGCCATTCATCTTATGCGAAGACTGGTAGAAAAATATAGAGAAAGGAAGAGAGACCTACATATGGTGTTCATTGACCTTGAAAAGGCATATGACAAAGTACCGAGGAATGTCCTCTGGAGGTGCTTAGAGGCTAAAGGTGTCCCGATGATTTATATTAGGGCGATAAAGAACATGTACGGTGGAGCCAAGACTCGGGTTAGAACGGTTAGAGGTGACTCGGAACATTTCCCAGTTGAGATGGGGCTGCACCAAGGATCAGTCCTTAGCCCTTTTCTATTTGCTTTGGTGATGGACGAGGTGACGTGGTCTATTCAGGAGAAGGTCCCATGGTGTATGTTATTTGCGGTTGACATAGTACTGATTGATGAGACGCGAGACAGAGTTAATACGAGGTTAGAGGTGTGGAGACAAACGCTGGAGTCCAAAGGGTTCAGGTTGAGTAGGACCAAAACAGAATATTTGGAGTGCAAATTCAGTGATGCGTTGGATGAGGCAGATGTGGATGTGAGACTTGCCACATAGATCATTCTTAAGAAAGAAAGTTTTAAGTATCTTGGATCTGTAATCCAAGGAAGTGGGGACATAGATGATGATGTCACGCATCGTATTGGGGTTGCTTGGATGAAATGGAGGCTTGCCTCTGGAGTCTTGTGTGATAAGAAAATTCCACCTAGACTTAAAAGGTAAGTTTTACAGAGTGGTAGTTAGACCGGCCTTGTTGTATGGAGCGGAGTGTTGGCCAGTCAAGAACTCACATGTTCAGAAAATGCATGTTGCGGAGATGAGGATGTTGAGATGGATGTGTGGGCACACTAGGAGTGATAAGATTATGAATGAAGTTATCCGGGAGAAGGTGGGAGTGGCCTCTCTGGTGGACAAGCTGAGGGAAGCGAGACTGAGATGGTTTGGACATGTGAAGAGACGGTGCGCAGACGCCCCAGTGAGGAGGTGTGAGGGGCTGGTTGTAGAGGGTACGCGGAGGGGTAGAGGTAGGCCTAAGAAGTATTGAGGAGAGGTGATTAGACAGGACTTGGTTCAGCTTCACATTACCGAAGACATGACTCTAGATAGGAAGGAGTGGAGGTCGCGTATTAAGGTTGAAGGTTAGTAAGGCTAGCGTGTTGTCTTCCCTTGTGAGGGTATGGGTTGTTAGCGTTTGTAGTAGTCCTACCCTTGCACTTGCAGTTCTTGTCTGTGATACCTATAGCCTTTTGTTGTTTATTGCGTTTCACTTCTCTCATTGTTTATTGATGTTACTGCCTCCTTTGTTGATTATATACTTTCTTATTGGATGTTATGTTTTATACAATGTTTTCCTCACCTTTTACTTGGACTTGATGTACTTGAGCTGAGGGTCTCTCGGAAACAGCCTTTCTACCTCCACGAGGTAGTGGTAAGGTCTGCGTACACTCTACCCTCCCCAGACCCCACCTAGTGGGATTTCACTGGGTATGTTGTTGTTGTTGCTGTTGTTGTTGTTTGTTTTAGAATGATAGCGAAATGAAACAAAAATGATCAAACTGTCGATTAATTGAAGGTGGAGTCATATTTTGTTAACTCATATCATATTATGTTTACTGTTGTAAAATGTAAAAAATTAGTGTTTTTTTGTTTATTTGTTTATTTTGTATACGGTTGTTGTTTTGTGAAATTATAAATTTAATATGATTTTATGAATAAATTTGATAGAATAAATTAAATGAAATTTGTATGAAAGTGTGCTAATTATTCTGTAAAAATAATTTAATTATAATGATGATGAATTTATGAAAATTTGTTTTATTTGATAATGAATTTGATAGTATAAGTCGAATGAATTATGTATGAAAAGTGTGTTAAGAAATATGTAAAAAAAATTTGGAATAAGTGTATTACAAGTGTTTTAAATTGGTATTAAATGTGAAATTGTTGAGTTTATATTAGTTTTGTTATTTCTGTATAAAGTTGGGTGACAGTAATTAATTATTTGGGACGAGAAATGTATATAGTTTGAATGAATAATGGTTTTGTATGAAATGTGTATTAAATGAGTATGAAAATGTATAGATTTGGTATGAATGATGATTGTTGTATGAAATGTGTATTAAGATTATGTTTTATATGAAATTTGTTTTGTAATGTACTGTCTTGATGATATTTGTATGAAAAAATAATGACGAGTGTGTATAATTTTGTTGTTATTATAATTATTTTTATGGATGAAATTTGTATTGTCTTTGAAATGAAAAGTTAATATTATTTAACATATTTCGAATTGATTTGTATAATGTTAGACTAATTGTTATTTTTTTTTAATGAAATGGAGAATTATGTTGATTTTCAAATGAAATGAATTATATATGAAAGAGGGTTGCTGATGTGAAATTCAAAAGGCCCAAAGATACTTGCAGTAGATGTTGTCAAGTTGGCCACAACATGAAGCATGTTCAAATTATCCTGTGCAAAACTAATCATTGTTTATTTGTTTAGACTATATATAATTTTTATTTTATTTTGTCGTTTAGATTAATGTTTTGTTTTGATATGAAACATAATTGATTTGAAGTGCATTATAAACTTAGTGTTTACTATACCATTCATTTTTTATACACAGTTCATTCATTAATCATACAGATTGCATATTGTTAAAAATAAAATTTATTCCAGCTTGATACATAAGATAGTGTAAATATTAGTGATAATTATAAAAGGTAATTATGGTATCCTGAGTATCTAATTTAATGTAAGTTTACATGAATATTAATTTGGTTTTCAACTGGTGTCCTACTATAAATAAATTTAAAACAAATTGCAGTTAGTGTTTCATCTCCACACTAACTTCAGTTAGTGTCATACACATATTAATCAAAATTTCATACGCGTTTTATCCAAACAACATGTATAAAAATTGATAAATTCATATAATCACACTATTTATTCCATTTGTATATCAATATTATATCACAATTCATACAATATCCAACATAAAATATTAAACTCAAAGGTATACACGTATTAATCAGATTTCATACACATTTCATCCAAAAATATGTTTAGAATATAAAGTAAGCATAAGGTGATTTTTTTTAGAAAAAATCAGTAGTTTGACAAATCATACCATTTTCATACCAGTTTAATAATTTATACCATAAACACAGTTAATAGACAATCACACCAATGTTAAAACGCAATTCATACCATTTGTATACCATTATTATATCACAATTCATAAAATTTTCAAAATCAAAACATTAAAGCGTAGTCATACACATATTAATCAGATTTCATATAGATTTCATCCAATAAATGTACAGAAACACACTGATATTTTCAAAATAGTATCTTGAAATTGTAATAGGCAATCAGTAATTCATATGTAAACGGTATCTGCCTGAAAGAAAACATATGATATTATATATCATCAAATACTTAAATACAAAAAAATTGTCCAAAAGTTTAAAAAAAATAACTTTTTGTTGTTCTTCTTGTTGATGGTTTTGAAAACGGTATCTACATTTGTTTTTTTTTCTTTTTGATTTCAATAACAAAATCAAAATCGGAATCAGAAGGAGTTTCAACAATTTCCCCCTTCATCTTCTTCCCCTTTTGATTTGCAGGGGTGACCTTTTTTTTCTTCATTTTTTCTTTCTTTGTCGCTCCTTCAACTTAGATGAACCATCCATCGCCGGATTTTGAATATTCACCGGATTTTTAATAATTTAGGCGGGGGAGGGAGGGTTGAGTTAATATATTAAAATTTGAAACATGAACATCATCATTAGATGTTCCTTCACCCAAGCTGGGACTCTTTTGAGGCGTTTCAATGGGTTTCTTAGACATAATTTTGTTGGAAAAAAAATTGGACGAAAGATTGAATGTTGGTGTAGTTGGCTGGTGAGAAAATGGGAGAGAAGAAGGTGAAAGTGGGGTGATAACGTGTATAGTTGGATAGGTGTGGGGGAAGGGTGGTGGGATTGACTAATGGAGGTTATGAGTATAACATTAAATAAGGAAGTGTAATCAATGTAAAATCCCTATAATTGTGTAAGAGATAATTATGGGGTATTCTTTATTTAAATAATTTAATAATAATATAAAATTATAAAAAATTACTTATTTAATAAAGTAAAATTTAATTAATTTATAAATAATTAGTGATATGTTATAACCCGTAATTAAACTGTTATAAGCAAGAATTTTTTAAAAGTAGATTTAAAACCTGTAATATTGACTCTTAAATGTGTAGATGGAGTGATTTTTCATTTATTATATTGGAAAGGGATCACAAAGAAACAAATCTGGCCCAAGTCCTGAAAAAAAAATTAAAAGAGTAAAAAAGACAACAATTAAAGTTGTTTCAAGAAATGTTGTCGGCTTAAACTGTAGATTTAGGAAAGTCAAAACTCTTTCATTTTCAACTCTCAATCGTTGATGTTCTCTTTGGATGAAATTCGTCGGAGCTCAAGCTCTGCGATATGTCTGATGTGGTTCTCTCGTTGGACTGCATACCTCCGTCAGATTGTGAGCAATAGTCTTCCTCCTCCTCTTCCCCTTTCCTCTTCCAGGTAATCTTCTAAATTCTTCCTTCATTCTTAAGTAATTTTTTCGCACATGAGTCTCGAAGTTGTTATGTTGTATCTATGTGTGCTAGATCTGTTTTCTCTTTTACTTTGTCCCACTTGGAGTCCTTGTAGCTTTATTAGATTTGCGAAAAATTGATTGAGTTGTTGTGACTGATGCAATTGAATCCCATAATATGTTGTGATTTTAGCCTTACACTTGATATGAATTAGCATATAAGGCCTGTGAGTTTCGTATTCGAAATTTATCAAGTAATGTATATTGTCGTTCCTTTGTCCCTCTCACAATCATGCTTAAATTCAGAATTCCTAATTCTGATTGTGGGTACTTGCTGCTTATCTAAATTTAAAAAACTTTCTTGCTTGCCCGAATAGATTAGCAAAGGAATTAAATTCAGACCTTCCTGGTGTGTCTAGTGCATAATTAGCTATACAATCTGCTAGATTATTTCCTTCTATGTAAACATGTTGTATTTGAACTTTGCAATGTTGTGATGGGTACTATGTATCTTCAACTGTGATTGATATATTCCAAGGTACTTTCCATACTTTATAAGAACTTTTATTAACACTAGAGAGTCAATTTTCAAGCAAATAGGTGTTATCCCCACAGTGACACAGTGAGCCAATGTTTCCTTAATAGCTATAACTTTAGCCTCAATATTTGTTCCCTCGTGTATCTCCTCTCCTTGAGCATAAATTAGATCCCCATCTCGATTTCTTAAACAAAAATCATAGGAGCACCTTCCAAGATTTCCTCGAGATGCTCCATTTGTATTGCACTTCATCATCGTGCCATTAGGTGGCTTCCACTTGATTGGAATGTAATAAATAGGAGGTCTATAGTCTTCCAAGAATTCCACTATTTTACCCCATCCAGTTGGAAGATTTTGCAAGTTTGGATAAGTAATTCTCCCTAGTTTCCAGATATCAACATTCACTTTGTAGACCAAACTATTGTAAGAGCATTGGCTATTTCTTATTTTGCACAAATTTCATATGATAATTGATGGTACAACTCTCATAATTGGTTTCAACTTTGTGCTACAGCTTGTTGTCCATCATTTAGAGATGACTTGTGAGAGTTGCATACCTCCTCCCACTTAAATTCCTGCAAAATTAGCAAACTGTTTCCACAACATTGTAGTTGTGAAGGATGTTAGAAAAAGATGAGACATTGTCTCTGATTTAGATTGTGCACACGAGCACCTTGAAGCCATATTGATACATATATGCTTCAAAACATCATCCACGGGCACCCTAAACTTCCAAGCTCGCCATAAAAGTCGTACAAAAAATTAGAGTCTCCTCTCTTAATTTGTCATCCTATATGATATTTAATGAGTTCTCTCACCTTGATTAATTTCTTCCGTAATAGTGACCCCCCCTATTTTGGGAAATCACAGGGTGTAACCTTTTACAATATTTATTTATCATGAAATCTCCCCAGGGTAAGGGTCTACTTCTTACATTCCACCACAATATACAAAACAAAGCATTAGAAACATCAAAGATAGATCTAAAACCTATTCTTCTTTCTTCTTTGGGTAAGCATGGATTGTCCCAATTCACCCAATGTCTACTCTTCTCTCTATATTGTTATTTCAGAAGAGCTTAGCAAACATGCTATGTATCTTCTTAATAACACTAATAGGAGGACAAATAGCCGACAACAAATGTATAGGAATACTTTAAAGGACATGATTAATAAGCACACCTTCATAAGATAGGATTTTTCCTTGACATCCTCAGATCCTATTTCCTATCTTTTTTATCAAAGAATCATAATATGAGGTTTTTGTCACGACCCAGGAGCACCACCTAGATGTGATACGGCATACAAGACTCCGAAAAGTCTCATACAAACCTCTTAGCATATCATAACATAAGATAATAGGAAAAATGGTGAGGAAATTAAAACTTTTATCCATACAATCGATGTCTTTTATAAAAGCAAGCGGAAGTCTAACTTGTCTCAATTAGCCATCTAATACAATCTTTGAATCAAAAATATAAAGTCATAGACTTTTCAACATAATCCGAACATAAAATGACTAGAAAGAAACAACTAATGACTCATATGTCCTCAAATCTTGATCTTGAGGACTCACCACAAGCTAGGAGAATAGTCGATCCAAACTTGAACCAATAGAAGATCACCTTAAGAACCGGAATCTACACTTTGTGAAAAATGTAGAAAATATGGGTTAGTACAAAAATACACTTAGTAGCCATGCATAAAATCCTTGAAAACATGCTAAAAAGGACACTTTAGTTGAAAAGCATGTATTTACCAAGTTTGAAAATCATCATACACTTTAGTATAAAAGCACAAGTCACAAGCATATTCAACATATAAATCATCATAGCATAATATAACCATCTCATAAGTAACCCTAAGTTATACTTGTGCAATACATAGATAAAGATCCCGTAATTCCATCTATACTAAGTACCACTTTTAGGCCACCATAATCATACTTACCATTCTTTGATGTCATCCTTAGTTCATACTCATAGACAAGGAAAACCTTCATATTTACTAAATCATATCAAGGAAAGCAACCCATAACAACAATCCACATTAAGCATACTTCATTACACATAGCCTTCATATCAACATACTTAGTATCATCATCATAAGCATATTTCACAAGTCATTATAACGTAAGAGTAACACACCATAACTACTCTCAAAGCCTACTTGTGCAATGCATGGATGAAGTACATACACCCACACTTTATAGAGCTTCTTGAGTAACCATAGTTCATAACTCATATTCTTGTTCATAGTGAGAATAAGCCTTAACCGACATAGACCATGTGAGCTTAACATGAAATCCAGTGTCATGCCCCACACCGAAAAGAGTTGGTCTACTTGCCTAAGGTAGAACCGGTAATATTTTAGCTTAGGTGGATCCACTAGCTAATATCCTATGTGGGCACATACTTATGGGATAAGGAGATTGTTACTAGAAACCGGGCCATACATAAGGAGAGCTTTTACCCCACAATATCCACTCGGTGCTAAGCATTAAATTCCCAAGAAGTAGTTAATTCTCTATTAACATCATTACTCATGAAAGATATGTCATTGGCCTACCGGTTCAAAGTACATCATTAGAATAACTCATTGAATCCTTTTGAAAGGGATACTATTGGTCTATCGATTCAAGGTTCATCATTATAATAGTTCATTGACTCGTCATGAAAGGAGTACCATTGGTCTACCGATTCAAGACAAAGCCTTAGAATACTTCATTAGTTATTCATGAAAGTGGTACCATTGGTCTACCGATTCAAGGTATATACATCAAGGTAACTTTTAATTACACATGAAAATGATGCCTTTAGCCTACCGATTCAAGGTACATCAATCAAGATAACTCTTTAATTTTACATGAAAGGGATGCCCTTAGCCTACCAATTCATTTAGGTGAGGAAAGCCTTTCACTACACCACAATTACATCATAGTCATAATCATTTATTCTCAAGTATTCATAAAACATGTACCTAAACATCATGATCATACAAAATTCTCATAATTTTCCCTTCAAGGATCATGGATCATAATTCACCAACACATCTAGAATTACTACATTAGACATGGATGATGACATGATTCAAGTAATCAATTCATAACATTCATAAAAATATAGCATTTTCTACTTGCATCACTCAATACCCACACTTTAAGATCCAATTTGAGAAATTAGGGTAATTCATGAATTCATCATAAAAACAATAGTAAATCATCAATTTGATCATAACATAGAGCAATTAAACCAATAGAATCATTTTTTAAGTGAATCCATGACTTGGAGTAAAACCCTAGCTTTTGGGGGAAGTTACAAGTTTTGAAATCGAGTTTGGAGGGACTCCATGGATGAAAACTATTCATGGATCAAAGACTACCATACCTTATTGAAGATTTACCACGAATTTGAGGAGAAAAGCTTGATTCTTCAACCCTAGCTTCACCTTTCTTCTTTGTCACGCCCCGAGGCTACCCCCTAGGATCACGAGTGAACCCAAGCTAACCCTGTTGGCATATCATAAACATACTAAAGTAAACTGAATCAATAAACAATGTGTAGAAGCTAAATCATAGAAAAATCTAAAATGATGGGGGATACCCATATACTATATCTGAATATAAGAAACTAAGAGTTTGAGTACAAATGAAAAGTCAAACACTAGAGCTGAAACTAACTGTGTCTGAAATAAAGTCTCTACTGACTAGAAATGCTGGGACATGCCCTAGCTAGATCTAGCAAAACTGAAACTAAAGCTAAGAACAAGAAAGATAAGCATAACACTAGTCCTCGAAGAATGAAGACTCACCACTGATGATATTGAGCTGAAGATCAGGAACCGATCTATGCGTGATCTGATTGCTGGGGACCTGAACCTACATCACGAGAAGATGTAGTGCAGAGTATGTGTCAGTACTTGAAAGGTACTGAGCAAGCATGATAGAATAAAGCTGAATAATAACATAACTGAACAAGCAATAAAACAATGGTATAATCTGAACATGATAAGGATACTAAAAGTACTGTACATACTAGACTGAATACAATGACCAAGTTTATAACATGCTGAGACTGAATACTGAACTATACTGATAACATAGTCAATGCAATAGAATCTGACTGAACTGTAAGGGAGCTACGAATAACTGACATAAAACCACATGAGCTAAATATGGAGTTCGATGTATACGCCCCATCGAGAGGACCCAATATACCCTTCCAGAGGTATAGAGACATGCTGGCGTGATCACTAAAATGATGCCCACAGAGGGGACTTAAAACTTACGGGGCACGTAGTTCTGGACTTGAGGGTAACTGACCCTAGTCCACTCGATATTATGCTTCCCATATGATTAAGTAATTAACATTTTATGACTGAAATGTTGTAATACTGGATAGCTCAAAATACTGACATACAGACTGAGAATTCAACATTAATATACTGATAATAATGCATTCGAAAACTGAGGCATGTTAATATATAACTGAATTTAATAACCTAGCATGTATAATTCATGAACTAAAAGAACTACATAGCTAGGGTTCTGAGTTTATGCATGAATCTGGGCAAAAATAATACTACAACATGATAATATGATTTGGATCGTTTTAACCGCTAAATCCCAACAATTCTAACATTCAAGAAACCCTAGGTCTAGGTATAAGGGAATCAAGATTCTGACTGAAATCTAAGGACCTAATGGGTGAAAGGGCCCACTAGTAAAATCCCACATACCTGGTGACGAATTCCACGGAGAAATCTTTCGATTTCGGGGCTGGAACTGATGGAACCTTATTGCATTCTTGAACTAGGGTTCTTGACCTCTTACGCTCTAATTTTTCTAAGTTTTGAAGAATGATCTGACTTAGGTAAGTTTTAGTTATGTTTCTAGGCTAAAACTGACCAAAACTACGTAGTTTCGGGTTTAAATGACGTAGTTTAGGTATCCAATGCACAAGGAAAAGACCAAAAGACCCCCCCGACTTAATTGTTGTCGGGATCACCAACGAACGGGCACGATGGACTGTAGGTCGACTGATGGTCCATACTGGTCAACTGTCGATCGTGGCTGGGAGTTGGAAGTTGAGGATCTGGCATACGGCTCTGGACCACGGACCGTGGTCCGACCTACGGTCTGTAGGTCTTGGCATGGGTTGACCCTTAGACAAATTTTCTGGGGGCTTCCTGTCACGCCACAGATTCAAGGGCGCAACTGGCTCCTAATGCCAAAATTCAGGCTCGAGCCGACCCTGCTGAACTATTTGCTATTAGCGCATAGCAGCCACAACCAGTCAAGAAAACAAACAAGTATATCTCGGCTTAAAATTAAGCCTTCGGCCGGCAAGGCCCCTGTAAACAGATCCATAAAAGAAACAACTACTCCTATGAGATCATATAAATAAATAGCCAACTAGCATAGAAGTCCTGATTGGGCCGTCGAGGCCACCATGATATCTATACCAAAACTAAAAGCAGGTATATATCAATACAATACATCAAACAGCTCACAAGCTTTAACAAACCAACAACATAGGCCAGCATGGCCATAGCGTAGCTATAAACCCCACACACTAGTCTGCAAGCCTCTAAGAGTAGTAAAGATTAGTGGGACAGGGCCCCAGCGTACCCATGAGAATATATACAACAAAAGGTAACAAACCTCCCAACTCTGGCAGCTCCGGAGGAAAGGGGCTAACCAACCGGATAAAAGTCAATCCTGCTGCTATGGAGGTCTACTCGGTCGTCTGTCAAGACCTGCATGCATGAATGCAGCGCCCTCAAGGCAATGGGGCGTCAGTACAAAATAATGTACATAGTATGAAAGACAATAAACTATGATGAGGTATCCTGATATACTGGAATAATCTGATAAATAAATTAAGGATAAGATAAGCATACTGACCTGCTCCTAAATCTAAACTTATCAAAAATAATAAAACAACAACTTAACCAACCCCCCATAAGCTCGACGGGTACAAACAACACACAAGACAACCTACCCAGGCCCCCATAAGCCCAGAAAGTGCCAATCAGTCTATATACCCCTATCGATAGTCCCCTAGCCCCATAGGCAGTCACATAGCCCTCTTAGACAATAGTATATCCCCATAGGCAGCACATAGCTCTCTTAGGCATAAATATAGCATATAGGCAACTCATAGTCCTCTTAGGAAACAACATGGCTCCGTAGGCAATTCATAGCCCTTCTAGGAATCAATATAGCCATATAGGTAACTCATAACCCTTCTAGGCGTCAATATAGCCTTGTAGGCAACTCGTAGCCCTTCTAGGCGTCAATATAGGCCTGTCGGCAGAACATAGCCCTTCTAGGCAAAAATCACATTCTTGCAGCTAACCACAATAGCCCAAAGGGCAACAATAACAATCCAATCACTAAAAGCGAGCAATTTAGTTATAAGCAACCTATACAAATAGACTCTAAGTCGTGTCCAACATAGGGACACTACTAACTGAATAAGAAAACCGACAAGGGAATAATATATCAACTCGAGCAGCCAACAATCAACAATCACGGCTACAAGTATATCAAGAATAACAACCCAAATACATTGCTTCTAAGCTTTAAGAAAACATGCCGTAAGTAGGGAATAGTCTTAACATACCTTTTTCGCTAAATTCACGTGTCCTAATAACTTTAAGCATAACCCCCCTTGATACTACAATAAGGCAGGATCATAATCAACACAAAAGAATATCAGATACAACAAAAATTTGATAAAATCTATGTATTTCCGTCGCAAATTGTTGTTTGCTGCTTATAAAAGCTAAAGTCGATGAAAGAAGGGTCTTACCTCGATCTTAGGTTCGTAATACGCCTCAAAACATTCAAATATATTCAAACCCTTGTTGTCCCAACACTAAAGTGTGATATGTTACTCAATCGATAAAACAAATTATACCACGATGATGAGCCCAACGCGTAGAACAACTTTCGTCAAGGACTTAAGTCAAGAAAATCTATACTTTACTTGATCCTAGAAATAAGTTTCTCTAATTTCTCTGGTTCTTAGCTTAAAAATGAAGAAAAAGGTCGAAGAAGAAGATATATGTAATATTCCACAGACCAAGGGCCCCACCTCACATGCCTGCTTGCATAATCCCACGAAAATGCAAATATCTCTCTATTCTGAAGTCGTATGAACAAACGGTTTGATGCGTTGGAAACTAGAATTGTAGACCTTCGATTCAATAGGTCGTGGGCCCCATAAGTCTTTATAGATTGGTAGAAAACCTCTAAGACATTTGACCCAAATTTCAGAGAAATCTTTAAGAAGGAACTTACGATAACTTCCGCCAATTTTTATTTTTCCACTTACCTAACTTCAAAACTTGAGATGCAACACTTGAACACTTAAAATAGGACATACCACATCATTCTTAATTTATTACCCATCCTCCTTGTTTTTCCATGGAGATATGAGTAATTTTAGACGTTTCGAGAAGTCGGGGTGTTACACTTCTGGGAAGGGTTGCAGTCACAAACCACAGACCACCAACACGGGCAGTGGGTCACCCTATGGTCCGTGGGTGGCAACCATGGGTTGCACCTGCAACTTCTGGAAATCTACCTAGAGGTCTGTTTTGAAATACTGGGTGTTACATTCTTCTTCTTCTTTGGAATTCTAGAGAGAGTTTATTTGGGGGAAAATTGGTTATGGATTTGGGTTTTGGGATTTTATGAAGTGAATGGGTTGGTTAATGACTTAAAAAGTCTTATATAGGTCTATTAAAACAATATAAAATGACCTCACATCAAACTAATTAAATTAAGAATTACCTAACCTACCCCTAGACTTGGCCGACTTAAGACAGCCTACAGGTCCCATCCACGACCCCCACCTACGGGGCATGGACCGACCCATGGATCATACTGGTGGGGCGTGGGTTGGGGTCTGTAGCTACTGGATTTGGCCCTTGACCCAGGAGCCTCTCCCATGAGGTATGGATGGACCTACGCCCCGTAGGTCTCATCCGTGGTTCACTTGTTTGGGCAGCTTTGGGGTTAGCTTTAAGGTCCTCCTCAAGGACCCTTAGTTGGTCCTTGGGGGTCGTAACTTTACGTTTAACCCCTAAACCCTTCATTCTAAGTTCAAGAAGCTAATTTTACGACTCTAACACTTACGACAAGCTCTATTTAAGCCTAAAAGTTTTTGAGGTGTTACAATTTTGTTCCTCCCATAAAAAATAGGACAACCAAGGTATATAATGGAAAACACCTTGTCTAATTTGAGTCATGTTTTTTATTCTTGCTACTATAACACGAGGCACCTTCTTATGCACCTAGAAAGCGCTCTTGTTTAGATTAATTAGATGTCCAAAAATTGTTTCATACTTTTTCAACATTGATATCATCAGCTTCATAACCTTCTTCTCTGTTGACACAAATAAAATAGTATCATCTGCATAATTTATTTGTTCACTCCACTTTGGAAACCCAAATTCTTTGAAATCTGCCCTTCTTTTTAAAGCATTGAGTCCCCTTGATAAAGCTTCTGTTGCTAAAATAAAGAGTGTTGGAGATAATGGGTCTCACTGCTTGACCCTTTTAGTAGATTTGAAAAAACCATGAGGCTAGCCATTCATAAGAATAGAGTACCTATTGTTGGCCAAAAGTCTATACACCATATCTATTAGCACTTAATTAAAACCAAATTTTTTTAGTATCTTAGTAATAAACAGCCAAGACAAACTGTCATAGGATTTCGTCATTATCCAATTTAATCACAACACTTGCAGTTTTAGTCCTCATTCTCATATCTCGAATAATTTCCTGAGTTAGCAGGATATTCTCCACAATACTCTTGCCTTTTACAAAATCGGTCTGATTACTAAAAATAAGGCTAGGAAGTAGACCCACCAGTCTTTCATGTAAGATTCTAGAGATCACTTTATTAATAAAGTTACTAAGACCGGTTGGTCTAACAACTGAGAAAGTGTTGATTTGATCCTTTTTGGGAAGTAGAATTAGATTTGTATGAGTAACAAAACTAAGTAAATCTTGTCCTCCAAAAATGCCTGAACAAATGCAATGATGTCCTTCTTTATAATGTCTCAGCTAACTTGATAAAAAAACTCTTGTAAAACCATCTGGTCCACTAACACTTTCCCTGCTGAGGGCAATGACCGATGCTTTGATCTCTTCTTCATCAAGCAAGTCAAGGAATTGTTCTGATCAATAGTGATCTACTCGATGATGTAGTCCAAAATGCTAAAGTTGTCTGGGTGACAGTCTTCTGTATACTGGTGCTGAAAAATTTGAACTGCCTCTTTTGCCATCTTCAATTGATTGTCTATCTATTCTCCTTGGGAGTTTTGAATCTTGTGTAAATGTAACCTTTTCCTTCTCCCATACACATAAGCATGAAAGAACTTAGTGCTCTTATCCTCATCCTCAAACCATTTCATACCAGCCTTTTGTTTTCAATATTCTTCCTCTAGATGTAAATATCTCATAAGATCTGCCTGAGACTTATGTAATCTTTCTCTGTTCTGCTGAGTTGGGGCTACCTCAAATTGCGTTTTCTGTACATGAATCACTTCTTCAAGAGTATCAAGTCTCTGAAAAATATTTTGATAGACTTCCTTACTCCATTTCGTTAGATCCCCTTTGAGCTTTTTGATTTTATGATGAAAGACCAGAAAGGGGTTTCCTTCAAAATCAGCGACCCAGTTCTCCCTCACTATGTTCTGAAATTCCTCATCCTTAATCCAAAAATTTAAGAATTTGAAAGGTTTGATTATTACTCATATATTCTAAGAGCAATGCACTTCCAAAAGAGAATGATCAGAACTTTTTTTCATAAGATGCTTCACTTGAATAGAAATAAATTTTTTCAAAAATTGTTGATTGCTTAAAACTCTGTCTAATTTCTTAATAATGCAGGCTTCATCTGTTCTTTCATTCCACCAAGTGTAAATGCTTCCACTATATCCTAGATCAAATAGGCCATATTCAGTGAGGCAATTAGCAAAGTCTTTCATTTCTTGAAAGAAAACTGGTAACCTACCAAGTTTTTCTTCCCAAGATAATATGGCATTAAAGTCACCATCAATTAACCATGCTTGATAATGTTGATTTGCAATGTGTGCTAGTGAAGCCCATAGATCTTTTCTGGTGTTGACACTACCTGCATCATAAACCAAAGTAAACAAAATATCTTCTCTCCAATTTTGATGTTGTACTCTAATAGTCAGTTATTATGTAATATCATCCGAAATGTCGATATGAATATCCTATTTAGTAAATCACCAAAAAATTTCCAAGTCGTTGGCTATAGTAGTATGAGGCCGAAGGATCAGTGTATATAAATTTATGTTTGATGAATCTTGGAAAGGTTCCATCAAACCAATAATCCAATACTTATTCCTTCTATTTAGATTAGTTAATATCTCAAATGCTTGTTGAGTATTAATTGTCCTAATATTTCAAAATAATATTTTGTTCATCATCAACACTGCTTCTTTTTTATAATCCTCTTTGATAAGGGTCTAAAATGAGTATCAATCTCATTTTATCCTTTTCCAGTCTTATGCTTGTTGTTGTTACCTCTGATCTTGTCTACTTGACACTTACTTGATATTATTAGTCAAGTCCCCCTGTGTTATCTGCATTCTTCCTTTCATTCTGGTTTATCCCAAATTTTAATGTGTTAACATTAAACTGAGAAAATAAGTGAGTTTCTATTATCTCTGTTGGTATTTCATTTCTTGTCTGCTTTATTGGAATTGTTGCTATCCTGTGATCCATCCACCTTCATTCAGTCTCTTTTGTCTTCTTTCCCTTCTGTTTTAGATCCTGGAATATTTCCTACTTGCCTTATATCTATTGCTGCTTCATCTATGTTAACCTTATATTGTACAAATACATTTTCATTGTTGTTGTGCTTTCCTAAACTTTCAGACTCAATTGTTGCAGTTTCTTCTTCAATATTGATGTCAAGGTTTGTACTATTCTCTATACTCTCCTCTTGTGTTGTGGCCTCACCATCAAACTGCTGATTATTTTTCTCTATTGCATGAATTGTTTGCTCACTAGCTTGTGTTTCTGTCTGCCTTGTGCTGGATTTTGATATTTCCAGCTCCTCCACTAGAGAGTTAGTTTCCTTAGTCACCTCTTGATTTTGTGATTGGATACCTTCACTTTGATCATGACCTTCATTTAGATCTACCACTACTATATTTGTATTTGTCATTGATGCTTCGTAGACCATTTTCGAACCGTCTCTCTCCTCAATTACATTATGATTGTTTTAGTGACCTCTTATTCTTTGTTGATCTCCAGTTTCTTCTTTTGTGGATTTGTGATCTTATCGAATGAAGCTTCAATCCAAGCTTTACAAGACTGGTTTTGAACTGGGTTTGATCCTTGACACCATGCTCCTTCTCTGTGCTAGCTAGTGCAACAAATGAATTTGTAATTTCCAACGTTGATTTTGTGTTGTTGAGCTTCTCTTGTGGAGGCTCACTCCCTTGTTAGGAATAAAGACTCGATTATCCTTAGTGACATTCCATTTCTTTATTGTTTGATTTGTATGTTGATGACCTCTTCCTCTAAAATGTGCTTCATTTTCCTTTAATTCTGCATTTGTACCTCCTCCCGAATCTGATTTGGTGGACCTTAAGTCTTTCCACTATTTAATGTCCTAGATTCATTTTCCTAGTGTTGATGTTCTTCATTATTCTCCACTTTTTCATTTTGTGTTCTAAATTCTGGATGAAGCACAAAGTGTTCTGATTCATCGTTCCCTTTAACCTTGCAAGTTTTGCAATACTTCGGCATGAAATCATTATGGATATTTATCCATGTTGAGATAGTTTTTCCTGTACTGTCTTTTTTAATTCCAACATTAATACGTTTGGGAAATTCTCTCAAAAGATCTACTTCCACTTTCACCTTAGCACAACTAGGTCTAGATTTTTGGTAGCCATATCAATATGTAATGGCTTTATAACTGCTTTTGCCATTGTAAATGAGGATTCTTTAACCAAAAAATTTGGGACAGAGCAGGGAATGAAATCCAAGCTAAAGTAGTTGATGCTTCTTATTCCGGGTTAAAACAAGGCTCCCATTGAGAGGTCTCATCTGATAGTAACCATCTTTGGTCCGAAGAAAATAAGTAGGATTTGACATGACATGAACGTAATCTTTCATGGTGGAAAGACGAATGAGTATGTGTCTATCTCCTAGAAAATCGATCTTGTATTCCTCATTTATTTCACACTGTAATGACACAATTTTTCAAATTTCATCCAGATCAGGTCATCCATAAGAGAATTTGTCAATAATTGCAAATTCCAAATCTTCATGTATAATCATATTATCGACCTCTTCTTCTTCCCAAACTATTGTAGGTTCTCCGTGGACATATGTGATTTCTTTTATTGGGATGGGCTTGACAGGTTTACTGACTGTTGGGGTTAAAAAATTTAGGTATGTAACTTTCTGGGGTATTGGTGGTGGCGCACCACCAGGAAGAGGCGGCCAACCATCTTTGGCAATGGTTATGGAGCCTCCAGACGGTAGAATTAGCTTTAAGGTTTCTAGGGTTCCTTCAATATTTTTTTCCTTACCCTACTCCGTACACCGTACTCAACCCTCCCCATCCAAAAAAAATTAAATTAAATTTTCTTATTTTTTAAAGGGAAAAGGTCCTGATTTACCCCTAAACTTTATGATTTGAAGCTGATATACCCTCCGTTTAAAAAATGGCTCATATATGCCCCTGCCGTTATAGAAATGGCTCATATATGCCCTTTTACTTAACAATTTTTTTTTTAATAAATTAAAAATTCATTTTTTTTACTTTAATTTAAGAAAATGTCATGTGGCTTTTAAAATACCCACCTTCCACTCCACCATACCACCCGACCCAATTGGAAACAAAAAATCTCACCGACCCAAATTAACCTAACTCATTTCATTTCGTTATTTCCACACTCAAATGAAACCAAAAAAAATTGTGAGGGTTCCAGTGAGCTCTACAATCCTGAGTTCGGGTGATATTTGAGAAACGAATATTCAAAACTTCGATTTATCGGTGAAATGGAAGGCAAAATAAAAATAAAACGTCAAACTGCCTTTTTAGAAACTTAAGCGGCCGCAGTAGTGCCCTTCTTCCTTGGATCTGCCTCAGTTCCTAAAGTGCCCACAAAATAATAAACCCAGTTATTTATCAAGCATTTAACATACCAAAGTTTGCAAGCATCAAATATTATTACAAGAGATGCGTTATGCATTCTATATATTGCACATTTAACCTTTACTTTGTTAGGGTCTATAAATTGATCCATCTTAAATAGAAACTAGGTAAGCTTATATACCGTAAATCCACAACTTAAGCTAAAAGTGAGTGATAATCTATCTCTAAACAAACATGTTCATTTAGTGTGAAAAAGATCAATGGATAAGAAAGAACAAATTGCTTGAGAAATGTACCAAGCAGAGGGCACCCCCGGATAAAGAGAGGAAACACAATCTGGTAAAAAAGAAACCCTCGAATTGGAAAAGGAGATAAATGTATGCCCAGAACAAAACCATCAAGAAATCATTCTCGTCCTTGTATAGCCGAAAGAAGAGGCAATTAAGGGAAATATTTATTTAACTGTATTCATGTCCTAAAATTAGCAATCTTCACTCAAAATGAGACCGGATACTAACAAAAAAATTATTTTTGTTTCTGTTGAGGTGGAAACCATGAAATGAAATGGGTGAAGTTAATTTGAGCGGGTGGGTTTCTATTGTTTCCAATTGGGTCGGGTGGGTATGGTGGAAAGTGGGGTATTTTAAAAGCCACATGACATTTTCTTAAATTAAAGTAAAAAAAATGAATTTTTAATTTATTAAAAAAAAATTATGTTAAGTAAAAGGGCATATATGAGCCATTTCTATAACGGCAGGGGCATATATGAGCCATTTTTTAAACGGAGGGTATATCAGCTCCAAATCATAAAGTTTAGGGGTAAATCAGGACCTTTTCCCTTTTTTAAATTTCAAATATATTTTTACCCTACTCCCAAATCACCCCCACCACTAAGGCCACCCCGCCACCCTCACCCAGGCCACCCCGTCAAAAAAAGTTAAAATTATTTTTGAAAATATTTCAATTTTAAAAAAAAATCATTTTTTATACCACCCCTACCCTCCTCCTCCCCCTCTACCACCCCCACTCAGTCAAAAAAATTAATTAAAAAAAGTTATTTTTGATAAATATTTCAAATTTTAATTTCATATTTTACGCCACCTCCACCTCCCCCCAAACCCAGGCCACCTTGTCAATTTTTTTTTAAAAAAATTATTTTTAAAAATTATTTCAAATTTTAATTTTTAAAATTTTTTATGCCATCCCTCGGCCGCCACCCCTGCCTCCCCCCCCCCCGTCAAAAAGAATTTAGTTTTGTAAAAAATTATTCTGGGGTAGGTCCTAGGAAGAAAGTCTGAGTCAGATCTCAGGGTCGAATTTTGGAACGGTCATCGAGGTCTTATTCTAATTTGGATGTCAGGGTCAGGTCCTAGATCAATTATTGGGGTTGATTTTCATATCATAAATTGTTTTTCTAAAGAGTATTTTCTAGTATCAAGCAAAAAAAAAAGATGTTTTCTAGAAAATATTTTTCATTCACCAACCAAACATTAAAAAGTATTTTTCCAAAAAATATTTTCTACTCACAAACCAAACATGAGAAAATAAGTTAGAAATTCACTTGTTTTCCAAGAAAACATTTCACATGGAAAACATTTTCCTTCCTACCAAACACACCCTTAATTCCAAACAATTTTCTATTTTTTTAAAAAAAATGTTCCCAGCCAACCTATATATATAGAGAGAGAGAGGAGAACAGAATCCTAGCCCACCTACGTGGCATCCTTAGAATTCAAGAGTTTACTTCTTTGTTTTTTTTCATATTCTTAGGTGTTTTTACCCTAATTTATGTTTACCCATAAACCTATTTCCTCAACTCTTGTGTCTCTTCTCACTTTGTATCCCTTCGATTTCGCCTCTTCATAAACTACCTATAAAAACTAGGTAAATCATACTTGTTTTGTTTCTTCTTCTTCGTGACAAATTTCATCTTTAATTTATGTGGAACTTCGTTAATTTCTCAGAAGTCTACTTTGGATCTTCACCATAAAATAAATAGTGAAACAAAACTAACCCTTCATAAAAGGCACAATCCTATAATGTGAAATACGTCTTTTATATATATATACACTAAATTGGGTGTTCTAAGAAGAAGAAGAAGAATAGAAAACTTAGAAAATTCATAGTTTAAAAATGTGAGGAAAACCTCTATTTATAGCCAACAAAGGTAGTTTGAACATGTGCTTGTTATGCCTTATCAGAAAAGACAAAACCTTTAAGAAAAGTCACAACTCTTCAGAAAGGTCACAACTCATTCAAAAAGTCACAACTCTTTAGAAAAGTAACAATTATTTGAATGTCACCCCCTGAGCCTACACCCTGGACGTGACCGGCAATCGAGAACCATTGATGGTCCCTAAGCGAATCATTGGCCTGGCTGACTACTTAGCGGAAGAATGACTCAGGCATTTAAAGGCTTAAAATAGGAGTAAATCACTAAAATTGTAAAATGCTCAACCATATTGTATGAAAATTAATCAATGCAATAATAATAGTTCGCAAAACATCTCAAAGAAAAAGGAAGTACTAAGAAACTCCTCAAATCTATTTATTTGTGAAGCCTCTATATTTCAATATGGATGTCGGGACAAGACCCACGACATCCTAAAATGACTAAACTGACCGTGAAGTCCTCTAAAATGAAAAGAGACCCACTGAAAGTTAACTGGAGAGCAAAGTGATCTCAACGAATCGCATGCTGATGATCTTGAACACATGTATCTGCATCATAAAAAGATAGTCGAGTATGTAATATAGTCGGATGGTAGTTTAACGACGTAATCAACGACACAACTTCTAATTCAAGTGTCAACGATCGCGTGCAGTAATATAACCCAACCGAATGGGTTGGGGTAGAGTCCCAAGGGAGTGGTTGCAAGAATTACTAGAAAAGTAAAACTATGTTCTAATCAATCATAGTTATAGACATTAACGAGTAAAAACATAATAAGTTCAAGAAATGACACGAATGTCAATTATCAAATGGGGGGGTTTGGATTCAACTAATGAACAAAAACAGTAAAAAAATATAAAAATATATAAATATACTATTGGGCAAACGCCATTGATAGTAAATCGCTGAATATTTGTAACTAGGCTAGACTTTAGTGGGGGTAAATTCTTCCTCGAGCAACTTACCCCGAATCAACTCAATTTCTCTAGAACACCGAGTTGCAACATTTAAGCACAGCCTCCGCCTTAGCCCATTCACTCTCTCGAGTTGAATGTGTGGGAGAAGGTCTAGGATTCACTCTCTCGAACCCACGACGACCCAATAACCACCGGCTATCAATTTAGTAGTCTCAGTTTTAAAGTCTCTCTCTCGAGCAAGCCAAAAACACTAAGATGAAATCGTATTTTCAACTACAATCCCATTAAGTTCAAACACAACTACTAAACGAAATTACATTTAAACAACAAATATACTAACAATACACAATACCCAATAGAAAATTTAGCCTATATTCACAAAATCACACCCCAAGAATTGGGGTTTTAGCTAGACATGAAAAAGAGATAGAAATCAATACCAACAAGTGTTTGTCTTTAAACACGTCTAGGATGAAGATTCTTAGATACCCACTTCCAATTTCTTGGAGTTGAAAACCTTCAAGTTCAAGAACAATGTCTCTAAAAAAAACTCTAAGAACTAAAAACTGAAAATATTCTAAGTCTTAGTAATAATTCTCTATAACTTGATACTAAGCTACAAAATTAAATGAGTATTTATAGTTTTCGAAAATTTGTGCTGCGAAGGACCACTTGACGCAGTTAGTCGGGATCGCCGATACACTCGATGTTCCACCCTTTGGTCTGGTTCATCGCCTTTCAGCTTTTACCTTCAGCATCTTCTCGTTTTGATTCATTGGGAGACATGGAACTGTTTCACGGAACTACTCGGCGATGCGCCGACTGCTCCCTTTCCTCGCATACTTGATCTTTTCCTTCAGGGCTCAGCACACTAGAACATTAGGGGAGATTTGAGGCCTTTCGTCAACTCACCTAATGGATTAGGCGATCTTCAGGCCGTCTTTTCTTCCTTCTTTCAGCCGCTTTGTTCCTTTTTTCTCGATAGCGTCCATGCTTTGTCTCTCAAGTCAAATACCTGAAACTTAAGGATTTACATCAGATATTGAGACAAAATATGCATTTTAGAACACTAATTCAATCAAAATATAACCCTAAATTAGTCCAAATTGTGGACTCATCAACACCCCAACTTAAACCTTTGCTTGTCCTCAAGTAAAACTCAAGTTCAGGAGTTCAAAAAGGATGTCTCAAACAGTGCTACACAAGACTCAATCATGAATGTACACACAAGACTCAACTTACTCATACAAGGATCAATTGTGTACTCAAAGACTAAAGTTATGACACACAATTATCAAAGATTATCAAGCTCACAATACTTGGTTCAAATGCAAGTTCAAGCTCAACTAAGGTATTCAAATGCCCTCACACAAAAAATGATTCCATATTCACACATAATGGTTCAATCATTTAAAGCTCTGGAATCAAGATCAACACTCACACTCACAAAGAAGAACACAATGCATGCTTTCACCCACATGTTTGCCCGTATTTTCCAATCAACATTTGCTTTAGCTCACTCAAGATAAAAAAAAGGTCTTTTCAAGGCTTGTAATGGGGCTGAGTGCAAAAGTATGGTCATTTAAGCTCAGTGACTTTCATCCTCATTCAATGTGGTGCTCACAACACTTCCTTTCCTATTCTTTCATAATTTTCTTTAGTGCTCATAAGTCATCCCATTATTCACTTTCCATGGATTGTTGGAAAACCCCATTTCTTTTGTACTTTATTCCATGATTTTTTTTTCATTCTTTTCTTTTCTCTTTGTATGGAGGGATTCCATTTTTCTTAACAATATGGGTTAAAGGGACTTTTCTAGCACTTCTTGACTTGCCTTTTCTTTTCACCACACCCCCAACTTAGGCTTTTAGCCTAAGTTGGCTATTCAATCAACCACAAATCAAGAGGATTATAGGTAGTGGATTAAGAGAGGTCATGTTTTCATCAAGTTTCTTCCAAAGAAGGATAAGGCTCAAGGGGTGTTCAACAGAGGTTCACACACACTCACAAGGTAGGCCATAAAAGAGGTATATGTAAAATTAGCTCACACTCTTCGAAGTTGTCTTAGATCATATCAAGAGATAGCCTTGCTTAGTCGATCGGACCAATGTGGTAAATTACAGGTGTTATCATGCATGGTTCACAGTAAGCTCATCACACAAGGCATCGACACCCAAGTCAAACAAGACTTCAAACTTTTGCTAGTGTGCAACGATCATCACAAGAGAATCAATTTGATACTTGGCTAGTCACAACGAGATGCAAAGAGTTCACATATTTTATATGTAACTTCACTTGGTCTCATCGTAGCTGCACATTTATGTTCGTTTAATTACGAGCACTATTTGAGTCATCGATATTAATCAAAACCGAGACTCAAATTTGCTAAAGAACAATCACATTCAAGTACATATAGGAGTGGGCGAAAAAATTGGAAAGGTCAAAAAATCATTCGCAATTAAAGCATAAGGAGCCACAAGCTCAAACATCCACAAAAAGTAGTGCAAAACACAATTGTAAGCATAACGACCCAAATATATAAACAAAACATCGAACATCAATATTCACACAAAGGGTGGGCCTCACACCACCACAAATAAAAAAATATTATTTGTCCTCAAATGAAAATGAAGTAAAGTATCTAAAAAGTGAAAGAAAGTAAGACAGAGAGGGAGGTAAAGAAGGGATCATGTCTATACAGTCTCTCCATCTGTCTGGGCATTAGTGCCCGGAGTAGTGTTTGAGATCTGGGCATCAGTATCCGAAACTATCTCAAAAACCTCAACTGTGTCAGGCCCACTAGGAGTTGCCACATGCGAATCTGCCCAAAAGGCTTGCACAGCTGCATAGAACCCCCCTGCCCATGAAAGAACATTAGGGTTTTGTGGAATAGTTGAAATGGGCTTCCGACAAGAAGATGCATAGATACCCTGGGCTTCCTTGCCCTTTCCTTTATCCTCATTCCCACCAGATGTGGGAGGTTTGGTAGCTTTGTCTTTGGATGCAGCTGCCTTTACATTGGTGACGATTCTCTTTCCCTTTGTTCGGGGTGGCCTGTTTCCACCTGCAACCTTAGGTTTGGCCATGTCTACAACTTCGAGACAAGGTTAGAAAAACATTTTATAGATGCACAGAAAAATTAGTTGCAGGAAAACTCGCCGACGTCACTCGGTGATCAAGAGTTAGTTCGCTGAAAGCTATAATGCAAAGGGATACATAGGAGAAAACAAGGGCGAGAAAGAAGACTTTCGGCGAGTCGTCGAGTTCCTTTGGCGACCTCAGGCTTCTCACCGAAAGTTACAGACTCCAACAACTCATTTAGCAAGAAATTAAAGGCGAGATAGGGACATTAAGCGAACCGCCAAGTGGTTCGGTGAGTTTGACCCAGTTTGCCAAACGTCCCAACGTGCCTATTGCCAACCCAACTTCTCGAATTTAACCCCGCAATCTCCAAAAACAACATCAAATCATGCACTAGTTAAATTAAGCTTAGACTCATAACACCCAAGGATGATACCCACAAAATTTACTTCATTTTAAGCACAAACTTACGGGATTTCGACAATCAAAACATTACGGGCAAGAATATCGAATTAAATCAGGCATTCAAACCTACTGATTTTGTCAAAGAGGTCCAGCACACAACAACACGATAAGATTATTGTGAATAAGTACAATTCTTGATAAAAATAGCTCAGGGTTCGGAAACCAACCTTTAATGTTGACTAAATTGGGATTGAATCGCTAGGCAACAATGCAATCCAAGTTTCAAGCACAAATTGAGAACTAACACACTCAGAGAATGCAAAAATATAGGGAATAATGTGCAGGTGTGAAGTTGGAAGAATGAAAATGCATAAAAGTGAAAGAGTTTGAGAATTTAAACCTTTAGCTTCAAAAACCGTCCAGTTCTGTCCCATTCGGCGACATTAGTTGTGATCGCCGATCCATTCGGCGTCACGTCGAGCAATCAGTTACTTCGTCAAGTTTTACAGAACCCCCAGTCAATTTGGGAGTCCAAACGGTGGTAAGAATCGGAATCGTCGATCAGGTCGGCGACTCGCCAATAATTACCTGGGCTCACCGAGTTTTACAGACTCCATTTTAAAGATGTCTTGGGTCAAACAGTGGTTTAGATCGGGTGCACCGACCTATTCAGCGATCCGCCGACTGGACCTTGTAGCTCGCCAACCTGCAATTTTCAAACACTCTCCACACTTTAACTTGCAAAATCAACACACCATTACTTCTAAAACAAAAATAAAGCAATAAAGGGTTTTGGGTTGCCTCCCAAATAACACCTTAGTTAACATCGTGGCATGACACAAGTCACCATTCAAACCTCATTCTCGGGGTTAGCCATAGTCTTATTAGGTAACCCCTCTTTATGCTGTGAGTAGAGAGATAACAACACTTGGCATATTTGGGTGTATTGTAGCTGAATGATCATGGAATGGGAGGTCGTCATCTGATTCAGCATTTCAACATTCTCTTTTATCTCATTCAACACTCTATCTTGTTCATCGATTTTGTGTAGAATGAGTGAGATGACCTCTCCATTTTGTCCACCCTCATGTTGCTTCATCTTTTTACACTTGCGAAGGGGAAGGTACTTGCTCTTCTTTTTAAATCTTACTTCTAACTTCATTACCTTGTTGGACATATCATCCAGTTCAATCAACAATGCAACCCATTTTTGGTCCTTTTCTGCTTCTTTGTTGGCCTTAGTCATCCCATCAAGGCATTGGGCTACTAATTTATATGGTTGTCATATCAAACAACCTGCAAAAAGTTGATCAACAACGCTTCTATTTTCGGGACCAAGGCCTCTATAAAAACATTCTAGCAGCAATTTGTCTGTCATTCCATGATTCAGGCACTGCTATAGCAATGCCTTAAATTTCTGCCACATATCATGGATAGTCTCACTTTCCAATTACTGGAATGTTAGGAGGTTATCCCTAAAGTTCAATAACCTCAACAAGGGGTGATCTATTTGGTTAACGTTTTCACCCTTTACACTCATTTTTCCTGTTCACGATACACAATCAAGCAAAACAAAACCAAAAATTAAGTAAGTAGAACTACAACTAATAAGAACAAAAATTTTACTAAACTAAAAATTCTCAACTAACACCACTCCCTAGCAGCGGCGCTATTTTTGATAGTTTAACGACATAATTAAAGACATGACTTCCATTTCAGGTGTCAACGATCGCGTGCATTAATATAACCCAATCGAATGGGTTGGGGTCGAGTCCCAAGGGAGTGGTTGCAAGAATTAATAAAAAAGTAAAACTATGTTATAATCAATCATAACTATAGACATTAACGAGTAAAAACATAATAAGTTCAAGAAATGACACGAATGTCAATTATCAAATGGGGGGGGGGGTTTGTATTCAACTAATGAACAAAAACAGTAAAATAAAAATAAAGATACGAGATAGGGAGACAGGATTCTTGGGATGTGATAGGAATATGGGTTAAAATATACTATTAGGCAAACGCCATTGATAGTAAATCGCTGAATATTTGTAACTAGGCTAGACTTTAGTGGGGGTAAATTCTCCCTCGAGCAACTTACCCCGAATCAACTCGGTTTCTCTCGAACATCGAGTTGCAACATTTAAGCACAACCTCCGCCTTAGCCCATTCACTCTCTCGAGTTGAATGTGTGGGAGAAGGTCTAGGATTCACTCTCTCGAACCCACGACGACCCAATAACCACCGGCTATCAATTTAGTAGTCTTAGTTTTAAAGCCTCTATCTCGAGCAAGCCAAAAACACTAAGATGAAATCGTATTTTCAACTACAATCCCATTAAGTTCAAACACAACTACTAAACGAAATTACATTTAAACAACAAATATACTAACAATAAGCAATACCCAATAGAAAATTTAGCCTATTCACAAAATCACACCCCAAGAATTGGGATTTTTTAGCTAGACATGAAAAAGAGATAGAAATCAATATCAACAATTGTTTCCATCAAGTGGTATGATAGAAAATGTCTTTAAACACGTCTAGGATGAAGATTCTTAGATACCCACTTCCAATTTCTTGGAGTTGAAAACCTTCAAGTTCAAGAACAATGTCTCCAAAAAACACTCTAAGAACTAAAAACTGAAAATATTCTAAGTCTCAGTAATAATTCTCTACAACTTGATACTAAGCTACAAAATTAAATGAGTATTTATAGTTTTCGAAAATTTGTGCTGCGAAGGACCACTTGACGCAGTTAGTCGGGATCGCCGATACACTCGATGTTCCACCCTTTGGTTTGGCTCATCGCCTTTCAGCTTTTACCTTCAGCATCTTCCCGTTTTGATTCATTGGGAGACATGGAACTGTTTCACGGAACTACTCGGTGCATCGCCGACTGCTCCCTTTCCTCGCATACTTGATCTTTTCCTTCAGGGCTCAGCACACTAGAACATTAGGGGAGATTTGAGGCCTTTCGGCAACTCACCTAATGGATTAGGCGATCTTCAGTCCGTCTTTTCTTCCTTCTTTCAGCCGCTTTGTACCTTTTTGCTCGATAGGTCCATGCTTTGTCTCTCAAGTCAAATACCTGAAACTTAAGGATTTACATCAGATATTGAGACAAAATATGCATTTTAGAACACTAATTCAATCAAAATATAACCCTAAATTAGTCCAAATTGTGGACTCATCACCGAAGCAAAATAAATGAAAGAAAGGATTGTAATAGATAAAGATATACTCAAACTGAATGTAAAAAAAACAAAGGAACTGAATCATTTAAGACTTTACAAGTGCTTACTTATTCTCTGAAGCTCAACATATTAAATGATATAGTAAATATAAACTTTATCTCTACGTCATGAAGACATTGTCAAATTCTTTTTTATTAATTATTTGTTATTTTCTGATGGTAATGAGTTATTGATGTTAGTACACCATTTAGAAAGAAATTTAACGTGGGAAAATTTATCTAGCAAAAGAAAGTAAATATTTAATTGAAATAATGAAAGAATACTTAAGTCATGTTCACAAATGAAATGTCAATTAATTTTATAATCCTTTATACATTTATATATTTTTATTAGACAAATTTATTTTAGGGCGTTGTTGATATGGAAGAAAACATATCTTCAATTTCCCTATATTCGGTTGGTAATTTTAGAAAATTCTTTTCTAACAGAAAACATTAGTAGGGAAGCAAGTTCCATAAACGGCGTTCCACATTGATTGTAACCAACTCCTATCCTCCAACATGTCTCATCTTCATCCCACTTCCGTAGCTCCTAACCGATGCAGCTACCTCATTCCCATATCTCATAAATTAAATACATACACCATCTCGCTCTTTCCTTTCTTCGGTGCTACCTTTTTTTTTCCAAGGGATGGGGTTGGGGTGTATAATAACCTTTTTTTTGAGGATGCCCGGGAACAACTCCTAGGTCGTACATTTAGGATGATATTTTTTGATTAAATACCGAAATAGAAAATAAGTGGGAAATCTATTTATTTTTCTAAAACACATACTGAACACATCCTACTAAAAAATAACATATCTAGTGAAATCCTACTAAGTGGGGGTATGGATAGAATAATGTGTACGCAACTTATCACTACTTTGAAAAAAGCTCAAGTCCATCGAACCCAGTAAAACATCCTTATCCGTGAAAGGTTATTTTAACCCGTTTGACCATAAGATATGAAATCATGAGATGAAGTTGAAGTTTTGTTTGGACATGCAATTACGATTTTTTATGTTGTATATTTTCTCATAAACATTAAAACCCTATAAGTTGTAAAACTGTTAAAATTGTCCCAATTCTTTATACAATCTAACCAAATAAACAAAAATATGTAAATTCGCATAATACACTTTCACAAAACTATTGTTTTTTAAAAATACAACATTTATTGATCAAACTTAATTCAATAAAAAAAATAAAATTGAACATTGGTTGGTAAATAAATTTGAATTGATAAATGGTAAAATAGGAATTGATTTGAATTTTGAAGTAATAATAAATTTTATGTTGGTGAATATGAGAAATAAATAATTTAAAAAATAATGATATGAATTATAAATTTTATTTACATATAAAACAAATAATTAATAGATATAAATGTGAGTTTTTTTTTCTTTTCAAAATTCCAAATCATCATTTGAAATTCCATAATAAAATGTCCATTTCAATTTTCAATAAAAAAGAAAAGTAGTTTGACTTTGTTTATTAGTGTGTGTCGGTTTGCTAGATTAGTTAATGAGAGAAAATTCCTTTTTCTTCCTTAATGGAGTATTATTTTTGATTTCTTGAAAAAATAGAAAATGAAAAAATATAGAAAAGGGAACATCAAAATCCATCCATAAAACCTGTGGCTTTCAATCCTCTGTTGGTTTTTCGCGTCCCTTTTTTCATTTCACATAAAAAAAATAAAATAATCATTTGTAAATTGTAAGTTCCATTTTTTGGTTCTAAAAATATCTCTCACTAGCCCAAAAACATTTTATCTAAAAACCCTAATCTCCATTCAAATTTTTTCATTTCATTTTCTTCAAACTACCTGCATTTGCTTTGCATTCGACGCCAAAAATGTATGTTGATGCATCGTTTTTGTTATCTTTTCTTTGTGCTCATGGAAAATGTTGTATTTTTCTTCATCTGCATGTTCGGAATTTGGAAATTCTATGAATTTGGATATCAGTTTTGTATTGGGAATTAAGCCGATTTTTTTAATCGTTGTATGTTATTTGCTGGTTAGGGTTTATAAGAGTTGGCATTTGGTTTGTTTATGTTTTTTTGTACCTTTATTTGGAAAATTTTAGATGTGTGTTGTTGAGTTTTTTGTTTGTGTAGCAATGACTGAAATTTATTGAATGACAGGACAATGATGAGCAATGAAGAAGAGAAAAGGTGTCCTCTTTGTGCTGAAGAAATGGACTGGACCGATCAGCAATTTAAGCCTTGCAAATGCGGTTATCAGGTTTTATTTCTTTTTCTGATATATTCCTTGTATAAGTTCCTGCCATTTTCAGTCTAATTGAAAATGAAAGAATAAAGAGTTGTGCTGGGGTCTTTTTATTTTGGTATATATGTTCCCAAGTTTTGGTAGATAGTGGATTGAACACAACTTCAAATTAACCTAGAGATCAGCTGAATTTTAATTTTGGGCCTATTCAAGTTATAACCCTGGTGTCTAGTGTCCGGTGTCCGGGCCTTGGACTTATTGTATGGGGTATCTTCTACCTTCCACCAGCACAGTTATATGTTAATTCTGTCCACAAAGCTTGAACAAACAAGAAGTAATCACCAATTTTTTAATTTTAGTTCTGGTCTTATTTTTTCTTTCTTTAATTCAAACTCTTTATGTATTATGACAGTCTGCAATGTTTTGGTTTATGAAAAATTTTGTGGACATGTTTTGACTGCTTTGGAAATTTGATGTTTGTTGCATGTAGTAGAACTGTATCCTTTTTTTTTTTCGATGATCAATGAATAGAATGGTATCTTAAACAATTATTTATCATGGTTGGTTCTTGTCACAGTAACTTTGTAGTTGTAGTTGCTTTTTTTAGATTGTAGAAGATTAAAATAAATGCTTTATGAGCTTGTTTTGATTAAATGATTAACTAATAGATGGGATGGGGATACAGATAAATGTCAAGGAAAGTAGATTTCTTCTTTTTCTAGCAAATACTGCACCCCAACAGTCGTCCTTTCTTTCAAAGTTTAAGCATTATAAATGTCATCCGACAACGGCCATGTACTTTCCTGTTAAAAACAAAGCCATGTACTTCCCATCCACACAACAACATCTTGGATGAGTCCGAGCAAAATAGCTTTCCGATTAGTTCTTATGCTTCTAATACAACTTATCTGAATGGGTGAATACTCAGACTAGTGTTTTAAAAGCAAAAACACCAAAAAATAAAAAGGGTCCATGGGCTTAAAATGAAAATGAGACATAAAGCGTGCTTTTTTTGAAGTGAAGTGCACATAAATTTAGAACTTAAAAGTACCAAATACATATGAATTTCATTCTGCTAATACTACAATAATTAAATTACAATTAACGTAACTAATTCATCATCTAATTTATAGTATGCTAACATTAGTCGAACTCCTCAAAGTTGATATTCAAAGAACCGGCTGCTTCTCATTTGGATAAGTGTGCACCTGATGTTTGAAGCGCACGGCTTCACCCCTAGCTTTGTATTGCTTCCTCTCTTTAAGCGACGAAACAATGTCTTTAACAAATTCGAACTATTGCTTTAAATACTTTCATAATGGGCTACTTACGAATTGATATGGATGGGTCAATGGACATTTATCAGAGTGGCTTTTGTGCCAGTTTGTAAAATGTCCTTCTCCATGTACTCATGTTATCCTGGTCCACAAAAGGATGGTCCTACTTACTCTGTGAGTTCTCCTTATTGTCATAAACTATAATCCTGAACTCACAAAATTGCCAGTTTTGGAAGATCTCTATTAGCGGGTAAATCAATGGTAGGTCTACTCTATAACTGAGTAGTGGATTGGAAGTTGAATTATGTGAGATCTATCTTAGTCGGCACTAGTGTGGTGGGTATCTTTTTGTGCATAGAGTCCTCTCAAATGTTTATCGAGTAAAGACTTATATTTGAAGGAGACATTTGAGCCTATAATTATGATGGGAATGAGGTTATTCTGTGTTGGGGAGTGCAGATGATGCTTTCATACTTCAATTTGATCCAGTCCAAAAGTTTTAGCTATGTAAGTGAAATTACATTTTGATTATATGCTAACTAGCATAGTTCATTTGTGAATAGGATGTACTTAGTTTGTGTGTTCTTCAGGCCTCCTAGTTGATTGCCATTTTTCCAAATAGTTCTGGAGATGTCATCTTCGTTATTCAGAGAAATTTAGGAACTTAATGAGACAACCTCTTCAACTTCTTTCTTGATACTGTTATTGTTTCACTGCTTTCAGTAAAGGAACATCAAATTTAAGATGTATCAAGATTGTCAATTAATTATGCTTTTGTGGGGTTCTAACTTTTGTTCACTATAGGTGTGTGTTTGGTGTTGGCATCACATAATGGACATAGCAGAGAAAGATGTGTCAGAGGGACGATGTCCTGCATGTCGAACTAAATATGAAAAGGATAAAGTTGTGGCAATGCAAGCAAATTTTGAAAGGTAATTTCTTTGATTGACTTTTTTACTTCTCAAGGTGTTGGAGACAGAATGTAATTGACAATTAGTTAAAACAGGGCAGGGAACACAAATGTGAACCGGAAAAGTAAACCACCAAAGGCAAAGACAAAAGCTAATGAAGTCAGGAAGGATCTTACAAATGTTCGGGTCATTCAACGTAAAATGGCATATGTGACTGGGCTGCCTCTTGGAATTGCGGATGAAGATGTATGGAGCTTTTATCTTGTTATCCATTTGCTACTTTTAAATGTCACTTAATTGAATTCTTCTTTACCATTAGCTTGAAGAAGGTTTTTATATCTTAAATTTTCTTGTATTAAGAAAAAGTCTTATATTTCTTGGGCAGCTGTTACAACGGAATGAGTATTTTGGGCAATATGGGAAAATTTCTAAAGTTTCTCTATCTAGGACTGCCGGTGGTTCAATCCAGCTATTTACCAATGATACTTTTAGTGTGTAAGTTTGACATACGTCTATCATCTTGGTTTTGTGTTGTTATAACTGATGGGTTTTCTTGTGTTTGTTTATTCCTTTTGGACGATGCAACTTCCCCAGTTGTCTCAAGTGATGAAATTTCATTTGCTTGCTGTCATCTGTCTTAATATTTTTCATTTTTCATTTTGCTTTGTTTCTTTCCTGGTGCAAATCTTATTGCTGCAATTAGGATTTTAAAGGTTAACCTTACTTGACAGTTAACTGGCTCGAGTATCTAGGTCCTTTTGAGAATTTTTGTTTCTTGTGTTAGTTTGATGTGATTACATTATTCTTTTAAAATCTTGAGTCCAAGTTCCAACACAGTTCTAGAGTGTGAAACCTTGCAATTGCAGGGACTTGAATTTTTTGACCCAACTTCTTTGCATTTTATCTCTGGCTTAAATGGTAGATTGCAATATGGAAATTTCAAAACAGCTATGATATAAGTTGAATATATTGACTATTTGGCATACAAACTCCTTTTATGGAAAACCTGTTTCTGAAATTGAAAACCATTTTATTATAATTTCAGTGGTGATGACACATTACAACAGTGATGTTCTGGTTGATTTCCACTGGAAACACTGACTATTTAGGCTGTATTGTGCAAATCTCTAGTTTTTACCTATGAAGGCATCTAAATGAGTGGCTTTGCTCTATTACCTTAGATGAAAAAAGTGATTTTGCAGAATCATGCAGTTTGAATTTTGTTCTAGTAGGGAGTCTAAAATGTTTTACATGATAGATTGTAAGAGCTGTCAATACTTAACAAAAAAATTGATCGTAAGAGTTGTCAATAAAATATATTGCAGTGAAAACTGCATTTTGTGGACAATGGAAGGTTTGATTAGATGTATGCTTGTAGTTTGTCCAGTATTTATGGAAGTCAAATGGGTTGAGCTGTAGGTTCTATTAGATGATGATAACCTGATAAAATCCATGTTGTCTGGACTTGTCTATGTCTAGGGTGTGCGTGATGCCGCAACCTGTGTTAAAATTATTGTTTGGTTGTTTTTTTTCCCTTTCTGATAATTGTTGTTTGCCTCTATAATTGTTTTTTTTTCTTCTGTTCTTTTCTTCCTTGCAGATATATTACATATTCTAAAGAGGAAGAGGCCATACAGTGTATTCAATCTGTACATGGTTTTGTCCTGGAAGGAATGTATTTGAGGTAAGGACTTACCCGTCATAAATTTTCGTCAAATTTATTTTTTAGTGACAAAGCGAGAATTGCAATTTAGAGAGCCTCTAATTTGTCTTATCAAAGGTAATTATTTATTATTGGAAATAGCTCAAATAGAGCGAAGTTGATACAAAGGATTCATATCACTCTAGCAGGTTTCGGGTTAAGGCTAGTTGATTGATTGATTTTAATTTATTGACAATGTGAAATGGCCCTTGCAGAGCATCGTTTGGGACTGCAAAATATTGTCATGCTTGGTTGAGAAACACGGTACAGTACATGGTGCTTCTTAACCTCATTACTTTCTGTTATGCCCTTTGCCGAAGAATGTGAAAGCGACCAACGCAATAGAAATGTTGACACGGTGCTTCTTTTTTCCAGCCTTGCAATAATCTTTCCTGTCTATATTTGCATAGCCTTGGTGCCGATGAAGATAGTTTTGGTAAAGATGAGGTAGCTGCAATTCATACAAGGTATTGGTCATGCAAACATTTATTTTGCTGCCCTCCAAATTTAGACATGCTTTCTTGGTTGCATTTCTGCTTCTGATTGAAGTGCTTCTGTGATCCTCAAATTAAAGTTGACTGAGAGCGGTATATTACTGGATCCCTGTGATAAACTTTAAATTCCTACATTCTTTTTGCAAGTATGTTCTTCATGTGGGGTGAACAACACAACACATAAAAGAAACATTGCATCTCAGATTGTCTGAGTGAAATTGATCTGTCCAAATCCATCCTTCAAAATTTACATTATTATGTTTTCTAGCTGCTGATTTCGACAAGATAGATACTTCTGGTTTATCTAAATAGATATTATATTGTACAACTACATGTGAAAGATTATTCAAAATAGGCATTTGGACATAAATTGAGCAATATTTGAAAAAAATAGTATTTGAAGTTAGTTGAAAAAAATAGTATTTCAACTTTCAAATACCCTTTTTCAACTAACTTTTTTTTTTTTTTTTTTTTTTTTAGTTGAAAAAGGGTATTTGAAAGTTGAAGTTGTGTTTGGACATGTGTTTCACTTGAAAAAATGTTATAAGCTTTGTGTTTTTTTTTGTACTTGAAAAACTGGTTCATTGAAAACTTTTTTTCTTCAAGTTTGGAGTTAAAAAAATGACAAATTGTATAAACAAACAGGTTTTGATTTTTTTTCTTTTCACAAAAAGCAATACAAAGTCTGACCAAATGGCCCATCCCTGAGATGCGAGCATCCATTTCATCCCCCTGCATCATTATAGTGAGTGACATCCTCATCGATCGTCCCATTTCCGACCCAATATACTCGAAAATTCCTCTCTTTTAGATGGCTTGTGTATCAAGCCTCACTTCCACGTCAGCATCATGCGTTACGTCACTGAACTTGCACTCCAAGTATCTATCTTGGTCCTGCTCAACCTGAACCCCTTAGATTCCAGGGTCCGCTCCAAACCTCTAGCTTAGCATTAACTCCGCCACGAGACTCGTCGAACAGAAATCTCATCCACAAATAACATACACCATGGCACTTTACCTTGGATTTGCCTCAATTCATCCACCAGGGCTCTAAAACTGACTCCCCATTGCATTTTTGGGTTCATCCATGGAAGAATTTTACTACTTTGGAACAATAGTGAGGTCACAGTATGTGTTGATCTCATTTTTCAGAATATATTGCTGTCTCGTCTTAGAAAGTTACAAACTACTTTGGAACAATAGTGAGGTCACAGTATGTATTGATCTCATTTTTCAGAATATATTGCTGTCTTGTCTTAGAAAGTTACAAAGTCTCTTGCTAAATGGATGCTGTAGTAATTGGAGATCTGATCTTGCATAAATCTCTGATTGAATGTTTTTACATCATTCTTAATTGGACCCTCAGAGGTTCTGGAAGTTGAATCATATTGTTTTTTTGGGCTTTTACTTGCATAGATGAAGGATTGATTGTATACCATCTTAATTGGGTGATTAATTTCCCCATGGGTGTAGCTAACTGGTGGTTTTTCACTTTGGCGGTTATACAGGAGCAGAGTTCAACAAATTGTTGGTGCCTCTAGTAGTGCAATGAAGCGCTCAGGAAATATCTTGCCACCTCCAATTAATGAATTATCCTGTACTAGCTTTACTTCTACGGAGAGTTCTACCATTCAAAGTGCAGTAAGTGTGAAAATTTTGGAATTTAATTATGCTTGTTGGTTGTAAATTCCTTTATCAAAGCATCTAAGGCAATCAGTTGCTCTAGTTTTCAGTGAAGTATGCTATATTTTTTCTCTATTACAACAGCAACAAGAAGAACAACAATACCCAGTGTGGTCTCACATATTTTTTCTCTATTAAGTTCTGATATTATGGAAGCTACAATTTCTTGATATCTGGTTGCTTGAACTGCAAACAATCTCACCAGATGTTTTTTTTGTGCGATTTTAGGGTGCAGCCAGTGATATAGTGAATCACAATAGCTATATGGCTCGTGTCATAACTTGTAGTGATAAGGATGAAGATGCTGGTGACCCCAACAGAATGTCAGCTTCTGTAGATGTTGGACTGTGTAATAGTTCTGGTGCAGAGAAAGTTAGAAATTGCAGTGAGGACAGTAGAACTTTGGATTTGTGTTCTAATCTATCTCCCGTAACAATTAACAAAGATAATCTTGCTCAAGAGCCATATTCTGATACATTGCTTTTTGAAGTTCCATCTTCTAACGACCTTGTCAATCATCTGCCAAGGGATCAAAATTCAATAGAAATTTCAGATGAACCATTCAGGGAAGACTCTATATCTATGGACGGTCAACGATCGAAAGATTCAAATAGTATTAGCCAAAGGGCATTCCTTATGTCCTCTCATTCTGCTAAATGCACAGGGGATTCTGGTGGTCATTCGCTAATGCCTAGGAGGACATGTAGTCTGAGTAATAATGGCACGGAACATAGATCTTTACATAATGAAGTGGAAGAAGCTTCTCCACCACTTTCATGTGTAAATTCGACAATAATTGATGGATTACATGATTTGAAATTTCAAAGTTCTGTCAAATCTGATACAATTTATAGAGGTTCTAACTCATTCTCCAATGAAGAAATAGTAGAGCACCTGCGAAGGACTAGAAATAATTGTTTGAATAATTATGATGAAAGTTCCGCATTCAGTACTGCGAAGAACAGTATGAATTCGAACATCTTAGCTATGAACTTTGGTTCACGTGACGATTCATTGACCTTGCGTCACAGTTTAACTGGCTTGTGTAATGAACCTAATGGGCAGCATGATTCCTGGAAATTCTTACACAGTGGTCAAGGATTTTCATTTATGAAGCAAGATGGATCTTCAAGTCAAAGGGCAGATTTGAATTCTTCTTCTAGCAATATCAGTCTGATATCTAAACAGGCATCCGTCCTTCATGACTTCAGAGAAAAGAAAGAGCAGCATATGCTTGATTCTCAGTATCAGAGTAAGTGTTAAAATAAATTTCCTTTATTTGATGACTAAAGTAGTTGATCTTTGCTGCCTCAGTTTTTCATTCATGGACCTGTCTTCCTTTTGGTTTCAAGTGGCTATGTCCTACATTGTTTACTAATCTATGATATGTTCTTCTGTACCAATTAGACAGGATTTTTACGGGGATGGGAATGGGGCTGCAATAGCGTGGACTTGCCAGCAGGGATGGGGAGTGACTTGAAGGGCTGGTCCAGGTTGAATAACTTCGTTTCCTGCAGTTGTAGAGAGGGATGGAGAACAAGTTTGGGTATACAAAATTGTAAGGCCCTGAAGGAAATATTTGGATGTAAAAATTGAACCAGGACTCAGTTATTACAACTATTCTCAGGCCGCGCCTTCTCAAGTGCTTCCTCATTTGCCACTGTTGCTTGCTAAAACTCCATCTACCCTTGTTTCAAGCATACTACACTACTCTAGACCATAAAGTTCTGTTCTTCCTTCCATGTCTAGATTGAGCCAAAAGGATCCAAGCTCAACTCAAGGAAACAGAGTTTTAAGTATTCAATACAATTAGCAAGAGGCAAAGGGGCGGGGGGACCTAGGTGTCTTGTAGGGAATGCAAGAGGTGTGGTGGGGGGCCTGAGATTTTTTGTCAGTACAAATTGAACAGGGGAGAAGTGGCAGTTTGGGGAGGGGGTGGGGGTGGGATTGGTAGAAGCAAATGCGTTGGCCTATCCCAATTGCCATGCATGGCTACATTTTTCTAAACCAGGGTTAAACTAGTTTTTTCTAACCTTACTGCTGCATATGTGTTATTCTTCTGGCACTCAAAATTTAATTTGCTTTGGTATGTTTCTGACAAGCATTTTACCCAATGTTTGATTGCCACTTTTTTTCATTCAACAAGTTAAAACTCTTTACAGCACTACAAGGAATGTAAAAAACAATACATTGTTTTTCTGGTTCTGCTTGGTATTAGATCTCAAGGTAGGGGTCAGTACAGCAAATTGTACTCCAAGTAGGAATCACATATTACTTAATTGTGCATGTGCATTTCATGACTTCTGTGATGGAACTTAGCAACATGTTGTACCATGGTATTGCTGAGCATCTTAACAAGGAAGCATTACATCATTGATAAGTTTTGCACGCAACTAATTTTTTCAAATTGAATTTGCTGAACTGCCTTAACAGTCTCAAGACCAAAAGGTATGGCACCACCTGGTTTCTCAATATCCTCTAGGGAGCTGCCTCCTGGTTTTCCGTTGTCTGATGAAATTGGTGGATTCCCCCGTACTCTCTCTGGTAACTCACCTGTCCTGGCATTGTGTATTTTAATGCCAAGCTTTCTTCTGTTTTAAATAAAATTGATAGTAGTTTACTTCTGTTGCTTCTATCTATGCAGGAAGTCAATTAGTAAATAGTTCATCAAGTTTGATTCACCACCCCTCATCAGTGAGAAGCTTTAGCAGTGCAGGTGACACTGATTTTATTGACCCTGCCATATTAAGCTCTGGTAAAGGCAAAACAACAAATGGTTTCAGTATCTCAGGTCTGGAAATTGGGTCACAGAGTAGAGCTTTGGAAGATGAGGCAAGACTCTGGCTTCTGATGCAACGAAAACATGCTGATCGAGATGGGAAATTCTCTCATGTTCTTGCTTCACAAACTCCATCTGCATATCAGGACCAGAGGTTTAATGGTGCAGATGAGCATACTAGCGCGAAGAACTTATATGGCTTTTCACCAAGGTTGGTGGATCAAAGCCAAAACTTTGACCAATCTTTGTACACACATTTCCCCCCACAGAAGTTTGGTAATGGCCGCATTTCCAACGGCAATCAGCATGACATGTTGGGAAATTTCCAATGTAGAAATGAGGTGGATGGTATGGCAGAACTTCAGAGAAATGAGAGATTTGGTTTCAACAAATACTATAATGGGTATGGAAATGAAACATTCCAGGGGTCAGGGTCAGGCGATGTATTTGCCAGGGTGTTTGGGATGTAAATTATCTTTTCTCTGAAAAATGAAACTATCCTAGTTACTTAATTGCTATGTAGTGTGGGGAAATTATAAATATGTTACTACTTAGTACTGCCTTGTTATTGGCTGTTATTGGGTTCTATTTGGGGATGGGTGGGTGGTGGTGGAGGTATGGTGCTTATATATCTTGTGTGTCAAGGGCTCCTTACTCCCTCCCGTTCTTCAAACTCTGGGTCATACTTTAAGGTTAAGTTCATAAATCGCTCTCATAGCAGATGGTCTTGGTATTTTGTCTCCATAAGAAAAGTTTTTTAGAAAAATAATTTTCATTCATTTAATGAATTTTTTTTGGACAAAATTGCCTTCTAAATTCTAACAAATTAAAGGGGCTTTAATATTAGACAAAATTTTCTGAGATCGGATTATCACCTAGACACTTCTACTCAATTGGACAATTAAATCCAATGAAACTCAATCTTTTAAACTTTTTTTGCATCCGATAAATGTACAAACGAATACACATGGAATTACATGTCACTTAAAATTTTCCATTTTCCTTTTCTATTTTCTCTACTCCATTCAAACCTATTAAGAACTGATCAAATAAACAAAGAGATTTTAAAAATGTTTCAAACTAATAATAACAGAAAAATAACTTGAAAATCTCTCTGATCAAAAAGACTAGGGAAAAGGTCCTGATTTACCCCTAAACTTTATGATTTGGAGCTGATATACCCTCCGTTTAAAAAATGGCTCATATATGCCCCTGCCGTTATAGAAATGGCTCATATATGCCCTTTTACTTAACATAATTTTTTTTAATAAATTAAAAATTCATTTTTTTTACTTTAATTTAAGAAAATGTCATGTGGCTTTTAAAATACCCCACTTTCCACCATACCCACCCGACCCAATTGGAAACAATAGAAACCCACCCGCTCAAATTAACTTCACCCATTTCATTTCATGGTTTCCACCTCAACAGAAACAAAAATAATTTTTTTGTTAGTATCCGGTCTCATTTTGAGTGAAGATTGCTAATTTTAGGACATGAATACAGTTAAATAAATATTTCCCTTAATTGCCTCTTCTTTCGGCTATACAAGGACGAGAATGATTTCTTGATGGTTTTGTTCTGGGCATACATTTATCTCCTTTTCCAATTTGAGGGTTTCTTTTTTACCAGATTGTGTTTCCTCTCTTTATCCGGGGGTGCCCTCTGCTTGGTACATTTCTCAAGCAATTTGTTCTTTCTTATCCATTGATCTTTTTCACACTAAATGAACATGTTTGTTTAGAGATAGATTATCACTCACTTTTAGCTTAAGTTGTGGATTTACGGTATATAAGCTTACCTAGTTTCTATTTAAGATGGATCAATTTATAGACCCTAACAAAGTAAAGGTTAAATGTGCAATATATAGAATGCATAACGCATCTCTTGTAATAATATTTGATGCTTGCAAACTTTGGTATGTTAAATGCTTGATAAATAACTGGGTTTATTATTTTGTGGGCACTTTAGGAACTGAGGCAGATCCAAGGAAGAAGGGCACTACTGCGGCCGCTTAAGTTTCTAAAAAGGCAGTTTGACGTTTTATTTTTATTTTGCCTTCCATTTCACCGATAAATCGAAGTTTTGAATATTCGTTTCTCAAATATCACCCGAACTCAGGATTGTAGAGCTCACTGGAACCCTCACAATTTTTTTTGGTTTCATTTGAGTGTGGAAATAACGAAATGAAATGAGTTAGGTTAATTTGGGTGGGTGAGATTTTTTGTTTCCAATTGGGTCGGGTGGTATGGTGGAGTGGAAGGTGGGTATTTTAAAAGCCACATGACATTTTCTTAAATTAAAGTAAAAAAAATGAATTTTTAATTTATTAAAAAAAAATTTGTTAAGTAAAAGGGCATATATGAGCCATTTCTATAACGGCAGGGGCATATATGAGCCATTTTTTAAACGGAGGGTATATCAGCTCCAAATCATAAAGTTTAGGGGTAAATCAGGACCTTTTCCCAAAAGACTATTAAAAAAATGGTGTTCTTTGATGTTCATGACATTCTTCGTTGGTAGGTAGGGTTGATTTTTCTTATATTTTTTCTCTCTTATTTCACTTTAATTTGGCTTTTGGGTATTCTCAATTTGATGTTAATAATGTGTCAAAATAATTGATTTGTTGAATGTTGAGAGTTTATTCAAAGTAATTTATTATAATGTGTCAAAATGATGAAAGAGAAATGAAATTGTTGTTTTTATAGTTTCTTCTTTGTTCAAATAATTGCTATTCATAGAAGTTTTTGATTTTTTTTTAAAAAATAAATTAATAATTTACTTCAAGCCTTGGTAGTGAAAATAGAGGAAGAACAAAGAACAAGGGGGGGGGGGGATGAGGGGTGGGTGGGGGAAAGAAGGGAGATAGGTGTCAATTTTTTTATTTGTTTATTTTATGGGGAACTTTCACATATAGCCACTCAAAAATAGTCTAATTACTCTCCATAACTATAGTTTGATAATTACAATTCGTAGCTACATGTTATATGGAGGAGAGAGGCGAGCAAGACTGGGAGAGAGAGGAGAGAGGCGAGAGAGAGGGGGCAAAGAGTGGAGAAAGGTGAATTGTATATGTATATAGGTTAGATAATTGTATATTATACATATATATTTGTATATATGGCAAGAGAGATTGGGAGAGGGAGGAGAGAGGCGAGAGAGAGAGGGTAGAGAGGGGGAGAGAGATGAATTGTATATGTATATATGTTAGATAATTGTATATTATACATATACAATTGTATATATAGCAAGCGAGATTGGGAGAGGGAGGAGAGAGGCGAGTGAGATTGGGAGAGAGAGGAGAGAGGCGAGCGAGAGAGGGCAGAGAGTGGGAGAGAGGTGAATTGTATATGTATATAGGTTAGATAATTGTATATTATACATATGTAGTTGTATATTCTGATGAATTATACATATACAAACATGACTAATTATACAAACTCGAAGTCAGCCCGCGTAATTAATGTATAATGTTAGTCGTGAGTGGTAATTATAGAAACTATAGCTATGATGAGTAATTAAGTAGTATAAGTTTGCTTAACCGCGTAATTTTCCCTTATTTTAATTATTTTTAGTCCAAAATTGTTTATGTACGCATATGAAACGCGTGAAGTTAATGCATTTGGTCCAACTCAACAATGAAGTTGCCACATAGGACGGGTCAACAGTCAAAGGGTTTAAAATAATGTGTTTTAGTGAGTTTAAGTGTTCACTTGACAAAGTCGTGAGTATAAGGGTTAAACTGACAAACAGAGTTAAGTACAAGAATCTCCTAGGTCATTCCGCCTTAATATTATATCAATCATTTCTGTTTTGATAAATAAATGAAGCTAAAAGAATATTTGTTTTTTGCTCTTTTTTGTTGTTTTCCCCTTCTTTTTCTATTTTTTCTTTCTTTATTTTAAAAGTGTTTTTTTTAACCTTTTTTTTCCTATTTCTTTTTGTCGTTTCCTTTTCTTTTTTTTTCTATTTTTCTTCTTTTTTTTTCTTTAAAATATTTTTTTTAACCTTTTCTTTTTTCCAATTATCTTTATTTTTTCTTTCTTGATATATATATTCGGTTTGATTTGATATTTTATGGGATATTCTATAACTTGTTTTAGAGACAATATTTAGTCCAAGGACTTTCAAAAAAAAGTTATGTCCCATGCGTAAGAGTTGATACTATTTTTTGTGTTTAGATTTATGTGATGTTCGATAACTCTTGCTTTAGAGTTTAGGGGTAAGACTTAGATCAATAACTTCAAAAAACAAGTTATGCTCCATGGAAAAAAATTGACACTATTTTATTATTTGATTTATAAGATGTTCTATAACTCTTGTCTTAGAGGCAATACTTAGCCCAACACTTTCAAATAATAAGTTACGGCCTATGGGCAAGAATTGATACTATCTTACTGTATCTTGATTTATGGAATGTTCTATATCTATTGCCTTAAAGGAAAGACTAAGATCAAAAACTTCAAAACAACAAGTTACTCCCCATGGGCAAGAGTTGAAACTATCTTCCATAAGGATTGACGAAGAGAATTACTTATTATTTGTTCATCAATTCAATCTAGCAAACACACTGCAATAATAATAATATACAAAATGAGGGGGAAATATAACAAAGGGGTGTGTGCAATTTGATGGTGCATCAGTTTGATAGGTGATAGTTAACTAGTCTAGAATCAATCATAGCAATAGTAATAATTGGCTAAAAACTTTATTCAAAGTTCTCTTGATTCAATGAATATATTTATTTTGGATGCTTTTGAACCTCAAAATTATGCCATTCAAATCACTAAATATTAGCTTGAGTGGACATAGACTATCTCTAGATCAAGCCCTTAAATGAGAATTTAATCAGTTTTAGATTATCTCTAGCTCTAATCCTTTGATTAATTTCTAACTCCTTACTATTAAAGTCTTACCTAACTTTTCTTTTCTTTCTCAAGCAAAACTGAAATTAGAGATTTCAATCAATGTTTGCAACCATCAATTTTTAGATTAAACGTTGAAGAAAATAATAGATTCATGCATAATAATCAATTCTAAGATAATTTAGTCATTATCCAATCAAGTATAAACATCCATCATACACCCCCCCTCTATAAAAGAGTTTAACTTCGCATCTATAATAAAAGAAATGAAAGTTATACGAAAGTAATAGCACTTTATTGCATTCATATTCAACAAAAAATTATTTCAAGTTTCATTGTATCACCAATGATGTTTCTTCTTCAATAATCAAAGTAAAAGGTAGTATTTCTCTACTACAATGTCTAATACCCTAATTAGGAAATAAAAATATAACTTGTAATTGGACACAAATTAACCTACAAACCTTCCAAGAGACGTTCCTTTTCTCATATACGAAAATGCCCTTAACAAATCTTGTTGGTTCACTTGTGCTTGGACCTGCGTTTTGTAGGTCAAGTCTGCTACACACAGGTACGTCTCTGGACTTGCTTAGTTGAACCTGCGGTTTCACCTGCAAAACGTAGGTGCAATTTTACTGCACTTATGTGCAAGTTCCTGTTCCTTCTCCTCTCAAAATGATAAGCACTTATGTTCCTAGATGTTTTAATAATCTCCTCACAAGTGCAGGGACCTGGTCCTCTGCAGAGTATGAATACTCGTCCAGTGGTCAAAGTGTTGTACAGCTGAAAAGCTGTCTGCGTCAGAAGGTTGGTGAAGCTGCAGAGTACTCCACCAATCAGAAGCGACGAGGTTGCTTGTTCATTGGATAATAACTTTTCATGTCTAAATATATCCAAGGAAAAACAACAAGTTATTCATTCATTCAAAGAGAGATACTTTCAAGCTTAAAAACAACAAGGGACTTGATAGAAGTGCTGCGATATATTTACTTTTTGTACCAGCTATATTTTGTTTGCTTGTAATAGTGCTTACATTGTATGATTCATTTCGTTGTGATAAGAAACGTTTCAACCTATTTGAATCATTGTAAGAACTAGGTTAAGGTATAGGTTCTTACTCTAAAAGTCTATATTAATCTGAATAGGATTAATATAGTGGGTAGTGTGGTATCTACTCTAGCTCTTCTAAGTAATATGAGGTGTTACTTAGAGTTGGGATTAGCAGGCTAATCTCGGTTTGTAACTGGCTTTTACTTTTGCTTGGAGAAGATTAGTGAAAAGTAGTTCTAGAAGTCCTGGCAGGCCAGATCGTGGTTTTACTCCACGTAAACTCTCTTGTCAATCTTTACTTTCAGCATTTGTTCTCTACTATCAAATATTGTAACTGCGTTGAGGACTTGGTCCCATCAACTTAAGTGGACGCATACATTCCAACAAATGGTATCAGAGCTTGACTTTTCATTTTGGTTAACACCTAGAAAAGAAAAGATCCAGAAGGAATGACTGCCCCACCTAATATGGAGGAAGGTCAGTCTTCTACCAGGCCACCTCACTTTAATGGTCATTACTATAGATGGTGAAAAAATTGAATACACGACTACATCAACGTTGAGGATACTGAGTTGTGGGACATTATCCTTGATGGACCATATATTCCTACAAAAGAGGTGAAGGATGAAGAGCTCACCACTACTGTTGTCAAAACCAGAAAAGAGTGCAATGAAGCAGATAGGAAGAAGATAGAAAAGAACTACAAAGCAAAGAAGATTCTGGTGTGTGGTATTGGAGCAGATGAGTACTACATGATTTCTGCTTGTGAGACTGCCAAGGAGATATGAGACTGTCTTCAAACAGCTCACGAAGGGACTCAACGAGTGAAAGAGTTTAAGGTTGATATGCTTACCACTCAGTATGAAAATTTCATTATGAAGGAAGGGGAAACCATCTTTGAGATGAACTCAAGATTCACCTCTATCACCAACGAGCTGAGAGGTTTGGGTGAACCTATTCTTGTCCGTAAGCAAATTCGCAAGATCCTTAAGGTGCTTCCAAAATCTTGGGAAAACAAGGTGGATGCCATAACAGAAGCCAAAGATCTAATGACGCTTCCCATGGATGAACTGATTGGGAATCTTCAGACCTACGAGATGAACAAGAAACAGGGGACGACTATGAAGGAAGGAAAGAAGGAGAAGTACATTGCATTGAAAACATCTCAAAGTGAGGTGACTGAAGAGGAGGATGAGATGGCATATGTCACTAGAAGATTTCAGAAGATCTTAAAGAAGCATGGAGGCTTCCAAAATAAAACCCCTGCTAGCAGAACTGCTACTGCAAATGATCTTTGCCATAAGTGTGGCAAGCCTGGTCACTTCATGAGGAACTACCCCAGTCAAAAGCAGGAAACTCATGACACCAGACCTCACAAGAGGGACCTGGTCCCAGACCATACTCGAAGAAAGGCACATGTTGATCAGCTGGTGAGGAAAGCCTTTGCTGTGTGGGGAAATGACTCAAGTGAATCAGAAGAAGATGTAGAATGTCATGAAGATGTTTCAATAATGGTCATTGAAGATGATGAAAGCATTTTCAACTCTATTTTCTCATTGATGGCAAATTCTGATGATGAAGAGGATTCAGGCGAGGTAACTCTTTTTTATCTTAAAGATGATCTAGCTAATCTGCCTATTGAAAACCTAAGGAAACTTGTTTCCTTGCTTATTGACTGTGTTGATGAGCGAACCATTGAAAACTTAATGTTGAATAAAAAATTAAGTTTGTCTGAAGATAAGAACTCTGCTCTTATGTCTCAAGTTGCTGAAATAAGTGAAAGGATAGGTACTCTAGAGACCAGTAACATAACTCCTGAGAAGGACCCTGGCACCTCAGTAGGAAGAAAGAGAAAGCTTAGCATTCTTGAGGAAGAACTGGAAAAAAAGGTAAAAATTTCTGAGTCTCAGCTAGTTGCTTCTCTTGAAACAAATTCTCAATTGAGAAAGGATCGGAGTAAGGTCAAGGAGGAGTTAAGTCACTCTCTAAAATGGACTGACTCCTCTAAGATACTCTCTAATCTGTCCAATCAAAGTTTCAATGGAAAGAAAAGGCTGGGATGCGGACCAATAGAACCCCCCTACAATCCCCATAGCAAATATGTATCTGTATCTGACAACCTTTTGTGCACTCACTGTGGTCGAAATAGTCATTTGAAAGAAAAGTGTGAGAGTCTGAGAAAAGCTAAAGAAAGGCATGTGAAATTTGTTAGATCTGAAAATGAGGTTAAAAAGGGACACAGGGGACCTGGTCCCCTTTATCATTTCAATAAGAACATCCTGCCTCCCTGGATAGGAAGGTTTCTTATCAAGCCTCTTGATAGGTACTGGGAACTCCGTTTTAAGTGGGTTCCTAAACCTAACAAATGATTTTTATGCAGAAGAGAGGAAGGAGTCAGTGCTGGTATATGGACAGTAGATGCTCAAGGCACATGACTGGAGACACTTCAAACTTTCTCTCTTTGAAATCACACCAAGATGGTGGTGTGTCGTTTGGTGGTGGAAAAAAGGGCTCTATCCTTGGTATTGGAATAATAGGGAGATCGACTGATAATTCGATAAATAATGTTCACTATGTGGAGGGTTTAAAATATAATCTTTTGAGCATTTCACAAATCTGTGATAAAGGAAATGAAGTCAAGTTCATGGCTGATAAATGTCTGGTTACAAACTGTGCAACCGAGAAAATTGTGATGTTTGCAGAAAGAGTTAAGAATATGTACATTGCTGATCTTGATTCTATTGAAGAGGACAATCTTTCATGCCTGAGTGCTCAAGCTGACGATGCAAATCTTTGGCATCGACGATTAGGTCATGTAAGTTCCTCTTTACTAAACAAGTTTGTTGCAGGGGACCTGGTCCGCGGGTTACCAAAACTGAAGTTTTCAAACGATAAAATATGTGATGCCTGTGCTAAAGGGAAACAAACTAAGTCATCTTTCAAATCCAAGAAGGGAGTCAGTACAACGAGACCTCTAGAGCTGCTCCACATGGACCTATGTGGACCTATTAGAATCCAAAACAGAGGAGGTAAGAGATATATTCTTGTCATTGTTGATGAGACAACTGGACAACTGATCACCTTTAACAAAGCCATTCAAATGAAGATAAATTGCAGGATAGCCAATATCAGATTTGATCATGGTACAGAGTTTGAGAACTCTCAACTTGAAGGGTTTTGTGCAGAAAATGGAATCAATCACAATTTCTCAACACCAGCAAAATGGAGTTGTTGAAAGAAAGAACAAAACTCTAGTGAAGATTGCTAGAACTATGTTGATTGACTTAGGACTTGCAATGAATTTCTGGGCTGAAGCAGCAGCGTGCTATGTGACAAAAGATGCCTTATCAGATCGGTCGTCAAGAAAACCCCCTATGAGCTGTTAAATGACAAAAAACCTTCAATTACACATCGTAAACCATTTGGGTGCAAATGTTTTGTCTTGAATAATGGAAAGAATGATTTAGGAAAGTTTGATGCCAGGAGTGATGAAAGTGTATTTGTTGGGTACTCTTCTATAAGCAAAACGTACAAGGTGTTCAACAAAAGAACTCTTTGTGTTGAAGAAAGCATGCACGCCAAGTTTGATGAATTGGGTACAATAAATGAGAACAATGAGGATTATGAGTTTGAGGAACTGATGAACAAGCAACAGAATGATCAGGGTACAAAAAGAAATAAAGCAGAACACTCAAGAGAACCTGGTCCCTCTGGCTCATCACTGGAAACAGTGTCTCAAAATCTTGAAGAAAATGAAGGTGATTTTGTTGCTGACAAATAAGAAGAGATTACCAGAAAGTCCGAATGGAAACATCAATCGTCACATCCACTAGACAATCTCATCTCTCCACTTGACTCAGGAATTCAAACTAGGTCTAAATCAAGAAATCTAGTTGCACATTCAGCATTCATATCATCCACTGAACCCAAGAACATCAAGGAAGCTTTAAAGGATGTAGACTGGGTAACTTCAATGCAAAAGGAGTTTCATCAGTTTGAGAGAAGCAAGGTGTGACACCTGGTCCCCAAACCACTCGACAGAACCATTATTGGGACTAGATGGGTCTTCAGAAACAAACTTGATGAGCATGGGATCATTACTAGAAATAAGTCAAGACTGGTGGTATAGGGTTACAACCAAGAAGAGTGAATTGATTATGATGAGACCTTTGCTCCTGTAGCCAGAATGGAAGCTATCGAGATCTGCTCACATGGAATTCAAATTGTTTCAAATGGATGTCAAGAGTGCTTTCTTGAATGAGAATCTAAAGGAAGAAGTATATGTCAAGCAGCTTCCAGGCTTTGAAGATGCAGACCTGCCCAATCATGTGCTGAAATTGGACAAGGCTTTGTATGGGTTAAAACAGGCTCCCAGAGCTTGGTATGAATGCCTGTCAAAGTTTCTTCTCACCAATGGGTTCAAGAGAGGTAAAATTGATAATACATTGTTCTTAAAATCCAAAGGTAAGGAATTGTTAATTGTGCAGGTATATGTGGATGATATCATATTTGGAGCAATTTCAGACTCACTCTGCAAAGAGTTTGCTAATTTGATGTGTAGTGAGTTCGAAATGAGCATGATGGGGGAACTCACCTACTTTCTAGGCTTACAGATCAAACAGTCCTCTCAAGGCACTTCAATATGCCAAGAGAAGTACATCAAAGAGTTGCTCAAGAAATTCAATCTGCTCGAAGCAAAGGTGTTGGATACTCACATGAGCACAAGTGTGAAACTAGATATAGATGAAAATGGTGTGGAGGTAAATCAAACTATGTACAGGGGAATCATATGATCACTCCTATACCTAACTGCAAGCAGGCCAGACATAGTGTTCAGCGTAGGGATGTGTGCAAGGTTTCAAGTAGCACCAAATAAGTCTCACCTGAAGGCAGCCAAACGCATCCTGAGATACTTGAAGGGAACTCAGAACCTGGTCCTCTTCTACCCTACTGGTGACTCTTTTGATCTTAAAGGTTATGTTGATGCTGATTATGCAGACTTTTTGGTGGATCGAAAAAGCACGTCAGGCATGGCACACTTCCTTGGATCAGCTTTGATTTCATGGGGAACAAAGAAGCATAATTCTGTGGCATTGTCTATGAAAGATGCAGAGTATGTGGTTGCTGCATCATGTTGTGCACAACTGTTATGGATCAAGCAGCAGCTGGAAGATTTTGGTGTACTTTTAGACACTATTCCTCTTATTTGTGATAATACTAGTGCCATGAACATGGCCAAAAATTTGGTCCAGCACAAGAGGACAAAGCACATAGATGTAAGGCATCACTTCCAAAGAGACAATGTTGAAAAGCAAAATGTGGTGATGAGGTTCTGTAAAACTGAAGACCAGTTGGCTGACATCTTTACAAAACCATTAAGTAAAGAATTCTTCATCAAAAACAGGATGAGGCTAGGGATGCACAAAATCACCTGACCCCTCGACAGATTTGCACAAAAATCCTTCTTATTGATTATGTTAAGGAGGGCAGGTATCTATACTTGTTTTACTGGTTTTCATAAAAGAACTCACTTCTGGTACCTTAATGCAGGTATACACTCATGGTGTGTTTAGCTGAAAGGAAGGTTCAATCACACAGGCAGAGTTACAAACTGAAAGGAGGACCTGGTCCTCATGAGGTGAGTATCAATTATACTACACTGTCTAAATGTCAACATCACTGCCACGTGTCACTCTCCCCATTCATCGCGTCAGTTTCAAAATGTCTTGTCGCTTTTAATACTAAGGGTCGCCTCTTTTGGGACCCGATATCCTTTAAATTTAAATCTCTCTTGGAGGCTTACTATTTAGCTTCCCTCGCCTCTTCAAAATTAAAAATCATAAACCTTCTCCCAAAAATCTCTAAATTTCTCTCCAAGTTCTGTTTTCCTCCTCTCTTTAAATATGTCTATCACTGAGTCTTCTTAAAAAACATCCATCTCCCAAGAATTTGAAAACCCTAGTTCATTCAACTTCTCCGTTCCCCCTCTTGAAGAGTCTCCGTCCACCCCAGTCTGTGGTGTTGGAGAAATGGATGAATCCATCTCCCCGACGGCCGACATATTGGTCTGCCCTATTCTTCACTCCGGGAATATGTTAGTTTGCTCTCCTACTCTGGTTCTATATAGTGACAAATCCCTAAATTCAAAGGCACAGTCTGTGTCAAAACCTAATGAGGGTCTTCCTACGGAAGAAATTGACATTGGTTCAATGGCAGTGTCATCAACCATATCTGGGAGATTGTTTGAAGGGGACTTACCTGAAGGAAAAGGTCCTGAATCTTGTATTCTAACCGCTGGTGCTGAGCTGGTGGCCGTTCAAAGCTTAGTCTTATTAAGAGGAGATGTTCAACCTACTTTTTTGGAGCATGAATTGGAGTCCCGGATCAGGTCCCTCATAGAAGTGAACCTATCTTCGACCAAACACCAAAATCCTTTGATGTTGTGAGCGAGAAGGAAGAAGAAGAAAAAGATGCTCTACTAAGATGATGCTCAAAGGGAATGCGAGGAGGAAACCAATCTCAAGTAAATGTTCATGAGTTAGAAACAGTCAAAGGTACATCTGAGATTGACAGTGTTGGTAAATCTGGTGAACAAGAAAATGAGCGACAGAGAAAGGGGAAGGGAAAGCTGGTTCTGTCTCACTCTAAAGGAGACAAAAAGAAGTATGTTACAAGGAGCGAAACACAAAAGTTTATGGGTAGTGCTATTGCGGCAAGCAAAGCCCATACTGAAAGAACTAGGAAGAGGAGAAGAGAAGGGCTTGAACCTGACCAACCTGCCTCTACTCCCTGGTTATTGAGAACAGTGAAACTGAATCTGAGGATGCTGCCAAGTATGTGGCAAAAAGGAGGAGAGAAGCTGAAGAAAAAAGGGTTAAATCAAAGGAAAATCAAAAGGGGAGGAAGAAATCTCCTGTAAAAGGTGTGAAATCTCCTGCAATGAGTGTGAAGGTTAAAAAACAGAAACCTCTTACAAAAGGAGAAAAGGAAAGAAAGCAGTCAGAGGAACAACCCGTAAAAGAACCTGGTCCTAAGGTTAAAAGTCAAATCAAAGAGAAGGAATTGACTAGAGAAGAGCGGGTAGAGAAAATGGAGCAACAAAGAGTTTTAAATGGTAGAGTTTTTGACCCTGACATTTTAACAACATTTGGTATGGCCAATCTGGTTGATGTTGTTACCATTCAAGGCTGGAATCATCTGTTTGAACCACCAATTCCATACTTGCACAAACCTGAAGTGCGTGAATTCTTCTACAAAATAGAACTACTGGAAGGTGGTGGAATCATAACTATTGTCAGGAATGTGCAGATTCACCTTGATGAAGAAACTTTGGGAATCATTCTGGGAGTGCCTGTGGCAGGAGTTCGAACTATTGAGGGTTGTAAACCTACTGGTGATTTCTCAAAGCTTGCTACAAAACGAGGAGATGTCAAGCGTGCAGGGCTGCCTAAGAAGTTTCTTAAGGGGGAGTATCAGTTGATGTTTGAGTTCATTAACAAAGTAGTGGTGCCCAGGACTGAGAAAAGAACAGTGGCTTCTGCTGCCGATCTTTTCCTCATGGAAAAGCTTGATGAGCTTGAGGAAATCAACCTCTCTGCCATCATGCTGGAACATATGCATAGAGTAATGACATGGAAGAATGCTAAGCACGACATTCCCTATGGGTATTTACTAAACTTTGTCTTTAATCATTTTGAAGTTCCAGTGGGAAAAGGGGTACCTGGTACCACCAAGCAGATGTTCACTATGTCTACTCTACTAGAATGTGAGTGCATTGAGGGACAGGCTAAGGGAAGATCTCAAGTGGCGGATGTTCTGGAGCAACAGGCTACTCTTAGGAGGGAGGTGACTGATCTGACCAAGATTCTGAGTGGTAAGAAGTTTGAAATTACTAGGCTCAAGTCTGAATTACAAAAGACTGCTTCCAGGGGACCTGGTACTAGTGAGGGTCATGAGCTGATGATCAAAGAGTTAAGGGATGAAAACACAATGCTGCTAAAGACAAATGCCTCTCTCAACGAGGAAATTAAGTCCCTAAACAAGCAACTGATACAGGCCCATGAGAGTGCAAATGAGCGCATGATGTTGTTGATGCGTACTTTTACTCCCTCCCCTCCTCCGTCCTAAATGTGTCTTGTTTCTCTTGTTGTCTGTCTTTTCTTTTGTAGTTCTGCCTTGTCATCACATACTCTTGTGGCTTTTTGTTGGTTTGACAAACTACAGTGGTCAGTATATATGATATGAAGCTTTCTTTTGTTTTGTGTCCTGTTCATGTGTGGTTTCATATTCTCTTTATGCTTACATACACATGTTCTGTGTGGCCCAAGGCCCTGGTTTTTTTTTTTTTGCCTTGCATTTAACTTGAATATGTTTACTGCTTCACCTTTTCAATGATGTCAAAAGGGGGAAGTTTTGTTGTAAAGGTTGGCTGTGGAGTAAGGGGGAACTAATTAAGGGGGAAAGGAATACCAATTTTATTGAATGAATGTTTGCTCACTCACGTGAGGAGTTATGCAGGTTGTTTGTCATCATCAAAAAGGGGGAAATTGATAAGCGCTTATGTTCCTAGATGTTTTGATGATCTCCTCACAAGTGCAGAGACTTGGTCCTCTGTAGAGTATGAATACTCGTCCAGTGGTCAAAGTGTTGTACAGCTGGAAAGTTGTCTGCGTCAGAAAGTTAGTGAAGTTGCAGAGTACTCCACCAATCAAAAGCGACGAGGTTGCTTGTTCATTGGATAATAACTTTTCATGTCTAAATATATCCAAGGAAAAACAACAAGTTGTTCATTCATTCAAAGAGAGATACTTTCAAGCTTAAAAACAACAAGGGACTTGATAAAAGTGCTGCGATATATTTACTTTCTGTACCAGCTGTATTTTGTTTGCTTGTAATAGTGCTTACATTGTAGGATTCGTTTCGTTGTGATAAGAAACGTTTCAACCTGTTTGAATCATTGTAAGAACTAGGTTAAGAGTAACTTAGGTTCTTACTCTAAAAGTCTATATTAATCTAAATAGGTTTAGTTTAGTGGGTAGTGTGGTATCTACTCTAGCTCGTCTAAGTAATAGGAGGTGTTACTTAGAGTTGGGATTAGCAGGCTAATCTCGGTTTGTAACTGGCTTTTACTTTTGCTTGGAGAAGATTAGTGAAAAGTAGTTCTAAAAGTTCTAGCAGGCCAGGTCGTGGTTTTACTCCCTTGAGCAAGGAGGTTTCCACGTAAACTCTCTTGTCAATCTTTACTTTCAGCATTCTCTACTGTCAAATATTGTAACTGTGTTGAGGACCTGGTCCCATTGACTTAAGTGGACGCATACATTCCAACACAAAAGCATTGAACATGCAAAACGCAAGTGCAACTCTACTACACACAAATTTCTTTCAAACTTCAAATTGTTACATTCTAGCTTTAATCATTCATTCTTTTCGTTTTGAAGGAATACCTACATATAAGTAAACAAGGGCCTAAATTTTTTCTTCAATTATCATTAAAAATGACAACAATTCATGCATAAAATCGCTTTACTGACCACTCCGTAGGATCTCTGAGACATTGCATAGATCAATTAGAACTCAACTATAGGTGTAATAAAAGTAATATTGAGAATGATTCATTTGGATGTCTGAAATGATCCCACAGACTCATAATAGACAGTAAAACTAAGAATGATCCCTCGAGGTGTCAGGAATACACATTGTAACCGATCTTATGTAAAATAATACCCAACAAATGAGGTCAGGGTCGAATCCCACAAGAAACAATGTATAGACGATTGAAGAAACAAATAATTATAAGCTACTCATTTAAATTCGAACAATTAATACAAGTACTTTTTGGAGGGTTTTCGATAACGAAATGAATATGAGAACTAAAAATAACTAGGTAGAGGATAGAATGACCAATGACTTCTCAAGCAAAAATACCAAAGAGAGTTGAGAATGGAAAAATAATCAATCTCTATTACGATCCATTGTACATTAATTGCATAGCTTTTCAATTAACCATGTGTCATATCAAGCATGCCTTGGAATCTCAATTATTTACCTATATCTTTCAATTGTTGGTAAATATTTCTCAATTAGCTCTTTCAAACCTAGCTAAGTATCAACAAAGACAATCCAATTTTAGGCAATACTAAGATTTTACTATTACTAGCTTGAATCCATTATTTGACAAATTAATCCTCAAATTAGCACCAATAAATCTTTTCCAACTTCAATTAACTCTTTCAAGCTAAATCAAAGTAAATGGGTAAGTCCTTGATCATCCCCTTAGAAAAGTAATTATAACATGAGATTAACCTGATAATCAAAGACCCATTTGATAACTAAGAGAATATTCAACTAATTACAAATACACAAGATATAAATTAACAATCCCAAGTCATTGCTGAGCATTTGAGCTAGAATGTGGTGTTTTCTTACCTCAGAGGTCTTGAAGCTCTCTTCCATGGTTGTTGGACGTTTTTTCTTAGAAAAAATATAAAAAATTTAGCATCATGTGCAAGATGATCTTCTAGTTGATACATCGGTTAACATTTTTTAAAGAAACAATGGCATGACATGACAACCTATGAATTTAATTGGCAATAAATAACTCATTTTTAATTTATTTGCAAATTATTTTAAAAATATATATTTATTGGCATTCAATAGCTACGTTTATTTTTTAAAAAAGTGATTATTAATTTTTGAGATATTCTCTCTATTTCCTAGACACATCCTTTTATTTCTTGAAAAGAAAAAAATTACTTTATTGTTCCTTCTTTCTCTATATCTTCACTTGTATCTTTCTTCTTCTTTTTTTCTAAAAATACGCTTCTTCCATTAGATACCCATTACACCATAATTCTCTCTTATTGGGGAAATTGATTCTCATAATTCTTCAACTATATCTTCTTCTTCTTTTTTTTCTAAAAAATATTTCTATCATTAGATACCCATTACACAATGATCTCTTGTTGAGGAAATTGAATCTCATGAATAAATTGAATATTCATTCGGCGTGTTTTTCTCCAAAAAAATAGTGTTTGGGAATTATATATCTTTCAGCCGGGAGTATCTTATTTTTATTCTATGCAATTTTTATTCTAAATTTAATGAGTAACAGAGATTATTCTAAGTATACTGTCAACAATTGAAATAATGGTTCTGATTTTGAAGATTTTACTACCAACGATTCAAAAAAAATAATATTTTCAAAATTTGTTGTCATTACAATAAAGGATCTCTAAAGTGACGATACACAATGTTATGAGTATACAAATTGATAGAGGAGAACACATTTTGAATATGACACTATCACCATGAAATATGAATTCGTATAAATTGTTATGTCTTCATACTGAATGTATACGAAATATGATATTATGTATATGCAGTTGACAATATATATACCAATCTAATTGTATATATCAAAATATTTTGACGAAAGTAATATATCAATTAGAGGTAGATATCAACAGTTGTACAATATACTTATGTATATTGTTAATGTATACAAAGAAAATATAAGTAATGTATACATATTGCATTTGCCAAATCAATGTATACAATAAAATTTATAAAATAAAATAATTATACATCAACTAAATCAATATGTTAAATAAATGTATACAAAAATAAATTGCAATTTAGTTAATGTATACATAAAAAAATTAAATTGTTACATGTAGGGGTGTTCACGATTTGGATAAAAATTGATCCAAACTAAAAAACCGAACCAAACTGATAAAATAAAACTGATTTTATTTGGGTTTGGTTTGGTTTAGTTTGGTTTTATATTTTTGAAAACCAATAGTATTTGGTTTGGTTATGATTTTATTCGAAAAAACCGAAGAAATAACCGAACCGAACCGATGAATTATATACATATATTTTATTAATATACATACTGAATATATTGTTTCTATAAACAATTTTAAAGATCTTATATATGTTTTCATTAAAAAAAATTATAATTTACTTATTGAAAGCAAAAATCCCCGAGGTGAAAACATTTATCTTATTGATTTCATGTATATGAGTGTCTATGAACATTCTTTGTGGGACTGAAAATGTTATTGTCTCTTCCTTCTAGGCCAATGTAGTGAATTTTAAAGCTTTTTTGATAGTAAATTCAGTGATCGAAAGTTCAGTAATTTAAGTCACTCTAACTATTTTTCGTTTTGAATGGATTGTTATTACTTTTTTCACATTTGAATGAATTGTTTCTTTTATTTTTGTGTATTGTTAATAACCGAATAACCGAACCAAACCAAACCGAAATCGATAACCACCAAACCGATAAATGTATATTATATTTGGTTTGGTTTTGATAATTTTAAAATCGATTATGTTGGTTTGGTTTTGATTTTGACCAATAACTGATCCAAACCGCCCCATGAACACCCCTAGCTACATGTATCCGTAAAATGACATTCCTAATTTATAGGAATATAAAGACAATCACTATTCTTATGAATACAAGTTACGTTGGTTAAAAAGGTAAATATCAAGTATTTTTTGCTTATTTTAAGGAGAGAAATAATTTTAAATAATGTTTTGCCAATTTTAAGTAGAAATGGTTAGAAGTTAGTAGAGAGATAATGTTAAATATCTTTTATGATTTAAAAAATTATAATTTAAAAGGAGAGAGATAATTCTAAATAATCGCTAGAGAAATTGTTGGAAATCACAAGAAAAATGATATTATTTTTTTTATTTTAAAAAATAATTTTAAAAATGCCGATTTATTACTTTTGGGCTAATATGTGCCAGTTTTTTATTTGTCTATTAATTGATAATTAATATTGGACTATATATTGCCAATTATATGTAACAGTTATGTGTCAATTTCTAATAGTAAAAAGTAAAAAATCTTCACATATTCGAAACATAATTATGCACCAACTTGGAAAGTCTTGCAACTCCATAGTTCTATTGTTTAAAACAACTAATTGATAATTATCTTTTCAGTAATCAAAAATAAAATGGGCGAATAAACTACCACAACTATAACTAACCTTAAATCCTATAAGTAACACACTTAATCTAAACCCTACAAAAAGTCACTGAGTAATATTTCATTAGTTATATATACAAAATAACTAAGTGTTGGAGTAATATTTTGGGAGGTATATAGCGCAGTAATTTAGTGTGCTATATGGCTCTATTTATTTAACAGTTGTTAAGTCGTGGTCCGTTAATCAATATTATATATCGTACTAAATTATAAAAGAATTCTTTTTAGTTGTTTAAATTAAAAAAATCACAAATAAACGTTTATAAAATACGGATTGGAACGTCAAAAACCAAAAGAAAGAAAAAAAAAAAAAACTCACTATAATTTGCTTCAAGTAATTACATTAATTTTTTAAATTAAAATGTTGATGTAATTTAATCAGATATAGCCAAACTCCAATAGATAGCTGAACCTATGGTAGGGATTAGGGATATAGTTTGTAGTACCTAATTATAACACTTAATGGGTTTGCAAGCATTTAAAACTTTAATTGGGTACGTGTTAATATAATTGTGAGAAAAGTAAATAATTCACATTCAAGAACGTTAGGGGTCGTTTGGTGTGAGGTATAATAACAAATAGTCACGGGTTTAAATTATAGTACCGCTTATTTTGTTGTTTGGTTGGCAAGTTCGGGATAACTTATCCCGGGATTAATAATTAGTACCGGGATAAGTTATCCCTCTCCTTGGGTGGTATAGTAATCCCGGGATAACTTATCCCAGGATAAAATAGGTAAATGACAAAAATGTCTCTTTCAACCCTTTTGTTATATCACTTTTTACATTAATGAAGGACATTTTTGTAAACAAATAAATTGTTCTTAAAATTTATTATTTTGAATACAACAAACCAAACACTCAATAAAAAATAATCCCAACACAACTTATCCCATCATAACTAATCCCAATATAACTTATCCCAACATCAACATAACTTATCCCAACATAACTTATCCCATCATAACTCATTTTCAAACCAAACGACCCCTTAATGTTAGTGCTATGCCGGTACTTAATGGAGAAAATTGGAGCAACAACCATCAAACACGTGTTCAGAGAGGATAGATTAGCACTACAATAAAAACAACTTTTAGCGGCAATAAATAGACACATTAATAAAAAGTGTTAAAGTCTTTACCAGCATTAGTTAAATGTGATTAGGTCCAATGTGGCTAAATGTTTTAGAGACATACAAAGAGTACAGTACTAATTGTCGCTAAAAATATATATTTAACGATAATTAAGCTATTACTGTTAATTAATTACCGCTGAAGATTATTTTTGTTGATGGGTAGGAAAATAGGCAAGGAGATCCTTTTTGGACACCACCACTTTCGGAAAGTTTCACCAATAGAAGTTACTTGGTTAGGAAAGTCAATATTTGTAATATTAACGATGAAGACTAAATGGGATTTGACTCATTTTTACCTTATGGGATTTTACACTTAAATTTTAAATGTAACACACAGACCATTTTATTTTATTTTTAAAAGATACTTTTTATATTTAAAAGTAATTTAACTTGAACTTGTTACTTTATTGGTTAATGACATGATTTTATAGCTACAAAAGGTTAAATTTCTAAATCCTTTCTTAAATTTGGTATTCAATGAAATGTCTATATATATATATTTTGGTTTTCCACCTAGTGTTCGGAGCCTACATTGGAGCTCTGACTAATTAAATTCAGATCGCGCACTGCAGGGCCTATTTAGGGGTGACGCTCCCAACAAGATTCTCTCCATATCCAGGGGCTCGAATCCGAGACCTTTGGTTAAGGGTGAAGCACTCCCACTAGTGCACCACAATCCCATGTTGGTAAATGTCTATATATTATTGTGAGGAAGGAAGTATACATTATTAAGAAAAAAGGGAGGATGGCTTATTGTATTTGGCTAGCTCTTGTATTAGTTGCATTGTTTACTTATCTTATTCAAGAATTAACATGGAAGAAGAAAGTTCCTCCAGGGCCTAGAGGGCTTCCACTTATTGGTAATCTTCATATGGTAGGCAAGAATATTCACCATGATCTTCATAAAATAGCCAAAAAATATGGCCCTATAATGTCGATGCGTTTCGGTCTTGTTCCTGTCATTGTTGCTTCATCTCCTTATGCTGCACAACAATTCTTGAAGAACCATGATCTTGTTTTTGCTAGTAGACCATATAGTGAGGTTTCTCGATACATTTTCTATGATCAGAGAAATCTTGTGTCTAGCAAGTATGGACCTTATTGGCGAAACATGCGTAAATTGTGTACTCTACAATTACTTAGCAATGCCAAGATTCATTCATTTCAGTCTATGAGGAAACAAGAGCTTGGAATTCTTGTCAATTTCCTCAAACAACATCGCGGTGTTGTGGTTGATCTTACTGATAAAATTGCATCTCTTAGTGCCAACATGTCTTGTTTGATGATATTTGGGAAGAAGTACATGGATGAGGATCTTGGTTTAAATGAATTGGTTAAAGAGACAATGTGTATAGCAGCAAGGCCAAAACTTGGTGATTATATTCCCTTTCTTGGTGTGTTTGATCTCCAAGGATTGTCTCGTCGTATGAAGGAATTAGCTAAGCCTTTTGATGAGTTTCTGGAGAGAGTTATCGACGAGCACCTTCATAAATTCAGTGACAAGAATCAAGCTAAGGATATTGTTGATACACTTATGGGCATTATGCACTCTAATGAAGCTGAGTTCGAGTTTGATCATCGTCATGTCAAAGCCATTTTGCTGGTAATTCACTACTCTCAACTGTACTACACTTTTGCTTATGTGATTTTACAGAAAATAACTAGTAACTATTTTTGGAGAGATCATCCATAATAAGTTGAGTAATTTTATAGCGACAAAAAGTAGTTTAAAGAGTTATGTTTAGGGGAGATTTTCTCTCAACAGTTTCAATATGTAGGTTAATTGGTCAAATCATATAATAATATTATGTTTTTTAGTATAGTTTTTGTATTCTAATTTATCAACATTATGATTTGCAATTGTAAGTTTCCGCATAACATCATGATTCTTCTGAACCCAACATATAGGACTTGCTGGTGGCTTCAATGGATACATCATCAACAGCAGTTGAATGGATTTTATCAGAAGTTCTAAGACACCCTGATGTAATGAAAAAACTTCAAAACGAGATGGAACGAGTAGTTGGGAGAAAGAGAATGGTGGAAGAGATGGATTTAGAAAGTCTGGAGTACTTAGATATGGTCATAAAAGAAGGTTTTAGGCTCCATCCAGTCGCGCCACTATTAATTCCTCACGAGTCAATTGAAGATTGCAGGGTTGATGATTTTCATATACGTAAAGGATCCCGACTATTAATCAATGTTTGGGCAATTGGGAGGGATCCAAATGTTTGGCCTGAGCCAGAGAAGTTCAAACCAGAGAGGTTTTTGGAATGCAACATTGATCTTAGGGGACGGGATTTTCAACTTTTACCATTTGGATCTGGCAGAAGAAGTTGCCCCGGTATGCAGCTAGGACTCACCATTGTTCGATTGTTGGTAGCACAATTGGTTCACTGCTTTGATTGGGAGTTACCAAATGGTATGATACCAAAAGATGTTGACATGACTGAGAAATTTGGTTTAGTATTAGCTAGAGCTCAACATCTAATGGTCATTCCCAAGTCATATCGATTGAAATTTTCACAAAATAAATGTTAAAACAACAGTTGCACTGTTCTTTAACAGGAGGGGAATTTGTCTTGTGGCCATGATTTTAAATGAATAATGTACGTACCCTGGCACCTATGGTGATAGATCAATGCATAATGCAACTATTTAACTACTATTATAGTAGTATAAATTTAGCACCTACCATGTAAATTTAAAGTAAATGCCTCATATACAGAGCTGACAAATTTTAAAATATCTCGTGTAATGTTAAATTTGAAAAAAAAAAGTTGTGGGTAATATAATAAATTTTTACCCTTTTAATTTATTTTTTTACCTTTTAATTAGGGGTGTACAAAATCAAACCAAAAATCGAATCAACCGCAAATCGAATCAAACAAAAAAAAACCCGACTAATGATTTGGTTTGACTTGGTTTGGTATTGAAAAAAAAATTCGACTTTACTTGGGTTGGTTGGTTTTAACTAAAAAAAGTTAGCCCGAAACCAAACCAACCCGACATTATATATATATATAATTTATTTTATATATAAAGTATTTACTTTGATGTAATTTCTAAATATTATTAATACGTTTTCATAATTTTTATCTTTTAGCATATTTATTCAATTTTTTTAGACTTAAAATTTTGAATAGTCCAATAAAGGTTATAGTCCATATATATTAGTACCTCTAATAAAGCTCAATTCAAAATCAAATCAATACTAATGCTAACAAAAAAATAAAAAAATTCAATACTAAGAATGACAGTAATGTTGAATATTTGTTCTTTAGTTTTACATTGGTTTTGACATTTAAAATACATAACATAATTTTAATTTTTCTTCAATGTTTAATCATGTAATTAATACCTATTAGACTTATTTTAGCACGGGTAGTACTTTTAAATTATGATCATTTTCATTATGACTTATCAATTTGAAATATTTATTTTATACGATTTCATTGTTATTTTTTATTGAATATTTAAGTGTCATCACTCATCTCATATTTTGTGTTATTTTCTTAAGAAACACCTTAGATAGTTGTATTTTGGTTAGACTAAAGAAATATTTGGAGCACAAGTTAATTATATGTTTGTTTTAATACTTTTTCAAAAAAAATTCAAAAACTCGAAAAAATCTAGTTTTATTAGTTTAATTTGATTTAAAAATTTAAAAATTCGACACAAATGATTTGGTTTGATATTTGAAAAACCCGAACCAACCCCGAAAAAGCCAAGGTTGAAAAACCTAAGTTTTGTTCGTTTGGTTTGGTTTATAAATTTAAATTTTGACAAAAATGATTTGGTTTGATATTTGAAAAACCCGAACCAACCCGATCATATACGCCCCTACTTTTAATAGAAAATTGAAATAGCTTTTAGGTAGTTGTACTATCCTTTTTTACGTGTTTTTCTAGTTTGTTGCTTTAATTATAACCTGACAACTAACATGAACTCACATTATTATTTCCATATTTACCTTTTTCGTTCCCCCTTTTATTATATTTGTTCTCACATGAAATTATTTTCATATTATTTAGACAAATACTATAAGAGATGGAGGTGAAGAGTTAAGGGAGTGGGATGGTTGTGTTGAGCGTTATGGAAGGTGGGGGTGAAGATGGGTTGTGTTTGGAGTGATGGAAAGACACAATCAATGTGAAATGTCACTAGTAGAGCTTGTTTTCCGTACTTTTTGAATGGAAAAGGCTTCACACTTACAGAGCAAAAGGACAATTGACAAATTGACTTCACAAGTGCTACCAAAAGATTGAAGGAACACAATGAAGAACCAAGTCCTATTACAGAGTTTATGTATTAGGAGTTTTTCATTGAGTTGCCATATTGATGGAATCTTAGTTTAGTGAGTTATAAACTTAATTAAAGAGTGTTGTCTTCAAGTTGAGGTAACTCGAAAACTTGGAAACACACTTGAGAGGTTTGTGTGTTGTTAGGAATTACAGTTTACAATTTCTTAGGTTACATAGGTTTGTAATCTTAAACTGTTGAGGCTCAGTGATTTGGTGAAGCTGGAGTTAAATCTTGTAGGGGTACGGATCATGATTTTCTACACCTTTTAAGCCATGTGTTTTTCACGTAAAATTGTGTTCTTAATTTATTGTCCTTACTGTTTCGTTGGAATATGTTAGGTAACATGTTTCAGACTTTGTCGAAAAGTTAAGTAACTAAATTGTAGGTCATGTAGAATATCAAACCAAAATCTGATCAGATCAAGGCAAATTTCTTACAGCACAAGTCCCTTTAGCATTTTCTATTTTACAAACAGAACACTTAGTCTGGTTAAGAATCACCCATGTTTAATATTATTTTTATTTTTTTTTTACCGTGGTTTCCGGGCGTCGCTTTGCGAACCCGACTAGCTGTACCCACCGGGTCCCGCTGTTTCAAGGCGGGTCCACCACGGTTAGTTCCACGGGGCCCTGGAGACGCGGCCGGTTTGTAATGCCTCCAGTGGCCCTGCTGGGGCTCGAACCGGCGACCTGAAGGACTTTGTCCCAGGCCTTTACCAGCTGAGCTACCCCTCAGGGTACCCATGTTTAATAGCTATATTGTAGCAGGTCTTTTTAAGTTTATTCTACCATCCTATACATCATCAAGTGCTAAATAATTTACACTTGGTGCTGCTTTATGTATGATGCACACAATGGAAACAGAATTCCAAGAATTTCATAGTTCAGTGACAGCCTTTATCTACTTGCCACTTGACTGAGCATGTATTCCACGATCATTAGGTGGTCGTGGCAATCCGTCTTAACTGATGTTAAGGGTCAACAAAGGGTATTGGAAAGTTGAGTTTGTGGGGAGACTTAGTTGGTTGCCTGGCGGTAGGAGGGAATTTGTACACAGAGTGGTAGCAGTAGAGAATCCTGATGATGCTGCAGAAGAAGAAAACACTGGCACTGGAGTGACCACACCTTGGCTATGTGTTTTCCAAGCCCAATTTGGAAGTCCTGGAGACGAACTTGCTGCTTCAGCCTTCGTCATTGCTCCTTCCTGTTAGACAATACAAAATATCTCCATCATGCTTTATTCAAATAAAAAGAAGCAATAGATTCTGAAATAAATGACTATTAGCTATGTCCAGGCTAGAGCAGCCTTGAAATTTTAATTTGGCAGACGGTAAAAGACAGTCAGCATTGCCTGGTGTTACAATATAACATAAAACTCATGTACATGTCTGAGTAGAACACGATACTTACTGTACTGTGGGGAGAAAAAACAGGATACATGCCAGTCAATATGGAAACCTTAGACGCTGTTGGTGGACCTTGTGGAACAGTAGAGGAGCTTTCAATCTGTAAGATTGACAAAAGAGGAGTGAAGAAGAAAATATTAAAACCAAAAAATGAAGAGAGTGCAAAGTCGTGCTATAGAGTGAACATAGAAGTTAGAGCTAATTAAAGTATGTGAAGTAGACTGGTTGATGCATCTTCAAAAGTATTTTGCAGAGTGACAAAAAGCTCAAGCCACGGAGAATGTACTAAGGAGAAAACAGATAAGCTATGAAGTCTTTTACGTATTTACATCAGAAAATACCTCTAATGTTTTGCCAATAACCATATCGCGACCTCCAAAATTGAAGTGTACATTTCTACCAATTTCACCGCCCTTTAGACCCTCCAAAGGCGGAGAAATCCAGAGGTTCAGATCAAGATTCTCACCACTACCTACATACATGTTGAGAGAACTTATCATATTCTGCAGGTTACCAAAATGTCACAAGTTGCAAGAAAGATGTATAAGAGATAAGGTTAGATGGATGTACCACCATCTTTATTATCCTCCTTCATTTCTCGTTCGTACGTGCTAGCCACAAAGTTGGTAACTGCTTCCCTTCCATTACATTTGATAGCTGCTTTTTCATAAGCCCTGCACCACAAATAGGAAAGTGCAGATTTGGTTAGATGAGATTAAGAAAATGAGATATTCAGTCACAAAAGGCTATCAATTCATGATCACAAGGACCTTCAGCTTTGACTTTGCTGTCAAATATATGTGCAACCAAGCACTTTAATCTTATAGGAACAGTACTAGAGACCCCTATCATTTCCAACGATAATCAACTACCACCATAAGTTTGTAGTTTAGACAAGAAATTTGAAAGAAAAATCAACTAAACCACCGGGTATAAAACTTCACGCGAAATTATAAAAATATAATGCGTCTAGTAATATTTTTCAAATAGATAATTTTAGGCATCCTTACTTTTTCCCAAGGAATTGACCACATTTGTGCAAGGTTACACCTGATCTGTATTTTGAATTTCCCCTAGAAAAGCCATTACTTTGGCGACGGAGTACCTGAACAAATTCTTCTTTTGACAAGTTCTTCATCTGCAGATCAATGAGCAAACAGTTGTAAATTTTAATGATATCCACAATCATTCTTCCACAAATATTAATTATTCTACCTGCTTCATATCTTCGTCGTAATCAGTTATATTGAAATTGATATCAGCATCAACTCCCCGAAATTTTATTGCAGCTCGATCATATGCCCTAAATTATTCAAAAGAAAACATTTAGATCTAGTTCAAAAGTATGAAACATTGATTGCTGCTCTTACTCTTACCTAGCAGCAGCATGAGCTGTATCAAATCCTCCTGAAAAACAAACACCCAAATCAACGGTATTAACAACACGGAAACTCGTCTTCGATATAATTAACTTTTATGGATGCTTACCCAAATACACTTGTTTCCCACAATCCCTGCACATCGACCCAATGAACAATAATCAGCATAAAAGTAAGCATCTCGATAGATTTTTAAAAAAGTATCAAATAAATACGCAGAGCAAGTTGTGAATTATTACTGCAATTGAAAATTCAAGAGAAGTACCAGATGTGTGATTCCCATCTTCCAGTTCGCCGGTAAAATGTGACGCCACGATACTGAGAGCTACGGGACCTGGGTCCACGTCGGCTTTTCTTATGCACCGGAGGTTTGTAAACGGGCACTTGTACCCCACCGGATTCCGATACAGACAAGTTGAGCCAGCACTGAGATTGACCTTGAATCTTCTTCGTCTCATCTTTCACAGGAAAAAGCTGTCTCGTGAGCATATCACCAGTAGTACTACTCTCATCTTCACGATCGCTCTTAAGTATGGAGAAATTAAGAGTTAAAAGTGAATGGTTACGAGGCTGGAAGGAGGAGCTGTTGGAATCTGATGAAGCAGTGTTGGATGTTGCAGAATCATCCTTGAAGAAAAGAGTATATGTATTCAGATCCAACATATCTCCCACTTCACTTTTTCTCTGTTTCACAGATATTTATTACATGTATAAACTAACTAGTAAAATAGAAGAAGAAATCAAAACTATTTGCGGAATAGACTGAGAGATCATCATCAATAATTTGTTTATTGGAGAAGAAGATAATATTAAAATGCAATCACAATATTACAAGTTGATAAAGAGAGAGAGAGAAAGGTTGTGTTGTGTGTGTATGGTGATGAAAGGGCTTACAAGTGGATTGGATAGATAGAATGAAGACGAAGGGAAGGAAGTAACGTATAGTGCAGTGTGTTTGGGTAAAACTAAGGTATAGAATAAAATGCAATTTTATCCTTTTTAGGTAAGTGGTCACCAATTTATACCAAGGAATCCACAATTTTCTTATTATTCCATTATAGGAAACTCCAACACATGTAGTACTGGAGTATATTATATAAACATATTTATTTCGCTAACTAACCTCTTTTCACCATTTTCTTGGATATAAGAAAAGGCAAGGATAGGAATGGGAAAATAACTCTGTCTCAATTATTTATTTATCTGATTTTGGCTTGTTATAAAGTTAAAGTGGATTTTAAATTAAAAATATATTGAACATATTTATTTCGCTAACTAACCTCTTTTCACCATTTTCTTGGATATAAGAAAAGGCAAGGATAGGAATGGGAAAATAACTCTGTCTCAATTATTTATTTATCTGATTTTGGCTTGTTATAAAGTTAAAGTGGATTTTAAATTAAAAATATATTGAATATATTAAAATATTTTTAATCTTATGATTTTAATCATGAAATGTGAGAAGTAAAATTAAGGAAAATGTGGTTAAAAAAGAAAAATATATTTATATTAAGAAAAAAAAAACGAAAGATAATTTTTTTTATGTCAATTTTGGGTGGACTACTTCATCACCCATTTCATTAATCCAAACGGTAAGTCCAGAAAACAGAGCGAGATAAAGAAAAGAGAGAAAACTATTTCTAACAAATGAGAAAACAACAAAGGAAAAAGGAACCTAACTAAGAAAGTAAAATTAATCCACTTTGGAGCTAGATTTTTACTCTACATCATTTGTTCTTCCTCTATGTGTAATTCTTTCGATCTTGATTCTCAGATTTAGGATCTCGATTTGTACCATCAAAATTTAAAGGTAAATTTTATAAAGTGGTGGTTAAGTCGACTTTGTTGTATGAAGTTAGCCAATCAAAAACTGTTATGTTTAGAATATTAATGTCACAAAATTGAGGATGATGAGGTAGATGTGGGGGCATACAAGGAATGATAAAACTAGGTATGAGAATATTCGAGATAAGATGGGAATGACTTATGTGGTTGACAAGATGAGGGGGCGTGATTGAGATGGTTTGGACATGTATGAAGAGAACATGTGCATGCACCCAATGATGAGATGTGTGAGGTTGGTTGTAGTAGGTATGATGAGAGGTATATGTAGGCCGAAGAAGTATTGAAAATATGTGATTAGATAGGACATGACAACTTCAAATTACTGAAGACATGGCATTAGATAGGAAGGTGTGGAAGACGCGTATTAGGGTAGAGGGTTAGTAGGTAGTGGATGATTGTTTTGTTTTTCAAGTGTTTAGGCTTGTAGGTATGAGAGGTTGGTTGTAGTAGGTATGATGAGAGGTATATGTAGGCCGAGTATTGAAAAGATGTGATTAGATAAGACATGACAACTTCAGATTATTGAAGACATGACATTAGATAGGAAGGTGTGGAAGACGCGTATTAGGGTAGAAGGTTAGTAGGTAGTGGATGATTGTTTTGCTTTTCGAGTGTTTAGGTTTGTAGGTGTTTGTGGTTAAACTACTCATATTTATGTTCTTGGTTTTGATATCTATCATTGTTTGTTATTTACTGTATTTCGACTATTGCCCTGTTTTATTGTGCTTGTTGTATGTTTTATATACTATCTTTTTCTTTGTTCTTGAATTCGTTGCACTTGAGTCGAGGCACTTTCGAAACAGTCTCTCTACCTCCATTAGATAGTGGTAAGGTATGTGTATATATACTCGATCCTCCTACACCCCACTTATGTAACTTCGTTGGAAATTGTTGGGTATATAACAAGAATTAAATGGAAATGGAGGGAAGATGAAAAGAGGAATTTGAAAAGATTCTCTTATGCTTTAGTAAAAGACGTTTCTCCCTCATTGGCGGTGGAAAGAAAAGTTAGAGTGCTTAAATAGAGGAACACTTCTACTAGTTGTTAAAAGGGTTGGAAAGAGGGACCCCCTCACGCTATAGTTGTCGCTCACTCAGCTTCGGCTTTGGAAAATGATTGAGAGATTATTTTCTAGCCAGGACGTTTTAATTATTTAAATAACTAATTGAAACGACCCGAACCAACTCGGATCCGCGCGACTTGTATTTAAAACATCTTTCCCATTTTTATTTGAATTTCCCATCTTTGGAGAAGACTGTTATGAAGGGTTGTAACTTTCAGGAACAACCATGACCGTTTGAAAGGTTGCAGACTTTCATGAATGGTCGTGTGGTTTCTAAAAGGTTGCAACCTTTCGGAACCAGTGCTGCTTGGCTATAAATACTTGTGAATCCTCAGACTTTTCACTTACGATTTTTCTGAACTTCTTCTTCTTCTGTACAAATTCATTATTAGTGTATGTTACAGCCTTTGAGTGGCTCGATGACACCATTGTTTTGGGTATCAATATACTGGTGAATAGAGTCGTTCTATCCTTGGTGGATATATTCCAATTTAAACTTCGGATACTAGAGGGGAATAATTTCCTTAAGGGGACATTGTGCATCCAGTGGGCTCGGTTCTCTTTCCTTTCTGTTTCATACGAATGTTGCAGATTCTGGTATGTTTTACAGTAATTAGTTTCTTAATTAATTTATGTTCTTCACTACGTGATTTAAACTTTGGAATTTATTGTTTCTGAAAAAGTTTGTAATCAGTAGTATTGGTTTAGAATACAGATTGCATAACAAAAATGTTGTTGTTTAGTACACAAGCCAATATAACCCTAAAATTGAATAATAAAAACAATTATGTTGAAAAAGTATTAAGAGATAAATAAAATTTATTTATAGAGGTACAAAAACAAAATCTTCCTTTTTTCGTTTAATTAATCTAGTTTTGTAAGCACTAACCGTAATTGAGAATAGGCGGAATAGATGCAGGACTTGTAACTTCTGCTTAAATGCTGCAAGCCTGCAACGTTGAGCAAGTCGGCTAACCTAATTATTTTAATGGCAGGTTGCCATCTATAAAATTAAAATAATTATCTTATTTAAACTAGCAAAGTGAAGTGACGTGAAAAGAAAAGACTTCAATTCTTTTACTCCTTTTCAATTATATTTTATTTTTATTTAATATGAAATTTAAAATAGTAAAAAGAAAATTGAATCATGAATTCTTAAATTTTAAAAATATGTCTTATATTTTTTTGGTCTTAGGACACCCGCATCGTTAACATGTTTTTGTTGAAAATTATTTAGGAGAGTAATAGAACGTTGGCAGAGTTAAGGTGCCTGTTTTGAAAATTCAGGACTTATGATGTTAAACAATAAGACAAATAAGTTAGAAAGGGGAGCTATATATTTTGTACTTAGAAGATTTCACTTAAAAGAAATACTACATAAATTGAACTCATTAGATAAAAGTATTTACCTAAATGGAATCCAAATCAATATATTTATCTCGATTAAACTCACGGTCCAAACTATTTATTCCATTGTCCACTTGTTCTATTCACTAGATCATTATTTCTTCATCCTTGATACTATTAGAGTATATATATATACTTTGATGGTATCAAACAATAATTAAATAATCTTTTTGTTCAAACATTATATGTTCCATCTTGATGTCATCAAAGAAGTAATTGAATAGTGTTTTCAGTGAAACACTATTTTTTTATTTAAATGGAAGTAAGGAACAAATATAAGTGTTTTGAGGTTCCAAATTGGTTGAAAAGTGGAAGTGCCAAAAAGGAACAGACAGATCAGAAGAAGCTGGAACAACGTTGACCGGACAGTCTATATATGGAAGGAAGTTAACTAAATTTTGAGGTTAGAACCACTGGTTCCCTTCTTAAAATAGTTAGTAGTAGTACTTATTTTCTTCCAAATATTGTATAAAAATAAATATGTGGATCCCACTGCCAATACAACCCTTTTTGGCTGAAAAACAATTACTTCAATTGGAATTGTTTATTGTGTATAGGTACAAAAATGTTTCCATCAATTTATCATACGTGCAATAAGGATAAATGCTTATCATGATTAGTTTGTAGTAGCATGTAAGTATTTTAATATTTCTATAACTTTTAAAAGAGATAAATGTTATAAACATATTTAAATTATTCTTTTTTTTGAATTTTATATCTAAACTATTGAGAGTGTGAGTTTCATATCTAAATTATCACTTATTAGTTTGAGAAACACACTCTAATGGTGTGTGTAATACACTTTCTCTTTTATTTGCAAAAACCTTGTCACATGACATTTTACATAGATAAATATCCACTTTGACAAAAATTAAATAAACTATTCATATTAGTTAAAAAGCTAAAGATTAAAGTATATCTATCCTTAAAAAAAAAGAAATAACATTAATATGAGGGATAGTAGATATGAGAAAAAATAATAACAAAATAATGGCATGTATAGAAAAACTAAACTGTAAAAATAATATATATATATATATACACCTTGGTGTGTATGACATATATATACCTTATACTTTTAAACCCGTTAAACAATTTAGGTGACATATACTAAATATATGATCAATATACTTAAAAAAAAGAAATTTTAAAATATTTTTCTCACCGCACCCAAACAAACCCCTCATTTTTTTATTTTTTAAATTTCTTTCATAAAATATTTTTAAAAAGTTCAAACCTCAATCCCTCCGCCACTTCTTCCTAAAGAAAATTGATATTATTTTTATTTTAAAAATAAAATAAAATTCTATTCCATCCCATCTAACCATCCACTCCTTTTTTTTATTTTTTTTATTTTTCTCGCTTTGTGCTAGATTTGTACATATATTTTTAGAAAAATATCATTTTCTAATTGCATACCAAGTATAACAGAAATAAAATTTTATTATTAAAAAAGCCTTGCAACAAGTAAAAAAACTATTCTAATTTATATAACACAAAACGAGAAAAAAAATAATCTGAAAGCGGAGGATTATGTGTGGTAACTGGTAAGATAGATATTTTTTTAATAAATAAAGTTAAAACAATACCTAAATTATTATTTGAAGGGATTGTTGTGGGGGGAGGGGGGGAGTACAGTTTAATGAAGTGGTGGAGTGGGATAAGAAAAATATTTTACATTTTATTTTATATTTTTTTTTTTGGGGGGGGGGGGGGGATAGTAATACTTTACTCTTTAACTTTATTTTTTTTTGGTTTTTCACTCGGTGTCCGGAGCCCACATTAGAGCTCCGACTAAATCCGGATTGCGCACTGCAGGGCCCATTCGGGGGTGGCGCTCCCTACAAGATTTTCTCCATACCCAGGGCTCGAACCCGAGACCTCTGGTTAAGAGTGAAACAGTCCCACCAGTGCACCACAACCCATGTTGGTTACTCTTTAACTTTAACTAATACTAATAATTTGTTTAATTTTTGTCAAGGTAGAATGTTTTGTCCATATAGAGGGTGATGTGCCAATTTTTTTTAAAAATAAAAGAGAGTGTATTACACATCATGATGAGAGTATAATAAAAGAGAGAGGTGTGTTTCTCAAATTAATAAGTGATAATTTTGGTATGGAACATTGAAACTCACACTCTTAATAGTTTAGTATGAAACTAAAAAAAATAAAATAGTTTAAGAGTATTTTTGACCCTTATCTCTTTTTAAAAATTTAAAGTGGGGAAAATAAGATGTAAAAAATAATCAAGACAAGAAAAATAGTCATAAATAAGGTGGATTATGAATTATTATTATTATTATTATTTTACATATTTTTAAAATTTCTTTTAATTTCACTTTTCTTTCTTTCTTTCTTTATTTATATTTGTAATATCATGTTTAGAAATAAAAGTTCATACCTAATATATAAGAAACTGAAAGAAGAAAAGTTATATGTAAGCTGATTTATTAGTTAGATGATATTTTGAGCTAAAAATACAACGATAAGGTATTTTTGTGATAAAAACGTAATAAAAGGTAAAATTGAACTATTTAACATTTTTCAAGTTTCTTTTTCATATTCATAGGGATTTATTTCTTTTTAGGGTGTGTTTGGTATGAAGAAAAATGTTTTTCATGCAAAATGTTTTATAGAAAATATTTTCTTAGAAAACAAGAGGATTTTTGACTTATTTTTTCATATTTGGTTGATTTCCTAGATTTATTTTTTTTGCGTTTGATTGGTGAATTAAAAATATTTCTAGAAAATATCTTTTAATTTTTGCTAGAGAGTAGAAAATACCTTTTAGAAAAATAATTCCTGACATGGTAACCAACACCGAAACCAATCTAGGATACGACTCTGATACCCGAACTAGGTACCTGACTTTCAAATTGACCGACGACCTCGACACTGATCCGAACTAGGACACCACAATGACCGATCCGAAATTCGACACTGGAATTTGACCTTAGACCTGACCCCTAACTTCCGATTAGAGACTCAACATTTAAATTGAGACCGAATATCCGACCCTAACTTGACCCAAACACCCGTTTGGACACTGACTATCAATATGAAATCCGATCTCGATATTTGAATAGAGACCTGACTTACAAATCAGAACCCGACCCTTGATAACCAACAATTGATGCGGGACCCAATTCTTGTGGGGGGAGGTTCAGGGGGTAAAAACGTAATTTTTGAAAACTTGAAAATATTTTTCGAAAATAAACTTTTAATTTTATTTTTTTTCTTTTTGTGGGAGGGGTTGGGTTGGGGTAATTATTATTTTTTGAACAAAAAATTTAAAATATTTATCAGAAACAAACTTTTTAATTTTTTTTTTGGAATACGGGGGGTGGTAGGTGTTGGGTTAGGGGTGGGGTGGGGTAAATTTTTTTCTTTTCTCAATTTAAAAAATTTATCAAAAACAAACTTTAAAAATAATAAAAAATTTAGAGGGGGGAGGCGCTGGGTAGGGGGTTGGAGTAGGGTAAGAAAATAAAAATTTTAAAGAAAAACCTTTTTTTAAAAATAGGCAGGGGGGGGGGGGGTAAAAACTGATTTAAAAATAAAATTTTAAACTATTTGTTCGGGGTACGAGATGGGGTAAGGAAAAATATTGTATTTTGAGATTGAAGGAGAGTTATGGAAAATGTTTTCTTAATTTTTGAAAGGAAGTTTTCCTTAAATTTGAGGAAAATAAGTTGATTTAGAAACTCTTTTCAAAACTTTTAAGCCAATCAAACTTGAAAAAATTGGAAAACATTTTCTCATATCAAACAAACCCTTAGGGGTCGTTTGGTGTGATAGATAAAAGAAGTTAATCCCGGGATAATTTTTGAGTGACCTTCAATTCGTTGTTTGGTTGCAAAGGTTGGGATAACTTCTCCTAGGATTAACAATTAGTATTGTGATAAGTTATCCCTTCCTGAGGATGAAATAGTAATCTCAGGATATCTTATTCTGAGATAAGATATTTAAAAAAACAAAAAAAAAACCTTTAAACCCTCTTTTATACACCACTTTTACATTCATGTATATTAAATTAGTAATTTATAATAACATGCACAACCTTATTTATTCGTTGTTTTTGTGATAATCTATTCTTCTATTAAAAAATTACATTTTATAAATATAATTTTTATTTATTAATATATTATAAGTTGAATTTATTTGTCTAATTCTTATGTTTATTTATATTTTAATTTCTATTAAAATTGAAATGTTCACACCACTACTAAATTGTATATTTTTAATTAAATAATTTATTACTAGCTTAAGAATTATATTTAATATATCAATTAAAATGTAGATAAATTTAATGATAATTTTTCTTTTACTTTAATGAACTTAAAATGGAAGTTTTATTTTTAAGCTAAATGAAATGGAAGTTTTTTTTTTTTAAAATTAAATAAGATGAAAGCTTTATTTTTAAGTTAAATAAGATGAAGTTTTATTTTTAAACTAAATAAGATGAAAGTTTTATTTTTAAGCTTAATAAAATGGAAATTGTATTTTAAAGCTAAATAAGATGGAAGTTTTGATTTTAAGTAAATAACGTGAAAGTTTAATTTTAAAAACACATGGCACAATCATGGAATTGTACACACAAAATATTTAAGCTAAATAAGATGATAATTTTATTTTTAAGAATGAATAACTAAAATTTGTAAATAAAATGAAAAAAGAAAAAGAAAAAAGGTGGAAGGTATTTTTGTAAATAAACAATTTATTGTTAAAAATTATTCAATGAATATAAGTTTGAATATGATAAACCAAACAAGCAATAAAATTACTCTTAGTATAACTAATCCCAATATAATTTATCTCAACATAACTTATCATAATATAACTAATCTCAGGACAATTTGTATTCAAACCAAACGACCCTTAGTTGGACCATTATTAATAGACGTCATATCTAGGGAAGCATCCTCTTTCTGAACCATAAAAGAAATTCAAATTCCTAAAACATTTTTTTAAGAAAAAATAATTTAAGAAAATGACTATTTCTTTTGGCAACCAAATACAATTTTTTTTTCTTCTTTTATTGGAAAGGAAAAAATGTCTTATTCTGTTATATTTTTCTCCAATAATCGGTTGCAATGGTTTTAGGGGTCGATAGAGTGTATACGAATAATTTTAAACAAAGTGTATTAGTAATATTAGTATTAGCAATGTCAATGCATGTATTAGTTATGCTTGCATTAATTATATATGGATTATTTTAATATATTGTTTGGTTTGATGCAATAAAAATAACATACATTGCATAAAAAAATTATTTACAAAAATACCTTCATTATTATGATGGAAAAGATGTAAAAAAAGGTTTTGAGGGGCATTTGAGTCATTTATCATGTTAATGCGTTATGCATGCATTAAAACCATTGCATTGCAAATACCTAGAAATTCATGATATTAACAATGCACATCTTAATACACAATAGAGTACCAAACAAACACTAATAATACATAAAGTTAATACATATATTATTTTTCCTAATTCACTCTACAAATGACTCCGATATTGATAGAAAATATTTCCAGTTTTCACGAAAAATAATGTACATTCCGCTTGAAAAATTAGTCCATTGAGAAGTAGAATTGTTGGTGAATATATATAAATTACAATTAAAAATAAAAGTAATATGTAATAAGTAATACTCTAATACATACTCAAGTTAAAGCGGTGATATTTTGCTTTTTTTAAGGAGATTGAAGTCTCGTATTGTATAATTTTTGACTTGTTCTTTTAAAATATAATAATTTAATAAAGTCAGATCACTCAAATAACTCTAAATTATTGGAAGATTTTACCGAACACTTTTCTTTAATAAAAATAGTATAATAAATAGGATCGGCAGGGTGTTAGGTATTTTGGCATGCCTAAGAATTGCAGTTTGGTCAATCATAAAAGCAAGGTAGAAAAAAAAGGAAAAGAGGAGCATTAAACGCAATTCTAAATTTAGTGTGAACTATTGGTTTTATTTTCAAACTACTAATTATTAGATTAATTTAACTTAAATACATTACTGATCTGTCATATAACATAAAAAGTGGCGTCAAACTCTTGAAGGAACGTGAGATTCTTAATAAAAAATTAAGAGAAGTGTTGAAAACACCCTTAAGATGATATAGGGGTGTATTTACCCATGTGACAAATTAAAGCTTTATTTAAATTCAATTAGTCAAATAAAAAAATATTTTTAAAATTATCAATAATTTAAAAATAAAACCAATAATTTACATCAAATTTAAAAATATTTTCAAACACTTTTCTAAAAAAAAATCATTACAAATGTTCCCGAAATTGCATTGTTTCTTATTGAGCAGCTAGCTGGCAAGAAGCAAACATCCTTAAAATGGATCCTTAAACCACGCACCCCCACATCCCAAGTAAAAGAAAGTGAAAGGAAAGAACCATACACGTGGATCATGATGATTTTTGTTCCCCTTTCTCTCCTATGAAAAGGCAACTAATTAATGAATAAGCTATGTTTTCTTTTAATTTTTCATTGCGGGGATGGGTGGACCAAGTCTATTCCAGCCAATATGATATGACAAATATATTGTCCTTATAAATAGCAAAAACAAATAGACACTTTAATTTGTATAAAATTAAATAAGTAGACATATGAATCATACGTGATACAATCACATAAGACACCACGTCGGTTGAAAATTGCCATGTAGGATGTCACGTAAGGCACATGTGTCTATTAAATCAACTATATACAAGTTTAAGTGTCTATTTGTGCACACCCAAAGTTGGAGGGCATAAATGTTCACTAACGTCAAGTTAAATGACATATTTATGTATTATGCCTAAAAAAAATTCAAAGATGATCCCTTTACTAAACATTGTTCAATTTTTTATGCTAAAAGGGCCCTTATTATTGCGATAAGAATATGGTTAAAGTATCTCGTGTACTAACCAAGTAAGAGATTACATCAACTATGGAGTAGCATTTTATAAGAAAAATATAAGTGGGTGTTTGAATTGACTTTTTTAAAGTATGTTTTGACTTTTAAACTCTTCTTTAGTTTTGAAAGTGTGAGAATGAACTTCAGATACTTTTCAAAGGGAAATAAGACACTATTTATAACTAATTTAAAATGAATAAGATCCATGAATCACGCCCTTATAAAATCATTAATGTCACATAACTGTAGTAGAGTAACGATTGGTGGAGATCTTGGGATCTCTTGTAACCGCCGAGTTCTTGCCCTAGCTTTTGTCTTATCGGTATCTTGGGTCCGATGACTTACTTTTGGAGCTAGACAAACCTTCATCATGATATCACGATTTTGACTCATGTCTGACCTGTCCTATTTTCCCCATGTCATTCTCCAATTCATCCATATGTTAAGTCCGAATTTTACACCATATAGATAGTCCTCATGCTTTCTAGATACTTACCAAATTGTGATTGGAAAGTGGTAGAAATTCATTTTCTTGGCAAGAAAGAATGAAAAAAAGTTTTCTAACACCATTTGATGAGGCATGCGTCTTCTCACATTTAAGGCTCCGAGCACAAGTCTTTCAATGATTGGCTTTGAACGACGTCTGAGTATCGATATAATCCCTTCCTTCTCCACCTTTTTTCCTTTTTATCTCTTCCAAACTCAATTTTTAACCTTCTTTGAAGCAATTTCTTACCTTCCAAGCCTTCTGTAAGACCTCAAAAGTTCTTAAGTCAAGATCAAAACATAAGAAACTAAAAATATAACCCTATAAAACTTATGGGTTTTACGGACGCCATCTACGGACCATAAAAAAACTATAGACCCTAGATGAGGACCATAAATCAAAGCTCAGAGATGATAAAATTAGCCCAAGATTTATGAGCTCGGTATACGGGTCGTAAGCCCTTTTACAGTTCGTAAATTAGTTCATAAATCAAACTCCTGAAACTCAAACTTTAGCCTGATTTCTACGGGTTACTTTTACGGCTCATAGAATTAACTACGAACTATAAATTGATCTCATAGATCAGACTTCAAAAAATCAACATTTACTCTGATTTCCATGATCAACATATACGGGCCATCTCTGGTAGCGTGTAATTGAACATCATCTTTTGAAATATAAACCAAGCTTCCTATAGTGCTTAACTTGGAACTTATCTTGAGTAGCTAATCTTATCCCTAAGTTGGATATGTCTACTTAGAGGAAATAACCTCTCCAAGAATGCACCTATAAGCTCTATCCAGGTAGTGATTGATGCTTCTGATCCAAGTCATGTAGTTGCTTCACCAGTCAGACATAATGAGAACAAGCTCAATTTGATTCCTTCTTAAGAGATATAAGAAATGTTGTAAGCTAGACACAACTCATCAAAGTATTTTAAGATACACCCAAATGAAAAATTTAATATATTTGTTCGGGTCTTCAAGAGTTAGACCATTGAAGAAGCCTTTGATGCCCATTAAGTGCAACATCGTGCTAGTGATGTTGAAAGTTGTATTTTCAACCAGTGGTGGAGGTCTAATGGCCACAATATGACCCATTTGTGCAGTAGCCTTAACTTCCAACCTATGAACATTCTCATCACCCATTATAAAATTTAACCTTCATCACCCGACTGTTCTTTCTATTTCTGGGTCAATTAGATTGAAGGGAGATCTTTGAGTCCTAGTGTCGGGCATAAATCGTGGAAAATCCTACATTGGACAAAAAACAATAACAAGTGTAATTTGAAAAAGTAAATAAAAGCTACTTACTGAATTTCTACAAATTCTAAATCTCTAAGCTACACTTGCCAACACCAGCGTTGGAATTTTGATGTCACTCGAACTACACCCTTTTATGGGATTAAAGTGGTCGATTGCAAAATACAGTGTCATGACTCAAAATCAGGCTATGATAGCACCTACTATAAACCCCTAGTAAGAAAGCCTAAACCCAAAAGAAAAGATAACAACAAAAGATAATTAATATCTTAAAAGAAGGACAGAAACATGAATAGAAATACAAAATGGGCCATAGTGTAGAAATGTAAATACGATACATAATATACAAAATAGACCTGAAAGTGATAAACAAAAGGTGAACTATACAAAAGAACCAATCCTCGGACTACGCCCACACAATAAACTGGCAATTTCCCACAAATCCCACTAAAATCCCCAAAGAAACGAGCTCCCAAATTGCCTCTAAACTCAATTCTTTTGAAAATATGCATGCTGAATTCGTGAAAGGGCAGTTATACTACCAGTCATTTAACTCCGTGAACACGGAGCCTGTCCACGAGCATGGAACCTGTTTGCGAATGTGGAGGTCTGGTTAACTGACTCTCTGCGAATGCAACAACATGTCCACAAATGCAGAGATCAAGCCCCACGACCATCCACAAATTCATATCCTCTCCCACGAATGTAAAGGTCAAGCATCCAAACTTCTATGAACGTAGCCAATGGATCACAAACTTAGGGAACAACTAATGGAGGTATTATCATTAAAATGCTGGCTCAAATCAACACTTATAGATATAACAATATAACGACACACACTACCAAATCATCCTGATCACCTCGAGATCCAAACCAAAGGTCATTCTAGACCAAACTTGGTATTCTGGAGTAAATGTTTGCTAGAAATAGTAAAGTACATCTTCTACTATGCCTTATCTTTGAGGTGCTATACATAGTAAAGTCCATATTCCTGTCAATATGCCCCCTCAGATAGATCTAACAAAATATTAAGTGACTGCACAAGGGCTCGAGAAGATCTCATTAGTGCGCTTAACTTTATTTTATTCGAAAAGATGCATTCTTGTTTTTGTCCACCTAAATCCTGTATTGAGAAAGAGTATAATATGCTCTTAGACCCCTTCTTGAACCTTTCTATAGATGATACCTTTAAGGAAAAAGTATGTTCAAGAACATTTGTATAGTATTGTCACCCGAAAGATAGAGTGATTTGTGATGTTATGAGCCACTAGTAGTAGAATTGCCCAGAGTTGGAAGTTTGAAGTTAGAAATATAGTAATCCTAAAAGAGTAGGGATGATGATTGGAATAAAATATGTAGTTGCAGTTATGTCAAGTAAGTTTGTAATAAGGTGATAGGCCCTTATGTGTGTGTGGATTTCATAACTGAGCATAGAGAGAGTTATCGATTAAGGTAACTTAAAGTATGTCTTTGTGGTAGTATAGATCAAGGCTAAGTGGTGAATGGAAGTTAACATGTTAATGAGTTTACACTGATAGGCTTGTAATAAGTGTGGTGAGGCAACTAGAAAGTATATGTCCTTCTAATGCGAGTTAGTAAGGTGTGACAAAATCTTTTGGTAGAAGAGGACTTTAAGCCTTTGGAAGATATATGTGCACCCAAGATAGTATAGTATATAGTCTTGTGTGGCTTTAAACTTATAATTTTCTATGTGTTCTTAGTCACTATCCTTGAGTAAAGTGAATATAGACTAGTTTAGAGAATATGAAATAGGTCCACATGCATAGAATGCCGACTTTAGATCTAAGGTGGAGATGATAGGATAGGAACCAATTCAAGTCTTGAGTTTCAACTAGTGACGTTCTTAGAAATAGTTATGATGGTATTACTATCCATTCCTACTCTAGCATATTCCTAAAATCTCAATCATTATGTCACTTTGTTTATGTCTTGCATATTAGCATTATGCCCATGACCTATTTTCATGCTCTTCAAATATATTCATAACTATGCTCAGTTCCTATAATATGAAGAAAATAATTCAACACAATAGTCCCAATCTTACTTCATGAAATTGAGAATCTCCAGCCTTATATTATATGGATCATGATATATGGACTCATGTTCCGTTGTATGTTCAGTCCCATAAACTCATGATGTATCCTTATTGGCTAGTGAAATCATGTTACATCAAGTATGTTCTTAGCTCAGATTCTTTGAACAATTCATGTTTATGATCTTTTCACTCTAAGCTAGTCTAGTGACCCTCTTTTAGTTTTGATAGCAACGTTGATGATAAATTAGTATTAGTTTGAAAATATTAGTATGCATATTCCATGTAAGATTTTAATGTGGAGAAAGACCAAAATAAGGTTTGGTTATATGTAGTACATAGATGTGGATATTTGGTGTATTTAGTTATAGTAACTTCTGAAATTTCAGTTGGTAGAGAAGATAGGAAAGTGGAAAATTCTTAGAAGAATTGGTTACCTAAAAGTCCATGGAGTGGTTATAGTAATAGACTTGAGTAATGTAATGACCCTTCAGGTCATTTTCTTTGTTTTACGATCTTTTCATCATTTAGAGCTTTCCTCTAGTGACTACAAATCATTTATGACTTGCTAGGACTGACAGTTCAGTCGCCGGGTTGTTCATTTGGATTTTGAGCATGTTTTCGTACTTCGGAGACTATAAAACTTGAACAATTGAATTCAGTTAAAATTTTAAAAAGATGGCCTCAAAATATAGTTTTGACAGTTTCATAAGCTCCAGAAGGGCCATTTTAGGCTAGGGGCATGGTTGGTTCAGGCCCCAAGACTACTGGTGTGAGTTTGTGTCGTTTCACATTTTAACTTTGAAGCTTAAGCCAAGGGTTGAATTTGGTCAATATTCTTGGTAAACGTGCTCGAATGAGAATTTTGTCAGCGCGGTTAACACTGGAATGTTGAGTTTGATCTAGAACAACCTTTCGTGCAGTTTCCTAGGCTTTTGGTCTTATTTTGAGCCTTTTTGTGGTGTTTTGCTTAAAACAGAACTTGGGTGTGGGACCCTCTTTTCGGCAAAACGGCCTCAGATTGAAGTTTTGATGGTTCCGTTGAGTCTAGAATGTCGAATTCGATAGGGTAACATATTTCATTTGGGCGCATAATGTTCCGAATAAATCCCAGGCACCCTTTCGGAGAATTCAGAGTTTAAGCAAATCAGTGATATCTGGTGTAGGATTTTAGCGACCAGAAATTGGACTTTTAGCGACCAAATTTCTTCTATTTATATAGCAAAATTACAACTGTTGTTCTTATTTTCAAAAAGTGATTTCTCCTTCGTTTCAACTCCGATTGAGTGGATTCGAAGTCTAGTATGATCATGGAGGTGTTCAATACGTGGTGGAGTGATTAGATTGTGTTGGTCAACCCTCGTTTGAGGTGAATTTGAGTTTGAAGCTGCTGCCCCTCCTCTTTTTGGTGCTTAATTTGTGAATTCTTTGCATGTGCTGTGTTTTGGCCTCGGATTATGTTCAATTTTGGAACCCAAGTTCGGTAAGGCGTTTAGGACCTTTTGACGTAGTCAATTTTGGGATTCCTAATGTGGGTCCCACATTCCCATTTTGACTCAATTTTGGATCCCTTTCCAATTATTGCAATTTTAGTGTCAAAACATCCGTAATGACACTGTGATTAAAAATTTGATAGTTTGCTAGTGTTCAGAGGTGTTTTGGGTGTGGATAGCTTGTGTGTGGTGGATTCAGAGCGCTCGTGTTCTGCTTTGAGGTAGACTTTGGTCTACTTTCTTGATTGAGCTTCTTAGATAATGCCTAGTCTAAATTTCATATAATTTTGGATGGTATTTGCCAGGTATTTAACTTTTCTCTTGTTATTCCATCCTTTCTTGATTCCGTTGGAGCCTTGGCTTATTATTTTAGCCTGTGGTTTTGCTTGTGGTGTAGATGATCTTGCTTATCCTTGTTAGGATTGATTCATGGTGGCCTTAGACTAGGTTGGACATTAGATGTTTTAGGTTGTGTTTTATCTCCTCATAGTTACAGTTTGCTCCCTTTAGGGCTTGTTTTGTGTCGTTATCCTTGCGATGATGCTTGTGACCTTGATGGCTCGTCATAGCCGTGGGTTGGTCCTAATTGTGCTTAGTCTAGGACTGGAGCAGTGTGATTGGGGTAGGGCATCGTCCCTTGAGTTTGCTCCTCCTTTATTGATTTGAAATATCTTCTTGATCCCTTTTCTTATTGATTAGCGGTGGGCATGATATATCCTTATTGAACTTATGATCATGTTGTTGGGCCCGAGACCGTATGTGAGGACCAGTTGGATTCTAGGTTAGTACTTTCTGCCTTGGTAGTGTGGTTTCATCTGTTGTATAATTATTTGATTTTGATTGCATTGTTTGAATGTTGGTGATGGCATGCACTACATTGTTTGCTCATTTTCACGGATTTGTGGTACGATACTGGCCCATGCATTGGCATATTTATCATTTATGATGAGATACTATTTTACTCGATTTTATTCTAAACTAGTTTTAACATAAATCATACCACTTTGATCACTTGACTTACTGATTTTTGAGATTACGAGGCGTTAGGGACGTGTTTCTTTTTCTGCTTGAGATATAAGAGGCATCTGGGATGTGCGGCGCGTCGACACTCTTTCATGCATGCTTTTAGTCTTGCTGGCACCCCCGAGAGTTTACTGACTAGGTAGGTGGCCTCATTATTGGTTACTAAAGGTTCGAGGCTGTTATTTCTAGTCCAAGGTTGATGTTGACGGTTCGAGGCCGTTATTCCCACTTTGAGGTTGATGTTTTGCGGTTCGAGGCCATTACTTCTAGTTAGATATTTGTATGGTTAGTGATGGTTTTGTTGTTCACCCTGCATTATATGCATTGCCTATCACCAATATACTTGTTTTTTGTTTGTACCCATCGGTTTTTGGGGGCTGGTTGGGTTATGGTTGCTATTTGTACCTTTCGGGCTTATAGGGCTCCAATTAGGTTATTTCTTGACTATATTCTATTCTCTGCTATTATTTTATTGTTACCTGGTAGGTTTTGACTTTAGAATTGTTTTTGTGGGTCCTCCTGACACTAGGTAGTTGACTTGGTATCTTAGTAGCTTGCGATTAGGTTGTTGGCTTGCGATCCAGGTGTGTTCTTGACTCAACTTCTTACCCCTTATTTCCTGTTTCTATTCTTTATTTCCCGTCGACCTTGGTATCTCATGTTTAGTTACTTGTGCTATGCTTTCCTTATTACTTGTTGTTTATTATGCTATATTTTGAGCTCAGTAGGCCGTTGCTTACTGAGTACCATTTTTGGTACTCATACTATACTTCTGCCCCCGGCAAATTGCAGTTGAGTTATCGCCGTTGATTTAGAGTTGTGCAAAGTAGCTTGGAATTTTGAAGATTAGGGTGAGATCCTAGTGTATGAAGCTACCAATTTTCGTTTGTTTTGGCTAGTCTTAGTCTTTATATTGTATTCAGAGACAACATGTACGTGCCTTCTATTGTGAAAGCTTTGTTCTCCTGTTTTGGATTAGATGCTCAACTATTAACTGATGCCATGTTTTGAGATGGTTCCTGTATTGTTGTTGGTGATTATCCTCTCTCTAATTTCTTCTTAGCTCTTACTTCTTGTTGATGGATTCCTCTTAGTAGTCCATTGCTTAAGGCTTCGGGCTAAGGGTTAGGCTTACCTACTGGTGGGGTGTAGTAGGTGGCATCATGACCTAAGAAATCAGGTCGCGACAAGTATGGTGTTGATATACATGTGGATAAAGCAGTAAGTACTCATTAATTAGAACTCGTGGTTTGCTGAATGAGTTTGTGTCACGACCCAACCCACCGGGCCATGCGGGCACCTACGTACTACCACCCAAGTAGGAGAACCCTCTTACACCCATAATTAAATAATGCGGAAAATTTAATAAAACGAAGGAAAATACTGATGAAGTTTTATAAGTAAGAAACTTTAACACAACTTTAGTTACGACTTACAAAACAATTTAACACCCCCAGGAATCTAGTCTAAAGAGGTACAAGAGCTACTAAGAGTACAACTGGACAAGATAAATAAAAGACACCTCCGACCATACGAAAGGAAGAATAGAAGGTGCTGGAGAATTTCTTCGTCTTCACCTAATGAAACATCACCAACCTGCATCCAGACTATGTCAAAAAGACATAACAAGAGTAGTATCAGTACAAACACATGTACTGGTAAGCATCGTCGGTCAACCCGACGCCCACCACATAACATAAGAAACCAACTAGTAAGATCATGAAATAAACCACTTGCTTCTCCACCTTTACCCTCTCTTAAAATACCTCCAACTTACACCAGCACTCTGATTACTAACCACCTCCTCAATCAACTTACTTACCAGGTTCTTGATCATAGCCTAACCGTTCTAACATATTAACAAATCCCCAATTTCACCCACAAGCATTCCAACTAACCGCTCACTTCGTACCCTTACTTCCTCGTCACATTACTCAACCATGGTCACATAGTACACTACTTCAAACTTCCTTACCACTAAACCCAATCTCTTTCCCCAAGGTGAAATCCACCTAAGCATATTTCATCACATACACTACCTCTACTTCTCTCCATTACGACACACTCACAACCCTTGCTATCCATTTCTCGCCCCTTGAACACTTTACCCTTCCACTATACCCAACATGTTCGCTTAACACAAAGAACAATCAAATATAAGCCGTCATAACCTATACCCACTAAGTGCAACATATATAAGTCAACACAACCATATAATCATATGCATATATCGAACATGTACAATATTATCAACATTTACGAACAACGAACATCTTCCTATTTCTCAAGCTACACAATTATGCAAATAATTGGTCCTCTCATGGAACCCAAACCCAAACAATTAGCATACCAGAACGTGGTACCCGATCCAATGTTTATGCCGGAACGTGGCAACCGATCCAAGTTAGTTATGTCGGAACGTGGCAACTGATCCATTCAACACACCACAATCACAAGTATATCTTCAAGATCATACATTTAAGTCATGATTTCATGGCAATGATCATTCATCTATCTCATTTACAACAAGTGTGATCAGTAATCCAACATTCATATACATACATGTATCATAATAAAGCAAGAACAAACATACATTCACACAATCATAGAATCACAACTATCACCTACAATGGATTGTTTATGAACACACATCATGCAAACCCTAATTCAACCATACTCAGCCCTTATTCATCGTAAAAGGCTTCTTTCTAGGGTTTAAATCATAAATCATTTGGTGCACGAAGGCCTACACATAAATCCTACCATCGATTTACATATATTACGTAGTGAGCACAAATTTAAACTACTCAATTCATAAAACCTAGCCTACCTGGGCGCCAAGCAGCTGCACGGAGGTTTGGTCTTTGATTCTTATTTTTGAAATTTGTGACCGTGATCTTGACCGGAAATTCGCAATCCATCGACATCTTCACGCTAGAAATCTCTCTCTCCCTTCTTCCCAAGCTTGCAACAACTTTTTGGGGATTTCTACGGTGTTTTACGACTAAATTATGTATTTTAGGAAGAAAAAGAAAATTGAATTTCACGTTATTTACGTTCTGCCTCGCCTACTCCATATGGTGCCGACTTACCCTCCTGCCCTAGTAGCAACATGCCCGCTCTAGTGGGACAATGGCCCAGAATTTTTCCAGATTTTTGTTTCTCCTAAATAATGATGGTTTGGGTAGTTACAATAGATACCAATTTACCCCTCGTTTGACCTCGAACGACTAGTGCACGGACAATCACACGCCTATTCCCGAGTACTCAACCTAACTAATGAATAGGCCATCACAGAACTACGACCACAAATGCTGACTTTTTAACTAGTTGATACAAGTAAGGTACTGTACCCAAAGACCAGAAGAAAATTGACACAACACACGAACAAACAAAAGTGTTTAAACTACACAGTCTGGCCCGCCAATGCGGGAGCCCTCCCGCTGAGGTGGGGCCGCTGTGGCGAGATATCTCCCATTGAGGTGGGAGATCGGGAATAGTAAAGGGGAGATGAGGAACGATTTTCCTCATTTCTCCCTTACTCAATTCTCCCGAAAACCTCTTGATCACTTCACTTTTGGACGTCGAAAACAAGGTAATTTCTCGTCTCTTATACTCTTTACTTCATTACTAGACTAATGATAATTGCATGATGATTAACTGATCGAGAATAGATGGCTTTTGGAGTAGTTTTTTGAAAATAAACTAGGTTGCTTGATTTACTAGAAAAATGTAGCATGGTTACTTTCCTTACGTCCCCAACGTATTCACAACGTCCTGGGTGTAAGTATTTCATAAAAATACGGTTAAATCGATACAAAAATGGATGGAGGAAGTTGAAGGGTCCTTTGGTATAAAACTCCAATTTAGGCCACATTTAGGAGTTATTTTGCCGAAATAATTGCTTATTTACGTTCTAGGGTAGTTTATATACTCTGATCTGCTGAAATTATATCAAAATCGAAGTATTTAGGACGAAAAGGTGCCATTATAGTGCCTGGTGTTCGTTCCAGATAAAGGTTGCTCTGGCGGCCTTCATAATCCTGCCAAAGCGGGATTATGGCCGTTATGGCGGGATACGCTAGACAATGGCCTACCTCTTAACACATAATTGTTTTTTTCTTATTTTTGCCTCATCTTACTAACCTATCGTTTTCTAACTTATATTCAACTCTATTGCAAACTCTTTAAATGGCTTGTCAAAATGTTGAAAACTTACCCTTCATCCGGTTCCCTGATGCCGCAAGTTGGGAAATGCATCATAAAAACCGCAATAGGGTTTTGTTGTGAGAGAGGGTTTGTGTTACTCAAGCTAGAGGATAAGGTGCCTGTATTTTATTCCTGCCTGATGGAGTTCGGATGGGTTCCACTGACTGAGGCTCCCCCAGATGCATATTCCTCTTGGGTGAGGGAATTCTACACCTTTCTGCCTATTGTGCGATGGGACGACTCTCACCCCGTCATGCGTATCAGGGGATTTGACATTCCTCTGAAACCTACTGCCATCAATGAGGCTCTAGAGGTACCAGAGGTCTTGAGCGCTGACTACAAGGTCAAGCTGAGGGAGATGGACCTGGAGTGGCTGAGAGATACCCTAGTTGAGCCTTCACGCTGGGATCAGGTATATTGGGCTACTGCGGAGGGCATTACTAGCACTGATTGGTCACCTGATGCTAAGAGGTGGCTACACTTGGTGACTAGGAGGATCCGCTCATCGGGAAACCGCATCGACGTGACCTTTCCTCGGGATTTGGTGGTGGCGTGCGCCATACAGGGTATAGATCTAAACGTGGGGGCGCAAATTATTTCCAAGTGGAAGATGTTCTACCAGGATAACAAGAAGGCGTTCTTTCTCCCTGGTCTTATCACTACTGCTCTGTGCAAGCGGGCGAGAGTGCCACTATTTGATGTTGACGAGGTACTTCCTATAGATCCCCCATTCACCCTCTTTTGGTTAAAGCAGGTTCTACTTCTAGGCTCAAGATGAGGAGGACTGACAGGGCTAGCCGTAGAAAGGCGACTGCGGATTCGGATGACGAGGCACGGGTCGAGGAGGATCTGGCTGCCGTTCGGGAGAGATTGGGGAGTGCATATGTTGACTTCACTCCGGCCCCACCCAGTACTGCCTTGGAGGTCGAGATGCTCCACCGCCAGTTGCATCAGGAGAGAAGGAAGGGTCTGGAGAGGCATCGTCTGCTGGTCCGGATATGGAAGACCGTGAGGACCATATTCACATGCGTTGCCCATGGTCAGGAGCTTCCTCGGGTCAAGAAAGGAGATTTCCAGCACTTCACTTTCGTGGATGAGGCCGTGACAGGCCTTGTGCCTCCGGAGAATCTCGACTCGGATATTGACACTACCTAGTCCGAGGGTTCTTGATTGGTTTTTCTTCCCCCCTTTTGGCTTGTAAATTTTAAGACAACTTTGTTTTTAGTTTTTGCTTTCCTAAGTTTTGTAGCACATGGATGCTAGTTTTTGCTAGCTTTCGCAGCTTACTAATTAATTGCTAAGCTTATAATCTATACTTGATTGCTGAACACTGAAAGGATTGGAGGGATTTTCCCGGATCCTATTTGGGATTGATAATTTGTAACTAGGGAAAAACAGGGAGGCAGGGCTGAGATTCTATCTCGCCCTATCCCACTTTGGCGGGAGAATCCCGCTCTGGAGGGAAAAGTTCCTCCCCAATGACTCTAATTTCTGGGTTATTTTCACTTTTCTACTATTCTTCTGAGGTTCCCAGCTTTACCAAAGAATTTTGGGATGCTTCTCTGGGCTAGGAGAAATCCTTGACTACTCCAAATCAATCACACGATACACTAACCAGTATTTATTCTCGTTACTTTGGTACCACAACCTACATAATTTCGATCAATTAGGCCAACACATTGAACATATCGAAATTCAGACACACACATTTATAGTGAACATAACCACATCATCACAGTCAAGCCATCACAACCTTCACATTCACAGTTAATTCAGGGAACAAGAAGGACGCATTCACATATTCCAAGTTACAACTCACAGACAAGTCCAGATTGTTAATTAGTTAATTTAGATGACCATTATGGATCATCCATGCCTTTCACAGCCCCTAAGGCTAGGTACCAATTGGAACCTTCCCAATTCCAATTTACCTTGCTTGCGTCCCTTCAGTCGTGACCAAGACGTTAGTCTAGTCCACATTTTGCTCTTGTACGGGGAATCCGGTAACCTAGGCTCTGATACCAATTTGTCACGACCCAATCCACCGGGCCGTGTGGGCACCTACGTACTACCACCCAAGTATCCTCATCTTTTATATCTTTCCCACATAATTTCAATTGGGAAGTAATTTTGTATACAACAGAATTATATTCACATATAGGTTTAAAATCTTGTAATCGTAAGTGAATCCATTCATAACGAGCCATTGACAATACCGTTGCCTTAAGGTGGTCATACCTTTTCTTCAAACCAGTCCACAATTCAAATGGATCTTTCACCGTAAGATATTCCACCTTCAATCCTTCATTCAGATGATGACGAAGGAAAATCATTGCCTTTGCTTTGTCCTGACTCGGCGTCGTATTACCATTGGTAATAGTAGCACCAAGACCTTTAGCGTCAAGGTGAATTTCAGCGTCGAGTACCCATGACAAGTAATTATTTCTAGAAATGCCAAGTGCCACGAACTCAAGCTTTGATAAATTCGACATGATAAAACTATCATAGAAAACAATTAAATTAGACTAAGATAAATAGTGAGTACATAAGTAATATTTCTACTGAACAAAACAATGTGTTCTTCTTATCACCTTCTCTCACATATAGTTATTATTTCTACTAAATATATAAAAAGACGATTGGACATTCCTTCCATAAAATTGTAGACAAAATTAATGTTAAAAATAGGTAAAATTTTTGAGGACCAAAAGTGCACCAATATTGCAAACATGAGGGACTATTAGTGCTTCATGTGAAAACTCAAGGATGTCTTTGAGCCTTAACCCAAAGATGAGGGACTATTTTGAGCCTTTCCTCTCTTTCTTTCAAGTGTATTCAACATTATTCTCAACACCACTATTTATAGAATTACATTGAGGAATATCAAAGGGTGTCATAAACATTACATTAAACCTTGAGAATTACTATCCATTAAGGAGGAAATAAACCTAGGAGTTATGGTCATCCAATTAACCATATTATCAACAACATTACTACTCATAAAGGAGGGAAATTAACCAAGGAGTTATGGTCATCCATTTAACCACCAAAATGATTACAACAATATTGAAATATCTCATTATTCAAAGGATCCCTAAATATTTATAAAGGTGCATAAAAACATCATGCATGATGTCATATGAAGAGGGTAAAATAGTCATTTGAAGAATCGAAGAGACATCAATGAAATTAGCAAATGAAGAAAGAGAAACCTTAATGGAGACAGGGTGGGGTGGAGTCATGGGACAAATTTCTTTGTTTATTCTATTTCTATGATCAAAATAAGAAAAAAACAAGAAGGGGTATCACTATCAAACCCAAAAAAGGAATAAAAGATGATTAAAATAATATCTTGACCCTCCATAATTGTTTGGTTCCCTCCAAGTCACAAAAAGCCAATAATAGTAAAAGTTGATGCATCAAATCAAAATCCAAAAACAGATACTCCTCGTAAAGAGAGAGAGAGAGAGTATAATCTAGTGTTTTGATTATAGAATTTAAAGTATTTTTAATAAGTCATTTTTCGATGATGAAGGTTTTTAATAAAGTCTCGCAATGTTTAAGTATAATTTATAGCGATAAGTTTAAAAGATTATTAAAATATTTATAAGTTTGTAATATCATTTACAATGAACATTTTTTCATAAAAAGTCATGAAAACAAATACAATTAATATAAATCTGAAAAAAGAGGAAGAAAATAAAAGAAAATTAGCATTAATTTGTGTACGAAAAATTACTATTACTATTTGTAATTGAAAGTGACTTGAATTAGCTCGAATAAAAACTACATAAAATAAGTAATAATTGTATAAATTTTGTATAACAGTCCAAATGTATTAATGATGAGTATTTTTATAAAATATAAAAATTTAGAATAATTTTTAATTTTAAAAATAAATTCTAAATAAGAAAATTTGACCCAAATGTTAGTTTTTTTAAGTATTTGGAAATTTAAATTGTTTGTCAAAAATATTATCAAATAATGACAAGTTGTATAATCAAATAATATTTAAATTTTACCAAACACATGATAAAACTCTATCCACTAGCAAAGAATTTTTAAATTTTTTTTAACACTATATAAAAGGATCCGTTTGGTCATAGATATTCTAAAACATATTGCTTTTTGTGCAGAACCTTTCCCATTACGGCAAAGTTAACCTTTTACCTTAAATTCTACACTTTAGCTCTATTATTACCAGAATATATTATCCTATTCTTTATGGGTCATGGATTCCTTTTTCTGCACACAAAAAGGAAGTTCTTGGAGCATACTAATTGTATATGAATTATACAAATTGTTATGGCTGAGAAATAATAAAAATATTGTAATTTGTTATACAGCGAAAAATAATTATAAGTATACAAATGTTATAATATTATAGTCAAAGGATAGGTTCACTTTACTGAGTTAATTGAGTAGAGAATCTCCCAAATGGAGTTTTAGATTCAACATCTTTTACATATTTTTTCGATCGAGCTAATAGCATGAAATTTGCGTAAGATAAATTTACCTCTTTGATTTTCGGGATATTATATTAAAAAATAATTTAACCTATGTGCACTCAAATAATAACAATTGTGGATTTCCTTTATCATCAGAAAAAAAAAATAGTTTTACTTTTAAGCATCCTTTTATACATATTTTAGTTTAACATTTTTCAAAAAGTTGACTATAGCAGCATTATGATTTTTCAGTTCTTGCTATAGGAATATGTTTAATTTTTTTTTTTTTTGTCGAAACAAGCTGATTTGTTTTAATTAGGGAACATTATATGTTAAGAGTTCTTATCCATTTTATTAGTAGATGGTATTATAATTGCATATCTTGTTCGAACACAAATAATACAAGAAAATGCTCAATGGGAATTATTTTGTCAAGTTATGACGATTATGACCTCGATAAATTGAATTGTGACGATTTTTTAAAATGTTATAGTTATGCTAGCTAGGAGCATATTTGTGATGATTTTAATAAACCTCGATAACAATCATCACAAAAATGACTTTTAAATTTGTGAAGGTTTTTAATATCAATTTATGACTATTGAGAAATGTCACAATATGGTTTCAAACTTTCAATATTTTAAAAGTCGAAAAAAATTGTGTGGATTTAAAACTGTCTTGATATGAAATCAATATTCAGATAATTTGATTTGTAGATTAGAGGTTTCCGAATATCACAAAGGTATTATTTCTTTAATAAAACATGTTGAATTTGATTTACATCAAGCCTTCAAACCAATATGAATAATTTTACTAAATAACACATCTAATGTAAATCAAATTTTATTAAACAAATTCATATTGACAAGTTTCACAAGTTCAAATTCATGTCAGATTAAAGTAATACAAATTTATGTACAATAACTTGAACATTATATAATTTCAAATCCTTGAAATCTAAAATAGTTCCACATTAAATAAACATACAAAAAAAATTTAAGTATTTTCTTGGTGATTTGAGTATCATCACACAATCTATCATTTAAGGTGAAGTAAGCTCAATTTCCACCTCAGAGTGAAATAATGAGAATTTGGATCTCCTCCCGGATTCTAATCCGAGTCTTGTCTCCATCATATATACCCTTTATTGCCCTAATATAAACCATCGGGATACCTTTAGTCTCCAAGCACCTACAAAGGCCTTCCCTCAGAACTTTGTCATAAGCCTTTACAAGATCAACGAACACCATATGTAGGTCCCTCTTCCTTTTTCTATATTTCTCCACCAGTCTCCACATAAGATGAATTGTTTCAGTTGTCGATCGCTCAGACATGAGTCTAAATTGATTCCTAAAAGTAGACACCCCTCTCACATCCTCATATCCACCACTCTCTCCCAGACATTCATAGAGTGGTTTAGCAATTTGATACCCCTGCAAATGTTACAGTTTTGGATATCATCTTGTTCTTATACAATGGAACCATTGTACTCCACCTCCATTCTTTTGGCATATTCATCTTAAAAATAGCAATAACCAACCTAGTCAATCACTTGAGACATGTCTTGTCAATGCTCTTCCGAAATTCCACTGGAATTTCATCAGGGCCGATCGCTCTTCCCCTACTCATCTTACTAATAGCACGTATAATATACTCAACCCTAAAACACCTACATTACCCAAAGTCCCAATGTCTTTCAGAGTGTGCCAATTCACCTAGCACAATATCTCTATCTCTTTCTTCATTAAAGAGATTATGGAAGTATGTTTGCCACGTTTACTTAATGAACTTCTCTTCCACCAACACCTTCCCTTCCTCATCGTTGATGCACTTCACTTGATTCAAGTCGCAAGTCTTTCTCTCTATCTCTTTCACAAGCCTATACAATATCTTATCCCCCACCTTTGTCCCCTAGCTTGACTTACAAATGTTCAAAAGTTGTGTCACACCTCAAGCCTACACCCTAGAGTGACCGGTACTCGAGAATTATTACCGGTCCCCAAGAGAACCTTTTTCTTGAGTGACTGTTTAGCGGAAAAATACTAGAACTACTTGTCTGAAAATACTAAATGCAATAGTTATAGTTTTAGCAAAACATAAAATATGAAAATGCTGAAAATAACTCTCAAAGATTGTCTATTTATGAAATCTCTACTATTTTAAGATAGGCTTCAAGATATGACCCACAACAAGCTTAAACAACTACTAGAAGTAACTAGAGACTGGAGTCCTCCAAAAGCTAGGAGGCCTCACCAAAAGTAGATGAATGTTTGGGTGATCTTAACGGAATGCCTGTTGATGATCTTAAACACATATATCTGCATCATAAAATGATACAGGTCGAATGACATCAGTTCATTGAATACACGAGTATGTAAAAGGGATAAATGAAATAATTAACTGAACTGAAAGGCTGAAAATAACTCAACTAAATGTAAAGAAAAACATGAAATAAAAATCATTTAAAGTTTTGAAATAAAGAAAATAATATTGAGTATTGAACTGAATGTAATTATATAAAAATACTCCCTACTTTATTGTGGAGTTTATCTAACCGACAACTACTATTATTAGATTCATGATGATACGACGTCTTACCCACGTTGCCAGAGCCGCCCTATACCTTGCCTGAGTATAGGACGCAACTGAAATGACAGATCCAATAGAAATCCTTCTTGAGGCAAGTGAGAAGTCATCCGTCTTGCAGTACGATCCTCTCTACGCTGATGTCATAGGTTATGGAGTTCGAGTTACCTCAACACTTATTTCAAATTGGTGCTCAATAATACTCCCAAAGTGTGATTGTATGCTCATGTAAAGTACTCTTTGGATTGAGATAATATCTTAAAAGGCCTCTTTGAGAGGTAACTAAAGTTGTACAAAATATTTCTCAAACAGTTTAAAAACTCTTTATGCCTTTCTGAAAATAGTACTCTTTTTTATAATGTAAAAATAATACATTCGGAACCACTCAAGTTTCCTTAAACCCTTTTCAAAATAATGCTCTAAGTTTTTCTTTAAAATTCTCTTTTCTTTCCAAAATCAATGTAAGAAAATTACTAGCTCGAAACTCTTTCAATAAAACTCAATAGATAAGGTTCATATGGAACTGCATGCATGAACAATAATTCAAGAATTTCAATGCTAAGGTATCACAATCTCATAATATAGAAATTTCATAAAATTGAGGGCAACACCCTATATTAAACTTGCTATTAACTGACTCGAGATGTAGGGCGTGAAGATGAACTTAGTCCAACACCAAGAATAACCTTACATAGTTGGAAGAACAATGTTTTTGGAGAAACGTGAAAGAAATCTTGGAAGATGAAGTGTGGAGAAGAGTCTTGGATTGAAAACTTTAGGCATTTTGAAGATAATATTAAACTTGGAGCCTTTAGATCTTGAGAAATTGGAGAAATTATTTTCTTGAAGTTCTTGATCTTTGGAAGAAAGAGAATTAGGGATTTTGAGAGTTGCTATATGTATAATGATGATATTAGGTTATGAGATAGACATAAAGAAGTTAATAGAGGGTAAAAGGTCATGAATACCCTTCTGGAAATGTAAGAAGACTATAAAAATCAAAGAAAATGATCTTTTAATGAATCTGGTAGGCCAAATCAACAATCTAGAGATTCTCTCATCGAAATATTCGGTGGTTCGCCAAATAGGATTTTAGATCACCAAAATAGACAGGGACTTGGAGTTTTCAAGACATTTTGGTGAGCTAATTTGGCGATCTGCAAACCCATTCGGTGAGTGTCCAAATGAGCAGGTGTCCTTGCCAATTTTTTCAACACATACATGTTCTAGTAAATCGACCATAACTTTTTTTCCCAAACTCAAAATAAGACAAACTTGATGACGTTGGAAACAAGGCTCATAGAACTTTAATTTGATAGGTCATAGGCAACCTAAGTAATATATGATGATTGATGAGAGATATGAGCATTTGCAGTTGACGTAAGTATAATTTTATATCAAAACTCAATCAGTAAGAAAGCTTTCCACTCAACTTTGTGCTAGAAGATTCTTATTACCTTAATTTATATTCAAATCCATTCCCATACTAAATAATTAACCTTAACACCTAAGAACCATTTAGAAATCACTTGATACGACCTTATATGCAAATGAAGAATAATTCAAGTCTTAGCTTAGAAATTTTTGGGGTGTTACAATATCTCTCAGATCATTCGTCCTCGGATGATGGTTAAACTGAGCATAGAAGGGAAAATAGTTACTCTTACTATCTTTCTAACTTCTGAACTTGCCGACTAACTTAGGCAGAACTGATTCATATTGAGAGTTTTGGATGTGTATAGAACATAAGCCATGAACGATATGTGTTTGAACATTGTCACACTCTATCTTAAGCTATTTGACATGAAACAAGGGTATCTGACCACGAAGTAAGAATAGGACTAATATGTCTTAAGCGATACAATTAGTTGCTTCTAAGCCTAGCAACACCTCTAAACTATGCTGTTCTTTCTGATTACTACAATTTATTAGCTACAACTCATAGCTCCCACAAGGGTATATGACTACTCTTACAAGATCTAAGTCTAATTTCAGGCGTTGAAGCCTAACTCTAAATCACAAGGTGCTAAACATAAGGTGATTATTCTAATATAAATCACAAGATTCAGGTTCTGTGCCTCGATAAGAAATCTCATCCTAAGAATACTACTCCTTACCACTACATTCAACAAAATTTTGAATCCTAATCAAGAAGCAGCTAATGCATCATGCATTCATCCACATGTAACAACACCACATTCACGCTTATAACTATAACCACTACATGGACTCCTACTAACAAAACCTTCTAAGAATTTCTCATTCTCTCATCATCTCTACCATCTGAAATTCCATGCATTACTATCAAGAAACCGACTAACTACTCTCATCTAAATATTACTCATAGTAAAACTTCATCTTATTATTCCCTCATGTTTATAACCTTAGATGGAATAATGGAATAAACACACCATCACTATCACAATAAGAAACATCAACCTTCTCCTATCTATCATTGAACAACTAATATCATTAACATTATTATCAAAACTGAAAAAAGGATCACTGAGAGAGCTTGGAGTGAAGGATCATAGGAACAATTCATTCAAGAAATATGATATGAGAATATACATGACGTAACATTATTTTTCTATCCATTGAGGGTAAATCATGAATTCACATACTGAGCATACTATGAGACATGAGTGCTTATATGAATAGATATATATGATGAGGCTGATATTCATAACTTTATGGATTAATATTGAGATCAATGGACTAAAGTATTCGCCTCTTATTTTGGGAACTGAGGAGAGATGTGAATCTATCTAAAGTGTATAAACATAGGTCATGGACAAAATGTGATACGCGAAACATCAATACAATGCTGTAACAATTGAACCTTGAGGAATATGCTAGAATATGAATGGATAGATCTATCACTATAACTCTTTCTGAACACATCACTATCTGATTCTTAACACTTGACTTGGTTCCTCACCTTATAATCTCCTCCTTATGATCAAACTGATACTTTAAATCTATGGATCTATTCCATCATCTCTAAACTAGTCCATATTCGCTTTACTGTAATACTCGGGAAATGTTAATCTCATGGCTATTGAACTCTCTATGTGCAGGTACTAAGATTCCTTCTAGGGTTTCTTATCTGAGATACTGTTCTTAACTTTCTTCTAACTTTATAAGCATTTTTCTATAACCGGTGCTCTTATTGGCGTATATGGTTGTTTCCTCTAACTCTTATGATCTAACCTCTTCTTTTTAGTACACTAACACTCATATTATAATTTCACATTTACCTAACTGAAGGAAACTTGAACTATAATGGAAAACTCATTATCGTCTATGTATAACCCCTTCAACCAAATTCTTATGGACACAAAAAATAATGCTTACTTCAGCCTTCTCTATATTGGCAGCTGAATGATACTAACTAGGAACATATATCAAATCATATACTTAGAGTCTTATACAACCATATACTATCTCGAATACACATCTTAAGTGTTTTCTTACCTAGTGACTTAGCAACAATTTACTATTTTCATCTAAGGGTCACATACAACATGTAAGATTTGAAGAATATCACTTTCTCTGCTCATTCAATTGTAAAATACACGTACATATTAAATAGATACAGAGGAGATAGACTCCCAATATGATAAGAAGTACGGAAATTGTGGAAATAGACTCCTAATGCTATAAAGTTGCTATCCTGGAGATATCCTGACACATCACACTTGTAACATCACACGTCTTGCAAGTTAATATCTTATTTCCTCACATACGCTATGTCAACCTACTAGAGCAAATCTCAAAACTAACACTATCACTATCATAATGTTATCCCTTTTTCGCAATGTTCATCTAAAATTCAAGCTTAGTATCTAATACTGAACATGTGCATCAACACACTTCTCATATACTATACTAATTTACAACTACTAGATAAAATTGAGAAACATTAGACCACTAAAACCTCATAACAAGTAATAAATCCTTATCTTACAATCTGTTTGATTACAATCTATCATCACATTCCCTTTCACAACCTAAGTACTATTTATCCATTCGTTATACCTCCTTGCCTAGTTAAGTTCATACTCCTCTGGATATCATGGGGCTATCCCTTTAAAATAGATCAAAAGGTGTAGCCTAAATCTAACTCTGACTACTTAATCCTTCTATTCAAAATCTATACTTGGTCTTTACTAACATAATATCACATCGTCATAAACTCTTTACTTGGTTCAAGTGTACCCTAACTCATCCTAACCAACCAGTCTTTCTTTACATTCTATTATGAAAGCCAGACAATAGTCACTACTCTTTAGTCAAAACCAAAGGGACTTGACTTATCACCACATTACCTATCTTATAGATACATAACTCTAGTTACATGCCTCAATCATCCACCATTCTCACCTTTTTATTGGTTTCTACTCTACTAACTTCGTATTTTTAGATCTAAGATCATTCTACCACTTATAACTTACAAGGCGCAAATCACAATGTCTCTTGGGTGGTAACACTAAGCCTTTAGAGACATAACTTCCCCCGTAAGGATATCATCGGAAGCAAGGTTTATAGAAGAGATTTGGGGAGTACATCTTGCTTTGACTCAAACGCACGATTCATATGAATAAGGGTGCATTCTTTTGAATAACTAAACTTAAGCACACTAATGGGCTTCTCTCCGGCCCTTTTGCAATCTCTTTGCTTTCTGAAGACTTTATCCAAGAGTAACTCATCAATAAGGATCTGGGCTTTACTGTTTCTACAACTCGAATATCAAGGGTAATCAAGCAGATTTAAGAAAAACATGAGTTTAAATAAGTTTCTTATGACACATCTCTATTGTATGATATGGAGTATGAAAGAATGGAAAACATCTCCTAAATGCTATGTAGCCTCCTGATTATAAGTGTGGTGCACAACACACTCATAAGTAAAACTCTACTAGAGATGAATTCATAGACACACTAAGAAACTTGAATATGCTCTAATATCAAGTTTGTCACGCCCAGAGTCTACACCCTATACGTGACCAGCACTCGAGAATCCTTAATTGTCCTCAAGCAAACCCTTGGCCTGGTTGGATGTTTGCGCAAGACTTACTCAAGCATTATTAAGTTTAAAACACTGAATGTGATATTAGAACTAATTGTCTGAAAATACTGAATACAATAGATATAGTTTTACCAAAACATAAAAAAAGAAAATACTGAAAATAACTCTTAAAGACTGCATATCTATGGAGTCTCTATTGCTTTAAGATAAGTGTTGGGACAAAACCATGATAACCTTAAACAACTACTAGAAGTAACTAAAGACGAGAGTCCTCCGAAAGCTAGGAGGCCTCACTAAAAGCTGACGAATGACCGGATGATCTCAACGAAACTCCTATTGATGATCCTGAACACCCATATCAGTATCATAAGATGATGCAAATTAAATGACATTAGTACATTGAATACACGAGTATTTAATAGGTATGAATAAAACAACAAACTGGATTGAAAGGCTAAAAATAGTTCAACTGAATGTATAGGAAAACCTCAAATAAAAATTATTTTAAGCATCAAAATAAAGTAAATGATATTAAGTACTGAACTGGATGTAATTATATAAAAATGCTCTTTACTTTATTGGAGAGTTTCTCTAACCAACAACCATCACTATAAGTTTCATTATGATACAACGTCTTACCCACATTGTCAGAGTCAACCTATACCTTGCAGTAGTATAGGACATAATTGAATTGATGGATCCACTAAAAATCCTTCTTGAGGTACGTGAGGAGTCACCCATCTTGAAGTACGATCCTATATGATGGTGGCGGTGTAGGTTATGGAGTTCAAGTTACCTTAACTCTTATCCCAAATTGATGCTGAATACTACTCCAAAAAATGTGATTGTATGCTCATGTAAAGTACTCTCTGGGTTGAGATAATTTCTCAAAAGGCATCTTTGAGAGGTTACTGAAGTTGTACTAAATATTTCTGAAACACTCTTGAAAACTCTTTACACCTTTCTAAAATTAGTACTCTCTTTTTCAATGTAAAAAATAATGCGGTATGAACCACTCAAGTTTCCTTAAACCCTTTTTAAAATAATGCTCTAAACTTTTTTTTAAACTTGCTTTACTTTCCAAATTAATGTAAGGAAATTACTAGCTCGAAATAATTTCAGGAAAACTCAATAAATAAGGTTCATGTGGAACTACAAGCATGAACAATAATTCAAAATTTTCAATGCATAAGATATCACAATCTCATAATATAGAAATTTCATAAAATTGGGCAACACCATAGATTCAACTTTCTATTGACTAAATTGAGATGTAGTGTGTGAGAGCGAACTTAGTCCAACACTATGAGTAGCCTTACATACTTGGAAGAATAATGTTCTTGGAGAAACTTAAAGAAAATCTTAGAAGATGAAGTGTGGAGAAGAGGCTTATATTGAAACCTTAGGTATTTTGAAGAGAATCTTGAACATGGGACCTTTAGATTTTGAAAAATTGGAGAAATTCTTTTCTTGGAGTTCTTAATCTTTGGAAGAAGGATAATTAGGAATTTTGAGAGTTTCTATACGTCTAGTGATGATATTAGGTTATAAGATGGACTTAGGAAAGTTAATTGAGGGTAAAAGGTCAAGAATACCCTTCTGGGAATGTAGGAAGATCATAAAAATCAACGAAAATGGCCTTTTAATGAATCCCATCGGCCAAATCAGCGATCTGGAGGTCCCCTCACCGAAATATTTGGCGGTTCGCTCAATAAGGCTTTAGATCGGCAAAATAGACAGAGACTTAAGGTTTTCAGAAAGTTTCAGCGAGTTATTTCAGTGTTTTGCCAACCCATTCGGTGAGTCGCCAACTGAGAAGGTGTCTTCGCTGAATTTCTCAATCCGAACATGTTCCAATAAAATGACCATAACGTTTTATTGTGATCTCGATATAAGGTAAACTTGGTGGCTTTGGAAAGAGGACTCATATACCATTAATTTTATAGGAGTAGACACCTAATTCATTATATGATGAGAGCTATAAGCATTTGAAGTTGACCTAAGTGGAATCTTATATAAAAGCTCTATCGGTAAGGAAGCTTTCAACTCAACTTTGTGCTAGGGGATTCTTATGACCTTAATTCATATCCAAATCCATTCCCACACTAAATAATTAACCATAACACATAAGAACCATTTAGGAATCACCTTATACGACCTTGTACGCAAATGAAGAATGGTTCGAGTCTTAGCTTCGAAATTTTTGAGGTGTTACAAGTTGTATCTTGGTTGCCATAACTGCAAACCTTGCTTCTGTCTTCGTCATCTTATATATTTTCTATAGTGCCCGCCTCTCTTCCTCATCCATGCACTCCAACCACATAGTATACACAACTTTCTTTGCTCTCACTTTGCCTTGGACTTCCATTCCACCACCATTGTCCTGGATGAACATCAAAGTTCCCCCTCGATATCCCTAGTACCTCTGTAGCAGCTTCCCTAATGCAACTAGCAGTCTTATCTCACATGTTTGTCACATCTTCTCTACTACTCCATGCCCCCATACTAATCAACTTCTCCCCCATCTCTCGAGAAATCGCAGGGCAAGCATCCCTATCTAATCCTCGATCGTCATAAAAAGTCTTCTTCCTCCTATACCTTTTAATCTCCAAGTCCATCACCGAAAGCCTATTTTGGAAAGTAAAATTCTCACTCGAAATAACATTGTAATCCTTACAGAGGCCTCTATTACTCTTCTGAAAGAGTAGGTAATCTATCTGAGTCTTAATTACCGTGCTATGAAAGGTAAGCAAGTGATTTTTCCTCTTCGAAAAGAACGAGCAATTACCAACTCAAATGCTTTAGCAAAATCTAGAAATGACGCTCCACCTCCGTATAATATAAATAATTTAAAAAAGTAAAAATCAAAACAAACATTATATATACCTAAATATATAACTTATCAAAACAAACATTCTTATTTAGGATTATATAACAATTTCCTTTTACACACCCCTTAAGAAATTATAAATAAGAAGAACAGTGTTACTAATTTACTCCTTAAGAAATTGTTTTGAAACTATACAAACTTGTTTACACTTTCAAGAAAAAAAAGAATTAATCGTAAAGGTAAATGAGAAAATTTGAATGAATTCAATCGTGATTTTGTAAATTGACAAGTAATTTGGAATAACTATATTTTATAGTAAGGTGGACAACTAATATGTGACAGATGGAGTGTTAGTTAAAGGGATTTCAAAAGGAAAAAAAATAGGGGCAGTGTGTTCCAATTTGTGGTCAAAAGTAATAATAGGGACACTTTTTTTATCAGAATCTTAACGGGAAGGACATTTTTAGACCAAACTGTTAATATAGGGACATTTCTGTTCAATTTCACATAGTTTGATGAGATTTTATTTTACCAATCTTAATTTTGTTATTTTTTGGTGCAATAGAAGAAACATTTCTTTTCTTTTCTAGACAATTTACTAGTAGCTATTAATTAAAATATTTCACCTTAAAAAATCAACTTTTACAAGAGCTTAAATAAAGTTAGATGCTTACAAAATAAATATAATGAATAATGCTATTGATTTGGTATCGAAGTTTATTTTATAGAAAAGATGTATAGTTATAATATATTTAAGCTAAAATTGATCATATAATATTTTTCTTTAGCTTGAGTAGTTATGAATTTTTTTATTTTTTTTATGGGACAACCAAAGTCACAAAATAGCACAAAGTAGTAGTAAACAAAATAAAACGTTGAAATGAAATTGTATAGACAAAGTAAATAAAATAAAATTAGAGATAACCTTAATAATAAGTAGAAATAGACGATCAAAAGTTACAATGCTACTAAAGCGAAGAAGGAGAAGATGTGTATTTGTGTGTATTTATAATGAGTTAACTTTCAACACTAGTTGTTACTTGTTATATGCAATATACATTAAATATAGTATATCTAATAATAATTTTTTTATTTTCCATCCGATGTCCGGTATCCATATTGAAGCCTGACTAAATCTGAATTTAACAAATTTGCCTCGTCAGTCGCCACAAATTATAGTGTACTATGACAATTATCTAACCTCCATAATAATATTGCCACAAAATTTTTTATATCATGGGGGTTTGAACAAAACGTCACAAAACAAATTAATAGTGAAAATTCTTAAAGTTTCACAAATAAATCGCCATAATTTAAGCATCTTCTAATAGTATATAGGAGCCAAACCTATTATATATACTCTTTAGGAAATTCATGAAGAAGTAGTCGTATAGATGATCCAACTAAGATTACTAGCTAATTAAACCTTCAAAATCACACAAATCCTGCTTAAGTAGAAGCCAAACCTAAAACTAATAGAGTACTCCTTATAATATATATATATATATATGCGCACGCGCGTGTTTCCAAAACTCGAGTCAGTATTAGAGTCCTAGGTCCGGAGTCTGTATTAGAGTCCTGACTAACTTTGAATCGTGCACTGTAGAGCCCATTCGGGAGTGGCGCTCCCAATAAGATTTTTTCTCTATACTCAAGATTGAAACTCGAGACCTCTAGTTAAGGGTGGAGCAGTCTCACCATTGCACCACAACACATGTAACACCATCACATAAGCTTAAGCTAGCTAATAGTCCAAATGTCCAACAAAGATAACTTTTATTGGAAATTAAAATTACACAATTTCACAATCTATGAACTTCAACAGGCTATTGTGTTTTTATTTATCCTATGACTCGAAACCTCAATTCATCACCTCACTTTATATATATATATTTTTTTATTTTTTTTTAATTTTTTTTATAATTATTTTTTATTTATTTATTTTTTTGTTGATTAAAGTGTACGTATGATAAGTTGCAATTCGTTTACGTATCACTACGTACAGTACCAAACATTATATGAGTCCTTCATACGTAGTTTAATTTAACATTTGAAGAGTAAAATTAAAGTAGAAAATTTGCGGTATGTTTGAGAATATTTTGGATTTTCTTGAAGGTAAGTGTCAAACAAAATATGAATATTGTTATATTTCAAGTGAGTAGCTTAATTTGTAACGCGTTCACCCACTTTGCACAAAATCAAGAGTAGGGAGAAAGTTATTTCAAACTTCTCACGACTCAATTTTCCTTTATTGACATTTTTTTTTTCATTATTTGACAATTTACTAGTAGCTATTAATTAAAATGTTTTTGACCTTAAAATCAACTATTACAAGAGCTTAAATAAAGTTAAAATGTATACAATAACAAATCTAATGAATATGACTATGATTTAGTATCTTAAGTATTTTTTTTTTAAAGTTCATATATATAAATATGATATATTTCAGCCAAACATATCAATTATATATATAAAAAAATCTTAGCTTGAATTGTTATGAAATTTAATTTTTTGTGATGTTTAACAATCAAAATCCCTAAATAACACAAATATCTAATACAAAAAGAAGTAATATATAAAAATAAAACATTGAAGTGAAATTGGGTATTAGACAAAGTAAAAGATATATTTAAAGATTACCTTAATAATAAAAAATAAAGGATCAAAAGTTACAATCCTATTAAAATGAAGAAGAAGAAGGATGTGTTTTTGTGCGCATATATAATGAGTTAACTTTCAACATTAGTTGTTATATATCATATTATTTAAATATAATAATATTTAATTTTCAAAAATAAAAATTTGCGGGAGTCACCACATATTATACTTAACAGTGGCGATTTTCTAATCTTCATAATAAAATTATCATAAGAAGATTTATATCGTGGGATTTAGAACAAATGTCACAAAATGACTTAGAGCCTGTTTGACATTGCTTTAGAAAAGAAAGAAATTTGTGTTTGACTAATTCGTTTGAAATTTGTTTTTTTATAAGCAAATTGTGTTTGACTAATCTTTTTAAAAAAGTATTTTTGAGAATCAAATTACGATAAATGACATGTATTTATATACTTTTAATATTAAGATTATTTTATAGGGAGAAACTAGTTTAAACGTCTATTACAAAAAAAATAAAAAAAAATAAAAATATTCAGATTCAAATTTTCAATTAATATTATACATTATTGGAGGGTTGAAATCTTTAATTGTTGTTTGTTTCTTTTTTCTAATCTTGAAAAAATATTGATGTTATCTTATTTTTTTTCCAATTTTGCAAAAATATTGATGTTATCTTTTTTTTTTTTTTCCATTTTCGCAAAATAATACATAAAATAATTAAAATAATAATAGTAATACATAAACGTAAAATTATATATATATATATATATATATATATATATATATATATATGAAAGAGATATTTTAAGTTTGAAAAAAATAATTTTCTGAAGTTTTTCCCAACAATAGAAAAACTACTTCTGCTTTTATTTAAAAATAGTTTTACAGGTTTGCCAAACCCCTAATTTTTTTTTAAAATATATATTTTTTCTCAAAGTAAGTGTTTCTGGGATCCCAATAACAAGAAATTTTTTATTGTGGTTGAGGCACAACCAACAATAGTTGTGTGAGGGCACCCTTTCTTTTTGACAAGTGTTTTTGTGAGCCCTTTTCTTGTTGTGACACACTCTCTCTCACTTCCATTTTCTCAAAATTTAGTCTTTTCTTTATCTGCATTTTTTTTCTTTTGCAAAACCCTTTTTCTCTTTTATCTTTGCACCCTTTTTTAATCAATGTTTCTATAGTTTTATTTTTAAGTCCTACCTCTTGGTGCAAACAAAATATATTCATACTACTATTATCTCATGCTTTCACAAATTTATTTGGTTGACTCTTTTTTTCTATTAATTCTTGTAACACACAAGGAAAAAATGAATCTATAAAAGTTTGGTTTCACATTTTAAAACGCTTAACATAAAGAAAATTTAAAAAGAAAATCTTGAACAAGAAACACAAAATTAATATTAGCAATAATTAATGGATACATGCCACAAAAGTAGAGAATTTAACAAATATGGAAAATAAAAGATAACTGAGTGCTTGATATCATTAATACATTATTATTAATACAAAACATTCAAATACATTAAGTGGTTATAGAATAAACAAAAATAAAACATATTTGATATTTAAGAATTGGATGGTTAAAATTGAAAATCTCAAAAATAAATTAATGACTAAAATTTATATAATTAAAATTAAATTGTGGATTTAAGTGTAATAAATTATACCGATTGAATTTTAGTAGCTCAATTGGTTGATTACACTGAAGAAAGCCGAAGATTTTTTGGCAAAATTAAAGGAAATGACTAAAATTTATATAATTAAAATTAAATTGTGGATTTAATGTAATAAATTATACCGATTGAATTTTAGTAGCTCAATTGGTTGATTATATGAATTTTTACTTTTTTTGGTGAGAGTTCAATTTATTATTTTTAGTTTCACTATTTAAAAAAAATTAATTTAATTTTTTGTGACATATTACTTTAATTTTTCATCAAATTAATGATATATATATTCTTTCTATTAAAATAGAATTACATTAAGAATTGACAAGCGAAAAAAAGAAAATACAAGTAAGAAAGAAAAAAGTAAAAGAAAAAATTAAAATTGGAAGAGAAAAAGTAAGAAAATGAAGTACAATATGGGCCCCACGGTATACAAATGACAGCCCAAAAAGACCTCACACAATTGACACTATGTGTGCCTCACACATAATAAAAAATTTTCAAATACCAAATAGGCTTTTAATAGAGAGTGTTTTTAAAACTTCCATAAATTGAGCATTTTCTCGTAGAATAGGAGCCAAACCTCTTGTAGATAGACTATTTAGGAAGTTCATGAAGTAGTTCCACAGATCATCCAACTAAGGCTAGCTACTTAGGCCTTCAAAATCACCCAAATCCTACTCAATTAGGAGCCAAACCTATAACTAATAGACTCCACACACACACACACACACACACACACATATATATATATATATATAGAAAGAGAGAGAGAGCCTTATTTAATAGACATATTATATACAAATAGATAGATCCTTATATATAATAAAATAAAAAGTTACTAATAAATAGATGTTTGACTAGAGAATCCAACTAAGTTTACTAGGCTTTCCAAATCATATAACTCCTCTATGTAGCCATCACATAAGCTTAAGCTAGCTAATAGTTCAAATGTCCAACAAAAGACAACTTTTATTGGAAATTAATTAAAATTACATAATTTAACAATCTATGAATTTCAATAGTCTATTGTGTTTTTATTTATCCAACATATGAATCGAAACCTCAATTTATCAGTTGGGACCAAAGGTTTTTAATTATATATATCAGTTGAACAAATCACCTTGCCTTATATTCATTTTTATTGATTAAAACATAAATATCAATTATACAAATCACCTCGCCTTATATTCATTTTTATTGATTAAAACATAAATATTAGTTGAACAAATCACCTCGCCTTGTTGATACGCTCAAATAAAGAGCCCAATTTGTAGGTTGGGGTCGATTCCACTAGGAATATGGTTCAAACTTAAACTTAACTCACTATTATATCCGTTTAGTCAAACTATTTTCGAAACAAGTAATTAAAGAGGGGGGGGGGGGGGTTTGTAAGCAAATAACCGATTGTTGTTTAAGTAACAAGTGAGCAGGATTCAAACCTTAAGTTATCAATATGAGAGAAAAACTAGGGTGTATGTGTTCCCCATAAGCTCTTAATGTAGTAATCATAATAATGGTAATCTTTTCATAGTGTTTTACATGCAAAGTTGGTAAGATAGGTATCCCTAGGTGATTGGTCCTCCAAATAGGGAATTTCACTACGCACCTTGGTCTGGTTACGAGTGTATACTTTACTAACCCTTACCTTTACCTCAAATTAGACATCACATCAATGTATGACTTAGTTTTCACCCTCGCACCAATTGACATTAGACTATTAGATAGAATCCACTAAATCTTTGTTGTTAATTATTTTCTCATTAACTACCTCCTTGGTCCGACAAGTAGCAACAAGGCGAGTTCTAACGTTGGCCACCGTTAAAAAGACTTCTAAGCAAAAGAATTACCAATACATGCATAAACACTATTCAAGAATTACTTAATTATTATTCATACTTTGTTAATTGCTCATGGTTCCCACAACCGTAGTTGTGGATTAGAACACAATTCATGTTTTGATAAAGATAATTTATGAACTTACGATTAGAGTAGAAGAAATCCAAAATCTCCAATTGAATTTCAAAGTCAAAATCTTGTAAAACGAAATTCGGAAATCAAATTGCTAAAGTTGCAAGTCAATTCCACCAAATACCAAGAACTAAAAGTAAACAATAATGTCTTACCCCCAAAAACGAGGTTTACATACCCTATTTATAGAAAAACATGTCCTAAACAAAAAGGAAACAAAATAAAGAAATAAACTTCTGGAATGCGGCATTAATCGACGACTCGACCTACGGACCGTGGGTTGACCTATGGTTCGTAGGTCCCCTTCTGTTGGTCAACACTTAGAACTTTTCAGCAGGACCTGGAACCTTCACTCTCAGATCATCAACGACGGACGTGCAAGACGGTTCGTGGGTCCTCTTCCGTGGCTCCACACTTAGGATTTTTCATCAGGTACTGGAACTTCAACTCTTTGAACACATTCGATGGATGTGAAGGACGACCCGTGGGTCGACCTACGGTCCGTTAGTCACTTCGTAGTTCCATACTTGGTAAGAATTCCTTGATGATCCATCCACGCCTACCCAACGACGGTCCGTAGACCACTTTCGTGGGTGGAACCTTCTGCATACTTTCAACTGTCATCTCACTCAACCGCGTCCAAGGCTATTTCCTGAAAACATAACACATAAAACATTATTTCTAATACAAAATGGCCCTAGACACACACAACTCTTAAGTGAAATGTATAAAGAATACCGTAAACTCACGGTATATCAACACCCGCAACTTAAACTTATTGTTTGTCCTCAAGCGACACACTAACACTCTAAACGACACTTGTGTAGAAGCAAACATTCAAAATCAAGCAATCACATTGCCTTTTCAATCCATCCTATTTCCTTAGTGCAAATCTCTTCATTTAGACTCAACAAGCTAACTCATACATATCAAAACATGACATACATCGACCAACATACATCACAACATACACTGTAACGACCCTTTCAAAAGGATACTACCACTTAAGCAAGAAAACTACTTAAATACTTGTGACATTTTAAAGAGATTTACTATGGCCATATTGATTATAGTTTAGTAGAGGGATTAGGTTCATAAAGGAAAAAAATAGATAAGGATGTGCATCTTGTCCATTTAAACATTTATGTGATGTCAAAATTGATATGGCACGAAATTTCAACTTATGACGGAAAAACCCTCCCAAAAATAATTTAAGCAAATAACCGATGAGCTTTTCATGCATATATTATCTTCACACTTAAGGATGAAATAACAAGAATATTACCCATTTTCGAGTATCGAAATCAGCCCGTTCATGCTTCACACAAATATTCAAAACAAATAGTAAATTTAGTATATTGCAATACTTGGGCTTACACACCCCAAAAGAACAAAACATATAGCCGTACTGATTTTACAACGCATGGTGATATGATCACATTAGTCCTCAAAATTTCATGTAAATATACAATACATAGATCATGTACAGGTCCCAAGGTTTATACAAAATATAGATGCCTATATATAAATGTGATCTTCCTTAAGGCTCTCAAAATTTCCATCTCCAATGGCCAGCTTCATGCATCCACTCGATCATTCCCCTACGATAGAAGCAACTATCGCTAAGCATATAGCTTAGTGGTGCAAAACTATAGGTTCGGAGCCATTAGATTCACCAAGTTAACTTCCTCAAGTCATGGGAAAAATACTCGAACATAATAAATAAATCAAGTAAACAATATATATAGAGTATCAAGTTCGATATTTAAAGTTCCAAATGTCAAGAACGCTCATAGCACAAATTTCCAAGAGATTCAATAACAAGGCTCGGCCAATATGTACATCATGTCTTCACACCAAGCACAAGCAAATATCAAGAAGGGTCAAAGCCCAATAATTAAGAGAATCAAGAACCATATTAAAAATGGCTTTCTAGTTCGTACTTAAAAATGGACAACTTCCATTCTTAAGACGGACTAAAAATCTAGAGTCAAGATGGCAAATGATCTGAATCAAGAGGCATGCCAATAGTGACAAAGTCATAGCCACAAGAAGGACAAGGTCCCAACAAGAGTGCCAAGTGATCAAACAATCCGTACAAGTGGGCGAGTTACACAAGCATCTTTAACGCCTTAAAAGATACCAACACAACAATGCAAAGTGACAAGAGGTAACCAAGGTACCAAGATCAAATTTCAGCAGTTAAAAGAGTGCAAGTACAAGTTTATACAAAACCTCAGTGCTTTAGCAAAGAAACAGTCCAACACAACTTCAAGAGTTCAAACCGTAGACCAACCAATGTATCAAGGTCCTCAACTTGTTCACGAGTATATACAACCTTTAAAATACAATTAAATAACTTCTTTAATCCCTAGAAGATCAATAATATTGATGTAAAACGGGATTATCATCACAAGTAAGATTAGCCTGTACAAACACAACTATGCTGCCAAAACAGTGATTCTGGCCAGCCTAGTACCTCATGTCGCAACTTAGATTTGAAAAGGAAAACGGCAAAACTAGACTTTATAACCTTCATTAAAGAAGTAGCTATATCTCTTAAGGTTGCAAACAAACAAGAATCACCGCAAAATACATTTTGTACAAATAGATATATTCAAAACACTAACAGCTGATCATCCAGGATTTAAATTTCCGAAATCTGGGCAGAACTTGCCCTATGTTGCGTCCCATATTTCGAATCCATAAAAGCTAAATCAGAGTTTTACATAAACACAAGAGTTGTAGGTCTTCGAATTAGCTTTCCAAATCATATTTATTCACTGTAAACTAAGTTCTATAGCGAGGGATATGCATAAAATACCAAACACTACCTATCTCAGAAACAGATTTTGTCACTTACCAACAAGAAGTGTGTGTTCTTGAATTCCAGACAAAAAGGGCCAAGTTTTTTTTTGTGATTTTGAAGAATAATATGTTTAGCTAATGTTCTTAGACTTGAGGGAAATGAATTTAATTGAAGGAGGTGTGAAAATATATAGTTACAAAGGTGATACTTATCACCTGTACATATGTCACCAAAAGGGGCTGCCCAAACAAAATGTTGGCTGCCCAAAAAGCATACATATATACCTATATGTATATCCCTCACCTTCCTTTTAAAGTTATACATAATTCTAATTAGGATATTACCTAAACACCCCATCACAATCCCTTAAATTACTGTTAAGCAAGTTTAACAATTATCACAACATTTCAAGTTCTCTAAATGAGAATAAAACATATTGTAGTAATTACGCAATGGTAAATCGACATGCGACTCTAGGTTAATATTTAGGGGTGTTACAACTCTCTCCCCCTTAAATAAATTTCGTCTCGAAATTTACCTTACACTAGTCCCGGAATAAGTGCAGATACTGGGTCCTCATGTTTTCTTCTCTTTCCCAGGTAGCTTCTTTTCCCGAATGGTTCCTCCAAAGTACCTTTACTAAGGGAATTCTCTTATTTCTAAGTTTCTTCACTTCCCGAGCTTGAATTAAAATAGGTTCTTCATTATACGTCAAGTCAGGATTAACCTCAATAGATTCAACTGGAAGAACATGCGATGGATCAGAACGATATCTTCTGAGCATAGAAACATGAAAGACATTGTGGATCTTCTCCAACTCCGGTGGCAAAGCTAATTTATATGCAACTGGTCCAACCCTTTCAAGTATCTCATAAGGTCCAATAAATCGGGGACTAAATTTTCCATTTTGGCCAAATCTCATAATTTTTTTCCATGGAGACACCTTTAGGAATACTTTATCTCCCACTTGATATTCAATGTCCCGCCTTTTAAGATCAGCATACGACTTTTGTCTATCCGAAGAAATCTTTAGATGATCCTTGATAAGTTTTACCTTGTCCTCTGTTTGTTGCACAATTTCAGGACCAACAAGCTTTCTGTCATCAACTTCACTCCAACAAAGAGGGGTCCGACATTTCCTTCTGTAAAGGGCTTCATAGGGAGGCATTCCAATACTCGATTGGTAGCTATTATTATAAGCAAATTCTATCAAAGCCAAGTGTTTGTCCCAACTACCCTCAAACTCCATAATGTAGGCTCGAAGCATATCCTCCAAAATTTGTATCATTCTTTCCGACTGGCCATCCGTCTGAGGATGGAACGAAGTGCTAAGTTTCAACTTAGTACCCAAAGCTTCCTGCAAGCTACCCTAAAGTCTAGATGTAAACCTTGGGTCTCAATCAGATACAATAGACACAGGGATCTCATGTAGTCTTACAATCTCATTAATGTACAATTCAGCTAAACGCTCAAGCGAGTAATCCATCTTGATTGCTAAGAAGTGAGCACTCTTGGTTAGCCTATCCACAATCACCCATATTGCATCATGGTTTCTCTGAGTGCGAGGAAGTCCAGAAACAAAGTCCATAGTTATTCTCTCCCATTTCCATTTCGGCATCGACAAGGGCTGTAGTAAACCAACTGGGACCTGATGTTCTGCCTTTACTTGTTGACAAACCAAACATTTAGAAATGAACTCCGCAATGTCTCTCTTCATACCATTCCACCAATAATGTTCTTTGATGGTCAGATACATCTTTGTACCTCCAGGATGCATTGCATATGGTGAAGTATGTGCTTCATTCAATATTTTTTTCCTCAAGTTGTCATCATTAGGGACGCATAACCTGTTCTGGTAAAATAAGACACCATCCTCTGTTAATGTAAAATCAAGCTTTTCCCCATTTTGAACTTCTCTGGTCAATTTTACAAGTTTCTCATCTATCTTTTGTGCTTCCTTCACCTGTTCATGTAATATTGGCTTTACTTGCAAATTAGCAATAACTAAACCATTTGAATCAGGTGTAAAACAAACATTCATGGCTCTTAATTCAAGAAGCAAGGGTAAAAGACTCAAGGAAATGCTTGCGAAAGATTTTCGACTTAAGGCATCGGCAACTACATTGGTTTTACCTGGATGATAATCAATTGTGCAGTCATAATCCTTGATGAGGTCAAGCCATCTACGTTGTCGAAGGTTTAGCTCCTTCTGAGTACCCAAGTACTTTAAGATCTTGTGATTAGTAAATATATGACATTTCTCTCCATACAAATAATGCCGCCATATTTTTAAAGCAAACACCACAGCAGCAAGTTCAAGATCATGGGTAGGATAATTCAATTCATGCGGTTTTAATTTCCGAGAGGCATAAGAAATAACCTTCCCTTCTTGCATCAAAACGCATCCGAGACCATTGTGAGAAGCATCACTGTATACTACATACTCTTTCCCTTCAATTGGTAGAGTAAGTATAGGCGCTTGAGTCCACAAGGATTTGAGAGTTTCAAAGCTCTCTTGGCATTTGCCATCCCAAATAAACTTTACTTCCTTTTGCAAAAGTTTAGTCAAAGGAGAGGTGATAATGGAAAAGCCTTTCACAAATCTTATGTAGTATCCTGCTAAGCCTAAGAAACTTCTTACCTCGGTTGGACTTTTGGGAGGTCTCCATTCAACAACTGCTTGTATCTTACTAGGACCCACCTTCACGCCTTCAACTGATACAACATGTCCTAGAAATGTCACTTCATCAAGCCAAAATTCACACTTGGAAAGTTTAGCATAAAGTTCCTTCTCCTTCAACATTTGCAAAATAATCTGGAGGTGTTTATCATGGTCTTCACTACTTCTGGAAAATATTAAAATATCATCTATAAAAACAACCACAAACTGATCAAGATAAGGCTTGAATACTCGATTAATTAGATCCATGAATACCGCAGGAGCATTTGTCAATCCGAATGGCATCACCAAAAATTCATAATGTCCATACTGAGTTCTAAAAGCAGTTTTAGGAATATCTTCCTCTCTAACACACAGTTGGTGATATCCAAACCTTAAATCAATCTTTGAGAATACTTTAGCACCCTTCAGTTGGTCAAACAAATCATCGATCCTTGGTATCAGATATCTATTTTTGATTGTTATTTTGTTCAATTGTCTATAGTCAATGCAAAACCTAAGAGTGCCATCTTTCTTCTTGACGAACAAAACAGGGGCTCCCCAAGGAGAAACACTAGGTCGAATAAAACCTTTCTCAAGAAATTCTTGCAATTGAGCTTTCAATTCTCGTAATTCTGTCGGAGCCATTCTATAAGAAGTGATAGAAATAGGGTTAGATCCAGGAATAAGCTCGATTGGAAATTCAACCTCTCTTTCCGGGGGCAATCCAGGAAGGTTTTCTGGGAAGACTTCTGGAAAATCACATACAACAGGTATATCCTTGATACAAGGACTCTCCGACCGTGTATCAACTATGTGAGCAAGGAATGCCCCACATCCTTGATGCATCAATTTTCTTGCCAAGGCCGCAGAAATAATACTAGTTGTCAACGATCTTTCACCTTGTACAATGATGTGTGAAAATGTCGGATCTTTAAAAGTCACATGCTTTGATCTACAATCTACCACTGCATGATATTTATGAAGCCAATCCATCCCGATAATAACATCAAAATCCTTGAAGGGCATTTCAATCAAATCAACAGGGAAGACCAGGCTTTGAATCACGAAGGGACAATCACGATAAATTCGATTACAAACAACCTGATAACCCAAAGGACTTTCAACCAGCACATCATAATTAAGTTTCACAGATTTCACATTTTCAGGAAGAACAAGTGATGAACAAATATATGAATGTGTAGAACCTGGATCATTCAATGTAAACACATATAAGCCAAATAAGTGAAATTTACCGACAACCACGTCTTGTCCATCTTGATCATCCCTCTGCCTCATAGCATAAACACGTGCAATAGCCCTTTGTCCACTAGCTTGATTAGCTCCACTTGTACCTGTTGCTTGGGTGTTTTTAGGTCTTGCACCTCTATTAGTTTGAGGAGGATTAATAGAAGGCTTATGAACTGAGCCTTCAGTTCTCAAGGAAGGAGCATTATTAGGATTAGGACAATCCTTCACTTTATGATCAAAGCTCCCACAATTGAAACATGCACCAAAAGCTCTCCTGCAAGTACTACAGTGATTCTTTCCACATTGAGGACAAGTGGGAACGCAAGGCTTACCTTGGCCATAATTTGGCGTGCTAGCTGTAGAAAAATCTGATCTGCTTTGCTTTTGTTGCAGTGGCCTGTTATCACTACTAGCCTTAGAGTTATCAAACCTTCCCCTTTTTGATGGCCCCTCAAAATTGGTTCTAGGCTTTCGGAATTTGCTTTCATTTCTACTAGCTTCTTCTTTATCAAGTCGCTCCTAAGTAAAAGCAGTAGACACTAACTTACAAAAGTTCTCATGTTGCAAGATCGCCAAATTCTTTCTAATGGAATCATTTAAACCATCTTCAAATTTCCTGCACTTGTCTTTTTCCTCTTTAATAATACCTCCAGCATAACGAGAGAGCCTTAGAAACTTCTGTTGGTACTCATCAATAGACATACCTCGTTGCCTTAAATTCAAAAACTCCTTTCTCTTTGCACCGCAATAAGCAGGTGGTACATATTTCATACGAAATTCCCTAAGAAAATCATCCCAAGTAAGAACATGAGGTTTTACCTTGGCATTTGGAACACTTACCCACCAATCGTAAGCATCCTTATGTAATAGTGAAATAGCATACTTAAATTTGGCAACATCAGAATATTCCAACTGCCCAAACACCCTCTCCATACGCTCCAGCCATTGTTCAACATCAGTGGGATCAACGGTGCTTTCAAACTCCACTCCACCCATTTTTCTCATTTTCTCAAAGTCAATCACGTTGGGATCATGCATCGCTTCAGCCATGTGGTGGAAGAATTCAGCCATTTATGGAAAATGAGGATTCATGGCTTGAGTACCACGACTCATCTGAGGATGTGAACCCGCTCTTACACCCTGATGGTTTCCCACTTCAGACCCACTAGTGTGGGGAACATATTGATTCGAGAAAGGTTCTCCAACCTCTTCTAGTGCATGAGGTTGGGGCAAAGAGTTACCCGACCCTTCACGATCAGCTTCCATTGGTCGGTCAGAAGAAGAGGCCATAACTTAATCCTTCAAAAGGGAAGATCACATTGCGTTAGGGACATGTACATCATGCATGTGCACTCTACATGCGATAAAAAAATATTATAAACCATGTAAGTGAACAAATAATCCAAATAGAACCTTTTTCAAATGCGAACAAGTATACAAGTAAGTCACAACAAAAGTCCTAGAACCACTAACCTAGGCTCTGATACCAACACTTGTAACGACCCTTTCGAAAGGATACTACAACTTAGGCAAGAAAACTACTTAAATACTTGTGACATTTAAAAGAGATTTACTATGGCCATACTGATTATAGTTTAGTAGAGGGATTAGGTTCATAAAGGAAAAAAAATAGATAAGGATGTGCATCTTGTCCATTTAAACATTTATGTGATGACAAAATTGATATGACACGAAATTTCAACTTATGACGAAAAAACCCTCCCAAAAATAATTTAAGCAAATAACCGATGAGCTTTTCATGCATATATTATCTTCACACTTAAGGATGAAATAACAAGAATATTACCCATTTTCGAGTACCGAAATCAGCCCGTTCATGCTTCACACAAATATTCAAAACAAATAGTAAATTTAGTATATTGCAATACTTGGGCTTACACACCCCAAAAGAACAAAACATATAGCCGTACTGATTTTACAACGCATGGTGACATGATCACATTAGTCCTCAAAATTTCATGTAAATATACAACACATAGATCATGTACAGGTCCCAAGGTTTATACAAAATATAGATGCCTATATATAAATGTGATCTTCCTTAAGGCTCTCAAAATTTCCATCTCCAATGGCCAGCTTCATGCATCCACTCGATCATTCCCCTACGATAGAAACAACTATCGCTAAGCATATAGCTTAGTGGTGCAAAACTATAGGTTCGGAGCCATTAGATTCACCAAGTTAACTTCCTCAAGTCATGGGAAAAATACTCGAACATAATAAATAAATCAAGTAAACAATATATATAGAGTATCAAGTTCGATATTTAAAGTTCCAAATGTCAAGAACGCTCATAGCAAAAATTTCCAAGAGATTCAATAATAAGGCTCGGCCAATATGTACATCATGTCTTCACACCAAGCACAAACAAGTATCAAGAAGGGTCAAAGCCCAATAATCAAGAGAATCAAGAACCATATTAAAAATGGCTTTCTAGTTCGTACTTAAAAATGGACAACTTCCATTCTTAAGACGGACTAAAAATCCAGAGTCAAGATGGCAAATGATCTGAATCAAGAGGCATGCAAATAATGACAAAGTCACAGCCACAAGAAGGACAAGGTCCCAACATGAGTGCCAAGTGATCAAACAATCCGTACAAGTTGGCGAAGGATACCAACACAATAATGCAAAGTGACAAGAGGTAACCAAGGTACGAAGATCAAATTTCAGCAGTTAAAAGAGTGCAAGTACAAGTTTATACAAAACCTCAGTGCTTTAGCAAAGAAACAGTCCAACACAACTTCAATAGTTCAAACCGTAGACCAACCAATGTATCAAGGTCCTCAACTTGTTCACGAGTATATACAACCTTTAAAATACAATTAAATAACTTATTTAATCCCTAGAAGCTCAATAATATTGATGTAAAACGGGATTATCATCACAAGTAAGATTAGCCTGTACAAACACAACTATGCTGCCAAAACAGTGATTCTGGCCAGCCTAGTACCTCATGTCGCAACTTAGATTTGAAAAGGAAAACGGCAAAACTAGACTTTATAACCTTCATGAAAGAAGTAGCTACATCTCTTAAGATTGCAAACAAAAAAGAATCACCGCAAAATACATTTTGTACAAAAAGATATATTCAAAACACTAACAGCTGATCATCCAGGATTTAAATTTCCGAAATCTGGGCAGAACTTGCCCTATGTTGCGTCCCATATTTCGAATCCATAACAGCTAAATCAGAGTTTTACATAAATATAAGAGTTGTAGGTCTTCGAATTAGCTTTCCAAATCATATTTATTCACTGTAAACTAAGTTCTATAGCGAGAGATATGCATAAAATACCAAACACTACCTATCTCAGAAACAGATTTTGTCACTTACCAACAAGAAGTGTGTTCTTGAATTCCAGACAAAAAGGGCCAAGTTTTTTTTTGTGATTTTGAAGAATAATCTGTTTAGCTAAGGTTCTAATGTTCTTAGACTTGAGGGAAATGAATTTAATTGAAGGAGGTGTGAAAATATATAGTTACAAAGGTGATACTTATCACCTGTACATATGTCACCAAAAGGGGCTGCCCAAACAAAATGTTGGCTGCCCAAAAAGCATACATATATACCTATATGTATATCCCTCACCTTCCTTTTAAAGTTATACATAATTCTAATGAGGATATTACCTAAACACCCCATCACAATCCCTTAAATACGATCACAATTTATGTTAAGCAAGTTAGCAATTATCACAACATTTCAAGTTCTCTAAATGAGAATAAAACATATTGTAGTAATTACGCAATGGTAAATCGACATGCGACTCTAGGTTAATATTTAGGGGTGTTACATACACCTTTTACAATCACCAAGGTATCAAATTCTCCAACAATGTAACTAGTGTCCTCACTTCAAAAGAAATGCTTTTTCACATACAATAGATATGTCTTTCATGTTTTTAGGATTCATTCAACACTCACGCTCAGAAGTGAATTAAAGTACAATTAGTGCTCAATACCATAAAATTGCCCTTATTTTCATTGTTTAGACTCTCCAAACTAGTTGCTAGGATCACTATAGGACTTTATTAGCTTGTAGCGTAGGCTCAGGGTCAGGTGTGGTACATTTGGGTATTTTTTAGTGACTTTCTGTCCTTATTGACATTACATTGCCTTTTTTTTTTCTTTTTACCTCTTTTTTCAACCTATTTTTGACATCCTTTCATTTTACTTTCTTTCCCTTGACCCTTTTCAACACATATGTGACTTTTGACTTTGTGGCTCTTATTTTTTCACTTTCTTCTTTTTTTTTTCTACTTTTTTTTCTTTATTTCTTTCAGCACTTTTGTTATTCATCTTTTGCTTCTTTTGCACAAAGTCACATCTTTTTGTTTTATGTTTCTCTTTTCAACACAAAACTCTTTGCATACCCTTTTTCTTTCGATTTCCTTTTTCATAGCCAGCCTCAACTTATGTGTTTAACATGAGTTGAGGTGCACAATATCCGATGTCGGACTAGGGCCAAGATCAAGGTAAGCTTTGAATCAGCCATCCTCAACTTAGGCTTTTGGCCTAAGTCAAGGTGCACATGTTCAAGGATGGACCGGGGCTAAAACTATTATTTTAGGGAAGGTAAGTTAGGTGAATTGAAAAAAATGGTCTATGTTAGGCTCAAACATTTGGATCAAAGGGAACATTGATTTCATTTGGTTGGATCATTTTAGGCTTGAGTGGACTTATTTGAACAAGGGCCTATGATCATTTCCTAACTTCTGGCCTAGATTATCTTAGCAGGACCAACGGGGCAAGTTCTAGATTGGCACACACTGTATGAACATTCAATCTTTCCTCACACACACTTGACACATTGTTTCATTATTAGATTATTCAATTACCCAATTCAAGTTTTAGCTTAAGTCATGAGGTCAAATTTGTTCCTTATCATGTCACATTGAGATCCAACATATTCAACTAATCATGCCTACAAATCTAGCACATTTTCACACTTTTTAGATGGGGATCATTTTTTATGCTTTTTATGCCATCATGCTTTCATTTTTCTACTTACTTCTACACAACATTCCTAAACATACCAGTTCAACATAAGCTAAAACAGTCTTTTGGGGAAAAAGAACACAGGCAAGAAAACTCTAGAGAGGATTATGAGTTGGGTTACTCAAACTTCACCCTATCACTCACAATCCATTTACCCCACCTCAACAAAATAAAGTGAAATTGTACCTAATGCACAAAAAAATCAAAAGTAGAGGATCGGGTGAAGTAACCCTGTGGCGCATATGCGCCGAAGACCACTCAAGAAGTGGGTGGGTCTGGTTTCCCGGAGCCCGCTGGATCAACACTCAAAACGCCCTCAGTAACGCTCTTATATACTATTCGAGCACTCTCAGTAGTGCTCATATCAACTCTTTCCACACCCTTAGTAGTGCTCACACCGCTGGATGGGTCAACACCTATCTTCCTGGCTCACTGCTGTCTCATCTCCTCGTCTAGTATCGACACCGTCGTGGCCTCTTCCAACTGTTGGCGTTCCTTCTTCTTTAATCTCTAGGCCTCAGCATCATTAGAAGTACGATCGGCGTGGGGGTGCTTCCCAACAACACATGAAGAATCTAGTGGCGCCATATCATCGCCGAATAAGGTAGTCATCACCACCTCATCAACCGGTGCAGTAGGGGCAGACTCTGGCTCAGTCTCTGTGGGCTATGAGTGTATCAATATTAGCACGGAGTCTAGCCAACTCCTACTGGAAGGTGGACACATTAACGGTCGGGGATGGCCTCTCCAACATACGTAACTCAAAGGCATCCAAGCGCTTATGAACAGCCTGAGCCTTCTGCTCTATCATCTGCTTAATCCTCACCTCAAACTCTGCTATAGACCGCTGCATCCATGAGTTCATATACAGAAGCAATATGGCCATTTGCCTCTCTAGCTTCTGGACTCGGGATAGAAGGATGGCGGTGAAACGTGAAGAGTGAGTGGCTCTGGATGAGCTAGGGGACTGACTGGCGGCCGAAGACAGAGGAGGTTGGGCATCTGATGTAGTGGGTGGAGGGGCAGTGTCATCATCTTGCATCTGCTCCACATTTTCTACAAGATCATCTCCCAACGGTGGCACCTCAAAATGTGACCCCCTATGAGGTGCAACTACATTGGCCTCATCCCGAATAAGGCCGAGATCCAAAGTCTTGGTTTCCTGAAGCAACCGATCGCAATGCCATACTGGTACAAATGTATCCCTGCATACCTAGAAGATGAGGCACATGAAGGGAAAAATGGTGGTGGCCTTAAAGGCCCTCTCATGGATCTCCACAATCAACATATGGGAAAAATCTATCTCAAGCCCCGCTACCATAGTTGCAACCATCACTGCTCGGTCCCATGTGACCACTTGTCTGCCTGAGTAGGGGACACACGATTTCGCACCAGCAGCCAAAAGAATTTAGCAGCAAAACTCAGTGTCGCCTTCTTGATACTCAGGCTCAGAGTCTGGACCCACTTAGCGCGCTCTACGTCCGTAGCAATATGTCGTACCACCCATCTCACAAGGGACTCTCTCTGCTTGGCATTCCTCTAAAATGACCCGCTTTAAATAATTCCCATCCGATAGTCAAACTCTGTTGTATTGATGGGAATAGTATGTTCTGGGCCATAGATAAACCTGCGGGGGGGGTGATCTCAGAGATGTCAATAGTGCAACCCTGTACTAGTGTGGCCTCAAGTGGAGGATGAGGTGCGGCCTTGGCCCGTTTGCTGATGGAGTTTCTCACGGTGGCCGCATAGGATGCATAGAACTCCCAGACTATATCCTCTCTATAGGACCCTAGGCCCTGTGCCATCCACTTACACCTGTGCCTCTGAAAGAGATCGTGGATGACTGGAGCAGTGTGGAGGCTGCTTACGAGAACCCGACGCTCCTCTGTGACTAACCTGGCCATCTTATCACGCTAATTTAGAATGTGAGCATCCGTGTAAATCTGGTACTGGCCCTCCACACACCACCTGTTTGGCTCTGTAGCAACCGTTGGAGGCTTAAAATGGGGTGGGGGAGGAAGGGGGTACTAGGGTATCTTATGTACTGTCATACTCGTATGGAGAGGCGGTGCTGCCACTGGGGCTGGAGCCGGATCCGGATTCGGATGGGGACTCTAAGTTAGCCTGTGATTCGATCTGTGTGGCCAAACTGGGGTAGTGACCACGTTGGAACTCACCTGCCGAGCTCAGTTTCGTGTAGTGCGTGGAGTAGTGGGGGAGGTCCTGGTGGGAGGTGGGAGGTGGAATGTACTCCCCATCCGTATCCTTATCGAGTAGCTTAAAAGAGGGAGCAACAGATTTTGATTTTCCCGTGGCGGCGTAGGTCGGAACTTGCTTCGGGGACATGGTACCTATGGAAGCTTAGTTAGTGCCAAAATAGGGTAATAATACTTGTGGAATAATTTTAGAACAAGTGTTGGACCAAAACAAAAAATAAAAAATTTCTTGGACAATAGCTGAACTGTCGACCTACGGTGGGTACCAATGGTCCGTCAATGGAACGATGGCCCGTGGGTCCCTTTGGTAGGTCAGAGTACCCAAAATTGGGTCTCTCATGTGGGAACCACGGATTTGCAGAACGGTCTGTCGATGGAACGACGGACCGTAGTCCACACCGTGGTTCGACACTTAGTGAAAACTCTTTGTGCTATTGATCGAAGGACCCTATATACGGTTCGTAGGGTGACCTACGATCCGTGGACGGGGTCTCGTGGGTCAGTTCTTTGCCAGGTTTCATAACTTTTTTCAATTTCATGTCTTTTCTTTCAATAATTTCACAAAAATTAGGCCTACACATGCATTGCAACATGTAATTTGGCTGTTTATCATCCTTAGGGTCTCATTGACATAAATGTAACAGATTATCAAACCGAAACATATGAACCCTAAGTCAAAACTTCCAATTCGGCCTATTACTTGATTTATTCGATTTTAATTAACTGCACACTCACATACTATAATTCCAATGGTTTTTCTAATTTATAATTCAACATTCAAACATGAAACTGACAACCCAAGGTCAAGTTCATCGATGTGATTTCAATTGAAACAATGAAGTAATTCAAAGTTTGGGAGAAATCTGTATACCTTACAAGTAATCACCGATGATGAATGTGTGTTGCAACGATATCTGTGACCCTTTGCTAGCCTTTCAACACCGAACTCGGACTTTAGAATTGTTGAGGAGGAAGAGTAGAAGTGGGGATTGATTTTGGGAGAGAAAATGGGATTTGGGGATTTAATGTCGGTATTGATATAGGAGTTATAAGAGTGATTTGAGGGATTTAGAAGGCTTAAAAATGGTTGGGGGGAAGAATATGGACGTGGGAAGTGTTTAAAAAATGAAAGGTTTTATTTTATAAGGGGTCTGAGTCGAGTCAGGCAAACCCTAGTTTTGGACCCACGAGACCCCGTCTACGGTCCGTTGGTCAACCTACGGATCGTAGGTTTGGTCTGTGGGTGACTCTGACACTTGGAAAAATTTAGAGCACTTACCTGGGATCTACGGACGCCATTCGCTATTCGTGGATTAACCAACGAACCATCGATGGGGTCCGTAGACCACTGCACAACCTTTTTCTGCAGATTTTGCTTTTCGTCCTTGAACACGTAGCAACCATTAGAACTTTTTTTTTTTACATTTTCTGGACACTTTTTAGACACGGGCCCTATTCTATATCTAGCCAACACTAATACAAAAATAAAACACCTATCTAAAGAGCTACAAAAATCAAAATAAACGAAGAAAACTCCTATATCGAAAAGAAAAACATATAGTTGGCTAGATTGTACATCTTAGGTTGCCTCCTAGGCTGCGCTTGATTTAACGTCGCGCCACGATGCAAACACCTTGATTACTCAAACTTCATCAAGATATTATACCTCAATCACTTCTTGCACACTCTCTGATTTCCCCATGTAGATCTTGATCCTCTGCCCATTCACTTTGAACCTTGTTCCCTCTTTGTTTTCGAGCTCGACCGCACCATGTGGAAATATTTGAGTGACTTTGAATGGTCCGGTCCATTTGAACTTGAGCTTGCCAGGAATCAAGAACAACCTTGAGTTGAATAGAAGCACCAGATCACCCCCAACAAATTCACTCTTTGCAATCTTTTGATCATGATACTTCTTTATCTTCTCCTTGTACAAGGCTGAACTTTCATAAGATTTTAGGTGAAACTCATCAAGCTCATTCATGTCATTCACTCTTTGACTCGATGCGGCACCTAAATCCAAATTCAACTTCTTTAGCGCCCACATGTCCTTATGCTCTAGCTCTACCGGCAAATGACATGACTTCCCATATACAAGTTGGTAGGTGGACATACCTATGAGAGTCTTGAATGTAGTGCGATAGGCACATAGAGCATCATCAAGCCTTCTTGACCAATCCGTTCTATTGGCATTCACAGTCTTTACAAGGATTTGTTTTATCTCTCTGTTTGACACTTCAACTTTGCCCACTAGACTGCGGATGGTAAGGAGTAGCTATATTGTGATAAACTCCATATTTCTTTAGCAACGCCTTGAACAACTTATTACAAAAGTGGGAACCTCCATCGCTGATGATCTCCCTAGGTGTACCAAATCTGGAGAAGATACTTTTTTTCAGGAATGCGGTGACACTCTTACCCTCATTGTTTTAAAGCGCAATTTCTTCCACCCACTTCGACACATAATCAACCGCAACAAGAATATACTTTATCCCATGTGAACTGACAAATGGACCCATAAAGTCAAGGCCCCAAACATCAAATAACTAAATTACCAATATCGAATTCATAGGTAGCTCTTGCCTCTTTGAAATTCCTCCTTCTCTTTGGCAACGGTCACAAGACTTGGCGAAATCATGAGCATCTTGGTGGATGGTGTGCCAGTAATACCCACACTGTAAGATTTTATGAGTAGTCTGAATACCACTATGATACCCACCAACATGCGATGAATGACACACCTCTAGTATACTCATCATCTTAACCTCGGGCACACAACGACGAATAATCCCATCAGCACAAATACGAAACAAGTAAGGCTCACCCTAAAAGAACTTTTTCACATCATGCATAAACTTTTTCCTGTGGTGAAATGACAAATCTGATGGAACGAAATCGCTTGCCAAGTAGTTAGCAAAATTTGCGAACCAAGGAATAAGATCATAAGAAACAACCAATACATGTTCGTCTAGAAATGCATCATTAATTTCAACCTCATCTCCTAACTTGAGCAGAGATTCCTCCTCTAATCTGGACAAATGATAGGCAACTTGATTTTTTGTCCCTTTTCTATCTTTCACCTCAAAATCAAACTCTTGCAGCAATAATACCCATCTAATCAACCTCGGTTTTGCATCCTTTTTAGCCATCAAATACCTCAATGCAGAATGGTCAATATGCACTATGACCTTAGTACCAAGCAAGTAGGATCAAAATTGCTCGAATGCGAAAACCACAACAAGGAGTTCCTGTTCAGTTACCGTATAGTTCTTTTGAGCCACATTTAGAGCTTTGCTGGCATAGTAAATCGGATGAAGAATATTAGCTCGCCTTTGTCCCAATACCACACCAAGGGCTACTCCATTTGCATCACATATCACTTCAAAACGATTTCTCCCAATCCGGTGAAATAATGATAGGTGCGGAAACTAGCCTTGCTTTCAACTCTCCAAATGCTCTCAGACAAGCAGCATCAAAATCAAACTTACACTCCTTTTCGAGCAGTTTGCACAATGGGTGTGCAATTTTGGAGAAATCTTTGATAAACCTCCGATAAAAGCCTGCATGCCCAAGAAAACTTCTCACACCTTTAACAGAGATAGGTGGTGAAAGCTTTTCTATTACCTCAACTTTAGCTATATCAACCTCATTACCCTTCTCAGAAATCTGATGACCCAGAACTATCCCCTCTTTCACCATGAAGTGTCACTTTTCCCAATTGAGCACAAGATTGCACTCTTCACACCTTTTCAGTACCTCATCTAGATGCATCAAACAACCATCAAACGAGTCACCTACCATAGAGAAATCATCCATAAATACCTCAATAGTGTCCTCCACCATATATGAAAATATCGACATCATGCAACGCTGGAAGGTTGCTGGAGCATTACACATCCCAAATGACATCCTTTTGAAGGCGAAAGTCCCATCAGGACAAGTGAAGGCGGTCTTCTGGAGATATGGAGATCTAATTGTAGCCTGAATACCCATCAAGAAAGTAATACCAACCCTTACCAGCAAGGCGATCCAACATCTGATCCATGAACGCCATATGGAAGTGATCTTTTTCTGTCCAATCATTCAATTTGCGGTAGTCTATGCATACTCTCCATCCAGTCACTGGCTGTCACGACTCAAGCCTACACCCTGGACGTGGTTGGCACTCGAGAACCATTGCTGGTCCCCAAGCAAACCCTCATCATGGCTGACTACAAGCAAAAGATTAACTCAAGCATACAAAGCTTAAAAACTAAATAAAATTCATGAAATTAACTCAAATGAATAACTCTGAATAAAAATAGAATATTCAACTAGCCAACAATAGGCAACTCAAGTCTTTAATACATTTAATAAGATAAATGAAACAGACTTCTCAAACTCTACTATCTATCTATGAAGACTCTAATTGATAAAGATGGAAGTCGGGACAAGACCCACGACATTCTAACAATTGATATAACTGAAAAGTAAATGCAATCTTTCAGAAGCAAGGAAGCTCACCATAGCTAACTCAAACTCCATGTGGTATTAACGAAGCTCATGTTAATGATCCTGAATACCTGAATCTGCATCATGAAAGGATGCAGGCCAAATGGCTTAGTACATGGAATGTACGAGCATGTAAGGGGAATTCTAAAGCATAACATAAGCTTGAAACTTGATAAAAAGGGAAACATACTTACATCTTATCAAACTTACTAGACTCAATGAATACTCAAGGATACTCAAACTTACTCAACTCAGAAGTACTCAAGGGTAAAATACTCAACTCAGTAATAAGGTTCCCAACTTAGTGAAACTCAATAATAAGGTACTCGACACAATGAAGCACAAATCAACTCAAGATACTCAAGGATAAAGCAATAGTAAAAGATGCAATATATATGGAAAGATGTAAAACTGTAGGTAGCAACTCAATGTATTAAAAAATACAATAATACTCAATGTGTATATAAAAATACAATATAACTTTGTGGGATTTTCTCTAACCAACAACCACCACTATGAGCCTAAGTGATGATAAAACGTCTTGCCCACGCTGGCATAACTGTCTTATACTTTGCCATCATATAGAATGCCTTAACTAAGTGGATCCACTAGTCTATGCTAAAAAACACTAAGGAGTCATCTAAAAAGTATGATCCTTTCTACCCATGATGGCTACATGGTTTATGGAGAAGTGAGTTATCTGAACTCAAACTCGTCCCTATATCGGTGCTCAATACTACTCCCAAAATACTCAGCTCATATGTTTAAAAACATAACTCTTTCTGTGGTTTGAGATTATTACTCAAAATCTTTCTCTGAAAAGAGATGTTACTCAAACTGCTTAAAACTCTTTTGGAAATCTCAGTTTCCTCCTCGTTTAAATGTGAAAATATTTACTCTTGGGAATACTTAGTTCCCATATATCATTTTAAGAAATGAACTTTACTCTTACTCTTTAATCAACTCAAAGCTTAAGTCTTAAAACAAAGTTAAAACGTTTGTAAAAGACTTCTCAAAATATGGTTCATGCTGAATTATGGACGTGAACGACGAAATGCAAGGTTTTCAATAACCATAGATAGAACTTAATACTTGGGACTCAAGAACTTCAATGATACTACTCATTTCAATTCTGCTCAACTCAGAGGGTTCATGCGGAATTATGATCATGAACTATTCAACTCAAGGGCTCAATGATACTTCTTATCTCAAGATTGTTCGACTTATAGGGTTCATGCTGAATTATGAGCATGAACAATTCAACTCAAGGACTTCATGGGTAACATGAAATAGTCCCATGATTAGAAATATAATCTCACAGGGGATTATGAACTCAATACTCAAGACTTAGAACTTCAAGATACTACTCCTCTCAAAGGTACCCAACTGATGGAGTTCATACAGAAGTTATGGGCATGAACGACCCGACTTAAGGGTCAAAATATCAATAAGGAACTCATGAATACTAGTCTTCTCATTCTCATACTTACTTACTCAAAACATAACTCAAATCGATAGTCGATCTCAAAGGATTCACAATTGAAGTAAAAGACTTTCTTGAACTCTAGTCTTAACTCTCTCTTGAATATGAATTATGAATTCAAAAGTTACGTTTCATGATATGAAGGATCTCATGAAGACCAAGTAGACTCATGAATACATTTTCCTCTTCCTCATACTCACTTGTTTGAGTCTTGAAACAAGTTACTAGAAATTGTAGAAAACTCCTCAAAAAGACTTTCTCAAAAATGTTCGAAAGAACTCTCAAAATTTGACTCTCAACTCTACCTTAATTTGATTTGTGAATTCAAGGTTGTGATTTGTTATAGGAAAGATCTCGTGATGTTTAGGAGTGCTTTTAGATAGTTAATCATGAGAATTGGTTGAAAAACACTGTTTGGGGAGGAAGTCCGTGATACGGAGATGAATTAAAATGTTTGGTCGAAATAATTTTTGAAACAGTGGAGTCTGCGACCTCTCCGCGATGTGGAGAGAAAAAATTTCACAATGAAGGAACAGGTCCACGATGCAGACCTGGTACCTGTTCCTTCTCCAACTTTTTCTTCCTCATTTTCTAACCCCAATTTGCCTAAATTCGATTCTTCTTCTCAATTTCTCTATAGACTCAAATACCCAATACATGTACTCAAGAATCTAATCAAACAGAACTCTAAAATCGACTCGATTTCCTCAAGAACTCATCAATCTCATCTTAACTCAAGAACGAAAGCCAATTTCAAGAACATAATTCAAGAACATTAAGCCTTCATCTTTCTAAAACGAATTCAACACTGAAATTAACATGATTGGCGTGTGGGTGAACAAACCCAACACTATGGAAGCTTACATACCTCTTAGGGATCAAACCCATGGCGAAAATCCGAAAGAGAACGCAAGACTCTGGACGAACCCTTTGATCCTCTTCTCTTTTCTCCTCTTTTCTCTTCTTGAACTCTCAACTAAAACTCTAGGCGTTTATTAGGATTATAAAAATGAACCTAATAGTATTAGACCCTCAAAACCTTACTAAAAATGAATTAAATCTGATTGGGTAAGGAAAAGACCAAAATACCCCTTACTATTTTCGGGTAACTTTCTTTATTTGGACAACCCGACTTCAAAAGGGCATATCTCACTCATCCAACCTCGAAACTTAGAAAATTCGGTGGCATTGGAAATATAATTCAAAGAACTTTCATTTTCCATCATATGGAACACCTAAATCATCATGTACTAAGATTTATGGTCGTTTGAAGTTGACCCAAAACTTAAAGGAGCTTAGGAATGACTTGAATGAACTCTCTTTAGTTCTTCTTGGAACTCAAGGTGCTACATCTAGTGACCTTAACACTAAAGAAATTTTTAATTCCTTGGTAAAATCTCACTCACTATGAAGAACGGTTCGATTCTTAGCTCAAAATTTTTTTGGGGTGTTACATGGCCGCATCGGAACAAGCTCATTTTTTGCATTAGGAACCACTGTAATCCTACCTTTCTTAGGTACACACTGAATAAGGCAGACCCAAATACTATCTGCAATAGGGTATATGACTCCAGCATCTAACCATTTGATGAATTCCTTTTTAACGACCTCTTGCATAGGTGGATTTAGTTTACTTTGGTTCTCAATACTAAGTTTGCTGTCCGGCATGAGTTGGATTTTATGAGAACAAATGCCAAGAGGAATCCCAATAATGTCCGCAAAAGTCCACCCAATAGCCTATTTGAACCTCTTTAACACAGAAACAAATGCCTCTAGGTGTACCTCACTCAAATCTGCCGCAATGATTGCCGGTATAGTAACATCTCTCCCCAAGAATACATACCTCAAATGCGATGGTAGAGCCTTTAGCTCCAATTTTGGAGCTTCTTCAACAAACGGTTTTGCGGGTGGAGAGTCGCGAATCTTCATATCTAGCTCCAATTTCTTTGGCTTACAACGAAAGTCGAACCTATCAACTGCGGCAACTAATTCATCATAGTCTTCAATACCATCACCCTCAAAAATCATCATTACTGTTGCCAGTGCATCAAAACCCAACCTCTCTTCAATAGACATATCAAAACCTCGCTCCACAATAATGACTTGAGATCACTTTCCTTCTTCATAGACCTACAAATATTGAAAGTTACATCTTCATTTTTTAATTAGAACTTCATTTGCCCTCTCTATATATTAACCAAGGCACTCCCAATACACAACCCAAACCAACTCTAGATGCATCACAATACACCATAAAGCCTTGCGTACCTTCTGGTAAGGTCAATACTGGGGCAGTAGTTAACCTCTTTTTCAATTTCTGAAAGCTTTTCTCACAAGCTTCAGGCCATTGAAACTTAACTGTCTTCTGAGTCAATTTGGTCAAAGAGGATGAAATAGATGAGAACCCATCTACGAACCTTCTATAATAGCCAGCTAAACCCAAGAAACTCCTAATATCAGTTGGAGAGGTGGGTCTAGGCCAATTCTGCACTGCCTCAATCTTTTGGGTATCAACTTTAACCCCCCCTCTCCAGACACGATGTGGCCTGAGAATGCCACAAATTCAAGCCAAAACTCACACTTAGAGAACTTGGCATACAACTCTCTATCTTTTAAATTTTAGAGAATTATTCTAAGATGACTAGCATGATCTTCTTCATTCCTTGAATAGATTAGTATGTCTTAACTGAATAAAATCAGACTTTACCCCAATTAAACTCCTAAAAACGAATTAGAATAATTAGGTCGGGAAAAGACTAAATTACCCTTCCAAAATTCGAATTTGGACTTTCCTAATTCCAACAGCCCAACTTCTAAAAGGCATAACTCACTCATATAAACTCGGAATCACACAAACTCAGCGGCGTTGGAAAGATCATTCCAAGATATTTCCTACCATATCTAAAAGTACCTCTAACTCATCCTGAGCTAGAATTTATGTCTATTTGAAGTTGCATAAAACTCAACTTTTCTTAACTTAAACAAATTTCCAGATTTTCATTATTTCCAAAAATGACTATTTCTAGTTCTTAGCTTCTTCCTACCTATTTCAAATTGCGAGATGTTACATTATCTCCCCCTTGGGAACATTCGTCCTCGAATGAGATTACTCTTACTAGGCTAAGGGTGTAATATGCAGCATTCAGCTCAAACACCCACAAGAAAATGCGAAACAACATGCCAACTTATAAATAAATACTAAGAAATGATTAGTACCTTAATTTGGAACTTCTCCGGATTCGAGGAGATATGGATATCTCTTCTTCATATCCTCCTCAGCTTCCCAAGTAGTTTCTTCAACAAATTTGTTCCTCCAAAGGACTTTGACTAATGCTACCTCTTTTATTCTCAACTTGCGAACTTGGTGATCTAGAATTTAAACCGGAATATCTTCATAAGATAAACTATCTTTGATCCCAATATCTTCAGTTGGTATTAACAATCAAGGATCGCCCATGCACTTCTTCAACACAGAGACATGAAATACTGGATGAACTGCTGCTAATTCTTGTGGTAGCTCTAACTCACAAGCTACATTTCCAATCCTCTTGGATATTCTGTAAGGCCAATATATCGGGGACTAAGCTTCCCCTTCTTACCGAATCTCATAACAGTACCCTTCATGGGTGAAACTTTTAGATATACCAATCATCTACTTCGAACTCTAACTCCCTTCTCCTAACATTAGTGTAGGATTTCTGACAACTCTGCGCCGTTTTCAACCTCTCTTGAATCACTTTCACCTTCTCCATAGCTTAATGAACTAGATCTGGTCCTATCAGCCCTGCTTCACCAACTTCAAACCATCTAATAGGAGATCTACATCTTCTCCCATAAAGAGCTTTATAAGGAGCTATTTGGATGCTCGAGTGGTAACTATTGTTGTAAGCGAAATCGATGAGAGGTAGGTGATCATCTTAATTACCTTTGAAAATAATCACGCACGCCCTCAATATATCCTCTAAAGTCTGAATAGAGCGCTCTACTTTCCCATCTATCTGAGGATGAAATGTGGTAGTTAAGTTCACTTTTGAACCCAAACCTTTTTAAATGACTTCCAAAACTGTGCCGTAAATTGCACACCTCTGTCTGAAATAATGGAGACCGGAACCCTATGAAGTCTTACCAACTCCTGAATATATAACCTGGCATAATCCTCTGCTGAATGAGTTGTCTTGACCGATAAAAAGTGGGCTGATTTTGTCATTCTGTCGACAATCACCCAAATAGAATCATGCTGCCTATGAGACTTTGGTAAACCTGTGATGAGGTCCATATTAATCATTTCCCACTTCCATTCTGGAAGTTCTATATTCTGAGCCAAATCACCAGGCCTTTGGTGCTCTAATTTAACTTGTTGGCAATTTGAGCACTTAGCAACATATTCTGCAATGCCCTTCTTCATACTATTTCACCAATACACCTCTTTCAAATCACGATACATCTTTGTGGAACCCAAATGAATGGAATATTTGGAGCTATGAGCCTCCTCCATGATCCTCTCTTGGAGTCCATCCACTATTGGTACACAGTCTACCTTGATATCTCAGTACGTCATCTCCCCCTTGTTCAAAAGCTAATAATTTTTGCTTATGAACATTTGCCTTCAATTCAAGCAAAATAGGGTCTTGGTCTTGCTTGCCTTTTACCTCTGACACTACTGATGATTCAGCCCCATTAATCACCACTACTCCTCCTTCTGTGGAATCCATAAGCCTGACTCCTAGGCGTGCAAGTCTATGCACATCTTTTCCTAACTCTCTCTTTTCTTCCTCAACATGGGTGGTACTACCCATAGACAAACTACTTAAGGCATCATCAACAACATTAGCCTTACCTGGGTGGCAAAGAATACTCATGTCATAATCGTTGAGTAATTCTAACTACCTCCTCTGTCTGAGATTGAGCTCTTTCTGAGTAAACACATACTGAAGGCTCTTGTGATCGGTGAACACATCCACATGAACACCATACAGATAATGGTGCCATATGTTCAAAGCAAATACTATAACAACAAATTCTAAATCATGGGTTGGGTAGTTCTTCTCATTAACCCTCAACTGCCTGGAGGCATAAGCTATAACCTTGTCATTCAACATTAATACACAACCCAAACCAACTCTAGATGCATCAAAATACACCACAAAGCCTTGTGAACCTTCTAGTAAGGTCAATACTGGGGCAGTAGTTAACCTCTTTTTCAATTCCTGAAAGCTTTTCTCACTAGCTTCAGACCATTGAAACTTAATTGTCTTCTAAGTCAATTTGGTCAAAGGGGATTAAATAGATGAGAACCCATCTAGGAACCTTCTATAATAGCCAGCTAAACCCAAGAAACTCCTAATATCAGTTGGAGAGGTGGGTCTAGGCCAATTCTGCACTGCCTCAATCTTCTGGGTATCAACTTTAATACCCTCTCAAGACATGACGTGGCCTGAGAATGCCACAGATTCAAGCCAAAACTCACACTTAGAGAACTTGGCATACAACTCTCTATCTTCTAAATTCTAGAGAACTATTCTTAGATGACTAGCATGATCTTCTTTATTCCTTAAATAGATTAGTATGTCATCAATGAAGACGATAACAAACATATCTAAATAAGGTTTGAAGACTATATTCATAAGGTCCATGAACGTTGCTGGTACATTAGTCAAACCAAAGGACATGACCAAAAACTCATAATGACCATAACGGGTCTTGAATGTTATCTTTGGAATATCACATTCCCTTACTTTCAACTGATGGTAGCCAGATCTGAGGTCTATCTTAGAGAAACAACTGGCACCCTGAAGTTGATCGAAAAGATCATCAATCCTTGGGAGAGGATATTTGTTCTTGATGGTAACCTTGTTCAACTGGTGGTAATCTATACATATTCTAAGGGAACCATCTTACTTTCTCACAAATAAGACCGAAGTTCCCCAAGGTGAGACACTTGGTCGAATAAAGCCCTTATCTAAGAGATCCTTTAACTATTATTTAAGCTCTTTCAAGTCTGTTGGTGCCATTCTATATGGCGAAATAGATATATGATGAGTATCTGGAAGAAGGTCTATACCGAAGTCTATCTCTCTTTCAGGAGGGACTCCGGGGATATCATCTGGAAAGACTTCTGGAAACTCTCTTACTACTGAAACTGACTGAATATGAGGTATCTCAACACTAGAGTCATTAACTCGGACTAAGTGATAGACACACCACTTGGAAACTAACTTTCTCGCCTTAAGGTATAAAATAAAATGACCCTTAAGCACTATTGAACTGCTCTTCAACTCTATAATTGGTTCACTGGAAACTAGAACTTGACTACTCCAGTTCTACAATCTATTGATGCATAACAAGCATGAAGTCCATACCTAGAATGACATCAAAATCTACCATGTCTAACTCAACCAAATCAGCCATGGTACTCTTGTGATTGACGAAAATGGAACCATCATGATAGACTTTTTCTGCTAGAATAGACTCATCAACAAGAGTAGAAACATGAATGGTTCACTAAGTTGCTCAAGAATAACATCAAATTTCATAGCAACATACGGATTTACAAAAGATAAACTTGCTCCTGGGTCTAGCAAAGCATAAACAGTAAAGTCAAAGACTTGGATCATACCATTGACAACATCTGGTGAATCCTCTTACTCTTGGCGACTATTGATAGCATACAATCGGCTTGTTCCTCCGCCAGTACCTGAAGTATCCCATTTACGTGCAACTCTGTCTGGTGGAGCAATTGAAGAAGACTGGGTTCTATTGCCCCCATTACCATTACTATGTCTGCTCTTAGGACACTCTCTCATAAAATGATCGTTCTGGCCACACTTGAAGCAACCAGTGGAGCCATCACGACACATCCCTGAGTGATTCCTACCACACTTAGCACATGCAGGAGTCTTAGTACCCCTTTGTGCCTTACTACCTTGCGAATGCGCAGGTCTAGCTATAAAGTTCTGGAATTCTGACTATTGTACTCACATTTGTTCCTTGGTGCAGGTGCACTAGCAGATGATAAAGCAGGTCTTTTCTGCTTATGTTGGAAAGAAGACCGGTTCGTATTGCTCTTTTGCTGCCCGAATTCATTCCCTGATATCTTAGCCCTCTTATTCTCAAACTTTTCTCTATCCTTCAGCTGGTTCCTCTCAACTTGTTGCACATGGATCATCAGCCTTGCTATGCCATGTAACCTATAAACATGGTTGCCTTACCTTCCTTACTTGACAGACGAGACAGCCCAGCAACAAATAAACTCATCCTGCTCCTCATGTGAAACGACCCCAAAAATGCTCGAATGTGCTTCGAAAACACCTATAATTGTAATTTCCATATATCTCAAAATCTGTGCATGATTTCGGAAATTCAACTTCATATTCTTATTCATTGGGTCAAATTGAGTGGGGTATGGGTCTAACCCAAATTTTAGAGCAAACGTATCAAAATTCAAAAATCGCAAAAAAATGTGATTTGGAGGGTCAACTTTAAAGAGGCATATCTCTTAGAACACAAGGAACTGGAAGGGCCACAACTTAATAAATTAAAGATCTTTGAGTTAGCTTTCCAACTCACTTGGTTTCACCTCATTCCAAGTTAGGATGAGGGAGTTATGACCATTTTCGTAAAACTTGTCTGTGCAAATTTGCAATTTTCAGTGAGCTATTTTTTTTTTTTTTGAGGCTAAGTGTTGGGGACGTTTTTTATAAAAAGGGGATATGTCCCATACTTAGTCATTTTTAACTTCAAAAACACTCTCTAAGCCCTCTCCAAAATTCCACCAAGATCCTCAACCAAATTCAAACATTTCAAGCTCTAATTCCAGATTCAAGACTCAATCTCAAGCTTCAATTCTCCATTCCAATCTTCATCTAGGATTCTCCAAAGTTTAGGTATGTGGGTTTGATTGTGGAAACCTTCCTTTCCACAAGTCCAACCATTTATCCTCTATTTCTACTTCAAGTTTATGGGTCCTTATGGTTATTTATGAACTCTTGAAGTATGAAATTACTACTACACACCCTTTTATGGTCTATTTTGCATATTATCATGAAATGGAATTATTATGTGATGTTTATGGTTTTCATGCTTCAACGATCAAATTATGAAGGTTGATATATATATATATATATATGTTGTTGGTGTGCTGATTTATATGGATTTTGGAATTGGTTGGACTTAGTACTCTTGAAATACATGATTTTATTTACATGAACAGTAGCCCACCATGTGTTTGATAAAATGTCCATTTATAGAATTCTTAGGAAATGGAAGGTCCAATGTACGTCCTATGAGTCGGATGAATATATAATTACTAAAATGATGATGAAATGGACACATGTATATGATTTTCTCTATATAAATGTTGTGAGTCGACCAAGCCTAGCTCGGGGGGTTATAGGCCCGGGAAACCGTATCGAGGGGTTGGTACCTTGGTTGCCTAGTACAGGGGGTAGTAGGCCCGTATAACCATATCGAGGGGTTTGTACCTTGGTCCCTAGCTCGGGGGGTGGTAGGCCCGAGTAACCACATTGAGGGGTTTGTACCTCTTTCGCCTCTCCAAGGGGGTGGTAGGCCTTGGAAATACTATATTCATGGTCACTCGCCACACATGTACTACGCCCCACTAAATATGATTTTTTTATGTAAGCATCATTATACATATCATCTCATTAATATGCTATCTATCGGGTATGATTATGCATTTTGCCTATGATGTACATCTATTGTTACATTGTATTGCATCCCATATACTTAGTACATTCAAACGTACTAATGCACACTCTATGCCTACATGATGTCACCATGTAGGGACCGGAGCACCGCTTGACCATCCTCCTCCGCGTGGCTAATACGATTTTCTATCGAGGTTATTGGTGAGTCCTCCATTTCGGGGACGTTGCTTATGATCTCTTGCTATGTATAAGACTTTTCCTTTTTAGTTATGTGTTGACTATGAGGGTGAGCCCGGTAGTTTGTCTTGGCCCCCGCTAAGTATCCATGTCTAGAGGTGGTGTTAGACAAGTTGTGTATTATGCTTGAGCTTGACTCATCTATGGTATTTATGTATCATTCTCTTTTTCTCGTGCACCCTTAGTCCCGACTTCCCCTTGATTATGCTTATCGCTTATGGTCATTTTAATTGCTTCCGCGACCAAGGATGTGTAATGATATGTTATGAGGCTTGTTTGGGGTTCCTTCGGGTTCCCCATTCGTCGGTCACGTCTAAGCCCTAGGCTTGAGTCGTGACAAACTTGGTATCAGAGCACTAGGTTGATAGATCCTCGGAGTCCAACACACCGTGTTGATTAGAGTCCGATTCATGGTTGTGTTGTGCACCACAACTATGAGTAGGAGGCTATGAGACGTTTTAGGAAATGTTTCCCTTCTCCATGTTCTAAGTCGTGCTGTAGAGTTGAATTAAGTTTTTCTCTAACGGTTGTTCTTTGCTATGCTAGATCATGCCTAACACAAGAGGAAGACGAGCCCGCGCACCCGAGGAACAACCGACCAATGGCGATCTTCGGGATTCCCTTACTTTATTTGCACAAGCTATGGCTAATCAAGCCAACCACGGGGCCCCAAGCCCCTCAGGCTCCTACCCCGGCATCTCGGGTGAGTGACTTCATGCGGATGAATCCCCCGAAATTCTATGGGTCTAAGTTAGATGAAGACCCTCAAGAGTTCATTGATGAAGTCCACAAGATATTAGCTATCATGGGCGTGAGGTCAGAAAATAAGACGGAGTTGGCGGCCTACCAACTAAAAGGAGTGGCCCAAATATGGTACAACCAATGGAAGGAAGAAAAGGGGGCAAACTATGTGGTGCCTTGGGAAGAGTTCAAAACGGCTTTCCTTAATCGATTCTTTCCTCTTGAGCTTAGGGAAGCCAAATTGGTGGAGTTCATGAATTTAAAACAAGGGTCTATGAGTGTGAGGGAGTATGCCCTCAAGTTTAACCAACTTTCAAGATATGCTCCACACTTGGTTGCCGACTCACGGTCTAGAATGAACAAATTCGTGATAGGTGTGTCCGAACTAGTGAGTGAAGAATGCCGGTCCACAATGTTGATTAGTGACATGGACTTGTCCCGCTTGATGGTCTATGCCGAACAAATGGAGGAGGAGAAGTTGAGGAAGAGGAGGGGTCATGAGGCCAAGAGGGCCCGTTTTGAGGGCAAGTTCCAAAGTCGAAGGGGAGGCCGGTTTCATCAAGGCCAAGGGTCTTCTCATGCGCCCCATAGGGGGTTTGCCAATGACGTTCCAAGGGCCCAAGGTGTTGGTGGTATGGGTCCTATTGATGTATGTCTGAAGTGTGGTAAGGGTCATAGTGGCCCGTGCTTGAGAAATACCGGTGCTTGCTATAGTTGTGGGGAAATGAGGCACAAGGCAATGGATTGTCCTCGAAATCGCAACAAGGGTAAGGAGGTCCGTCCACAAGGTGTCAATGCGGTTCCTTTGGGGAGAGGGGGCCGACAAGATGGTGCCCCAAGGCATAATCGATTTTATGCTTTGCATGGGAGGCAAGGGGTTGATGAAGTCCCCGACATCGTTACCGGTATGTTGAAAATCTTTGACTTTGATGTATATGCATTAATTGATTTGGGTGCCTCTCTTTCTTTTGTCACCCCCTTTGTTGCCAAAAAGTTTCATGTTGAGCCCGAATTGTTGCGTGAGTCATATAAGGTGTCTACTCCTATTGGTGCATATATTGTTGCTAGGAAGGTCTATAGAAATTGTCATATTTGCATCTTGCATAGAATATTGCCTTGTGATTTTGTTGAGTTGAACATGGTCGATTTTGATGTTGTTCTTGGGATTGATTGGTTGCATGCGTACTATGCTTCCATTGATTGTAGAACCCGTAGGGTCAAGTTCCAATTCCCAAGTGAACCCATTCTTGAGTGGGAGAGCCAAAATGTGGTAGTCAATGGTAGGTTCATCTCTTGCATTAAAGCCCGTAAGTTGACTCTAAGGGGTGTCTCTATCACCTTGTGAGGGTTAGGGATGTGGAGTCCAAAACCCTTCTTATAGAGTCAGTTCCGGTCGTAAATGAATTCCTTGATGTCTTTCCTAATGACCTTCCCGGTGTTCCTCCCGAAAGGTAAATAGATTTTGGCATAGACCTCCTCCCCGATACTCAACCTATTTCTATTCCCCCTTACCGTATGGCCCCGACGGAGTTAAAGGAGTTGAAGGAACAATTGAGGGACTGTTGGAGAAGGGTTTTATTAGGCCTAGCCAATCACCATGGGGTGCACCAGTGTTGTTTGTGAAGAAGAAAGATGGGTCCCTTAGGATGTGTATTGATTACCGGCAACTCAATAGGGTCACCGTCAAGAATAAATATCCTCTTCCTAGGATTAATGACTTGTTCGACCAATTGCAAGGGACTAGCCACTTCTCTAAGATTGATCTTCAGTCCAGGTATCATCAAGTGAAGGTGAGGGAGTGTGACATTCCCAAGACAGCCTTCCGGACTAGGTATGGACATTATGAATTTGTGGTCATCTCCTTTGGGTTGACCAATGCACCGGCTATCTTCATGGACCTAATGAATAGGGTCTTTAAACCCTACCTTGATTCCTTTTTTGTGGTCTTCATTGATGATATTTTAATCTATTCGCATAGCGAGGAAGAACATATAGGTCACTTGAGGGTTCTGTTGCAAAGATTGAGAGAGGAGAAGTTGTATGCCAAGTATGAAAAGTGTGAATTTTGGTTGAGGGAGGTTGCCTTCCTAGGTCATGTGGTATCGGGGGATGGTATTAAGGTGGACCCTAAGAAGACCGATGTGATTAGAAATTGGCCTAGGCCATTGACCCCGTCGGATATTAGGAGCTTCTTGGGCTTAGCGGGTTACTACCGGAGATTTGTGAATGAGTTTTCTTCTATTGCTTCTCCCATGACTAAGTTGACACAAAATAAGGCTAAGTTTGAGTGGACCGACGAGTGCGAAAGGAGTTTTCAAACCTTGAAAGATAAACTTGTGTCCGCTCCTATATTGTCACTACCGGATGGGCTTGAGGGATTTGTTGTGTATTGTGATGCTTCTAGAGTTGGCTTGGGTTGTGTCCTAATGCAAAATGGTAAGGTGATAGCCTATGCTTCTAGACAACTCAAAGTGCATGAAAAGAACTACCCTACGCATGATCTTGAATTAGCCGCGGTGGTGTTTGCTTTAAAGATTTGGCGTCATTACTTGTATGGGATACATGTTGATGTGTTCACCGATCATAAGAGCCTCCAATATGTCTTCACCCAAAAAGATCTCAACTTGAGACAAAGAAGGTGGCTAGAATTTCTTAAAGATTATGATATGAGTGTGCATTATTATCCCGGTAAAGCTAATGTGGTGGCGGATGCTTTGAGTAGGGTGTCTATGGGTAGCCTAGCTTATGTTGATATTGGTTATAGGAAAATGGCTAGGGAGGTGCATCGGTTGGCTAGGTTGGGGGTTAGGTTGGAAGAGGTTGGTAATGGTGGTGTGGTCGTTGTTGATGGTGCTAGGTCTTCCTTGGTTGATGAGGTGATAGCAAAACAAGATCTTGACTCTTCCTTGTTAGAATTGAAGGCCTTGGTGAAAGAGGGCAAGGTGGAAGTTTTCTCCCAAGGGGGAGATGGTGCCCTTAGGTACCAAGGTAGGTTGTGTGTGCCTTGTGTTGATAGCTTGAGGGAGAAAATTCTTGAGGAAGCTCATAATTCTTCCTACTCCATCCACCCCGGTTCCACCAAAATGTATAGAGATTTGAGGGATGTGTATTGGTGGGGAGGCATGAAGAAGGACATTGCCAAATTCGTCTCCGGTTGTCATAGTTGTCAACAAGTCAAGGCCGAACATCAAAGGCCGGGTGGTATAACCCAAGATATAGAGATTCCTACTTGGTAGTGGGAAGAAATTAATATGGATTTTGTAGTTGGTTTACCCAAGACTAGAAAAGGTTTTGATTCTATTTGGGTGGTGGTTGAAAGGGTGACAAAATCGGCTCATTTTCTACCGGTAAAGACAACATATGAGGCGGAAGATTATGCAAGGTTATATATTCATGACTTGGTAAGGTTGCATGGGATTCCTCTATCCATCATATCGGACCGTGGTACTCAGTTTACTTCACACTTTTGGAAGTCCTTTCAAAGGGGTCTAGGTACGAGAGTTAAGCTTACTACGGCCTTTCACCCGCAAACGGATGGACAAGCCGAAAGGACTATCCAAACACTTGAGGATATGCTTAGGGCTTGTGTATTGGATCTTAAGGGTAGTTGGGATGATCATCTTCCATTGATTGAGTTTGCCTATAACAATAGTTATCATTCTAGCATCGGTATGGCTCCTTTTGAGGCTCTCTATGAGAGGCGTTGTAGATCACCGGTTGGGTGGTTTGAGGTTAGTGAGGTGGCCTTGTTAGGATCAGATCTAGTTATGGAGGCTCTTGAGAAGTTTAGGATGATTAGAGAAAGTTTGAAGATGGCCCAAAGTCGCCAAAAGTCCTATGCCGATGTGAGGAGAAGGGCTCTTGAATTCCGAGTTGGTGATTGGGTCTATTTGAAGGTGTCACCCATGAAGGGTGTGGTTCGTTTTGGTAAGAAGGGCAAGTTGAGCCCAAAATACGTGGGTCCTTATAAGGTGATGAGGAGAATTAGCAAGGTAGCTTATGAGTTGGAATTGCCTAGCGAAATGGATTTGGTTCATCCGGTATTTCATGTGTCTATGTTGAGGAAGTGTGTGGGGGATCCGAATGCCATTGTACCTCTTGATGTTATGGGTGTTGTTGAAGATAATTTGACCTATGAAGAGGTTCCAGTCCAGATTTTAGATAGACAAGTGAAGAGGTTGAGAAACAAAGATGTGGCTTCCGTTAAAGTCCTTTGGAGAAATCAACAAGTTGAAAGTGCTACTTGGGAGGCCGAAGCGGACATGCAAAGGCGATATCCTTATCTTTTCCACTCCACTCAAGCCTAAGGTATTGATCTAAGCCCTTTATAAAATCTCAAGTCTTAAGTTCAGCCCCCATGTCATTGCATACATTGATGTTTAAGTTGACAAGTTCATTGTGGTTTTACAACTATGTTGAGGTTTTTGAAATAAGGTGTAAGTGCATTGTTGCATCCTTATGTGGGCTGAAATTGCCATGTTTGTGTTTCTCATGTACGTTTCTTTAACATTCGGGGACGAATGTTCCCAAGGGGAGATACTGAAACGACCCCAAATATGCCCGAAAATGTGCTTCGGAAACACCTATAATTGTAATTTCCATATATCTCAAAATCTGTGCATGATTTCAGAAATTCGACTTCAAATTCTTATTCATGGGGTTAAATTGAGTGGGGGATGGGTCTAACCCGAATTTTAGAGCAACCGTATCAAAATTCAAAAATCGCAAAAAAATGCGATTTGGAGGGTCAACTTTAAAGGGGAATATCTCTTAGCACACAAGGAACTGGAAGGGCCACAGCCTATTAATTTAAAGTTCTTTCAGTTAGCTTTCCAACGCACTTGGTTTCACCTCATTCCGAGTTAGGATGAGGGAGTTATGACCATTTTCGTAAAACTTGTCTGTGCAGATTTGTAATTTCCAGTGAGCTATTTTTTCTTTTTTGAGGCTAAGTGTTGGGGACGTTTTTTATAAAAAGGGGATATGTCCCATACTTAGTCATTTTTAACTTCAAAAACACTCTCTAAGCCCTCTCCAAAATTTCACCAAGATCCTCAACCAAATTCAAACATCTCAAGCTCTAATTCCGGATTCAAGACTCAATCTCAAGCTTCAATTCTCCATTCCAATCTTCATCTAGGATTCTCCAAAGTTGAGGTATGTGGGTTTGATTGTGGAAACCTTCCTTTCCACAAGTCCAACCATTTATCCTCTATTTCTACTTCAAGTTTATGGGTCCTTATGGTTATTTATGAACTCTTGAAGTATGAAATTACTACTACACACCCTATTATGGTCTATTTTGCATATTATCATGAAATGGAATTCTTATATGATGTTTATGGATTTCATGCTTCCACGATCAAATTATGAAGGTTGATATATATATATATATATGTATGTTGTTGGTGGGCTGATTTATATGGATTTTGGAATTGGTTGGACTTAGTACTCTTGAAATACATGATTTTATTTACATGAACAGTAGCCCACCATGTGTTTGATAAAATGTCCATTTATAGAATTCTTAGGAAATGGAAGGTTCAATGTACGTCATATGAGTCAAATGGTTATATAATTACTAAAATGATGATGAAATGGACACATGTATATGATTTTCTCTATATAAATGTTGTGAGTCGACCAAGCCTAGCTCGGGGGGTTGTAGGCCCGGGAAACCGTATCGAGGGGTTGGTACCTTGGTTGCCTAGTACAGGGGGTAGTAGGCCCGTATAACCATATCGAAGGGTTTGTACCTTGGTCCCTAGCTCGGGGGGTGGTAGGCCCGGGTAACCACATTGAGGGGTTTGTACCTCTTTCGCCTCTCCAAGGGGGTGGTAGGCCTTGGAAATACTATATTCATGGTCACTCGCCACACATGTACTACGCCCCACTAAATATGATTTTTTTATGTAAGCATCATTATACATATCATCTCATTAATATGCTATCTATCGGGTATAATTATGTATTTTGCCTATGATGTACATCTATTGTTACATTGCATTGCATCCCATATACTTAGTACATTCAAACATACTAATGCATACTCTATGCCTACATGATGTCACCATGTAGGGACCGGAGCACCGCTTGACCATCCTCCTCCGCGTGGCTAATACGATTTTCTATCGAGGTTATTGGTGAGTCCTCCATTCCGGGGATGTTGCTTATGATCTCTTGCTATGTATAAAACTTTTTCTTTTTAGTTATGTGTTGACTATGAGGGTGAGTCCGGTAGTTTGTCTTGGCCCCCGCTAAGTAACCATGTCTAGAGGTGGTGTTAGACAAGTTGTGTATTATGCTTGAGCTTGACTCATCTATGGTATTTATGTATCATTCTCTTTTCCTCTTGCTCCCTTAGTCCCGACTTCCCCTTGATTATGTTTATCGCTTATGGTCATTTTAATTGCTTCCGCGACCAAGGATGTGTAATGATATGCTATGAGGCTTATTTGGGGTTCCTTCGGGTTCCCCATTCGCCGGTCACATCTAGGCCCTAGGCTTGGGTCGTGACATCATGTCACCAACCATCTCTTCGTTTCTCTTAGCTCACGAGGAAAGAAACACCTCATGAAGGCACTCTCGACCATAGGCCAGCTTGAAATCGGTTACGCGTAAGCACGAGTTAGAAAGAGACTTTTATAGAGATACACTCTATCGCACGAAGTGAGTATGAAAGAAGTGAAGAAATTCCTAAATATTGCAGCCTCCTAATTATAGATGTGGCGTGCTTCATACCGATAACTAGGACTCTATAGACACGGCTTCATAGACTCCCTAGGACTCTTGAACTCTGTCCTTTGATACCAAGTTTGTCACACCACGAGCCTACACATTGGACGTGGCCGACACTCGAGAATCATTGTTGGCCCTAAGCAAACCCTTGGTCTGGCTTACTTACTCAGCAGAAGACTTTAAGCATTAAGAAAATGATTCATACGCTAAATAACTCTATCACACGAAGTGAGCATGAAGGAACTGAAGAACTTACCTGGTTCAACTCAACTCAACATAACTGAACTCATTTTAATATAAAGTAGTTTAAAAACAAGTGCCATATAAGGAAAAGTTGTTTAAAACATGATGTCAACTCTGTGTATTTAGAAATACAATAATAACTCTGTATGTATGCAAAGATACAATATGAACTTTCTTTGTATATAAAAATACAAAATAATGTTGTTGAGTTTCTCTAACCGACAACCATCACTTAAGAGCTATAGTGATGATACAACATTTTACCTCACGCTGCCTATGACCGTCCTATACCTTGCAGGGGGTATAGAACCTAACTCACTAAGTGGATCCACTAGTCTATGCTAAAAAACACTAAAGGAATCGTCTGAAAAGTATGACATTTTTCTACCCATGATGGCTATGGTTTATGGGGGTTGTGAGTTGTCTAAACACTCCCCCATATCGGTGCTCAATACTACTCCCAAAAATATAATATTAGTTCTTATGTTTAAAAACATACTTCTTTCTGTGATTTGAGATTAGTGCTAAAAAGCATAGCTCAAAGGCTCTCTTGGAAATCAAAGTTTCCTCTCTTGCTTCATTTAGAAAGCGATTACTCTTTTCTAAAAACTAGCCCGAAGGCTCCTTGGAAATCGAGGTTTCCTTTCTTGTTTAAATGCGAAAACATTTTAACCCTTTGGGAATACATAGCCCCCATATACTTTTGAAGAAACTAACTTCAACTTTACTCTTTACTGAACTCAAAACTTAAGTCTTAAAACAAAGTTAAAACGTTTGCAAAAGACTTTTGGAAAACTTTATGAACTTCTCTTACCTTGACTCTTTACTTCTCTTGACTTTGACCTTAACTTCACTTGACTTGACTTGACTCTTAAGTGGTCTTTGAATTGAATTATGGATTCAAGGATTGAGATTTGTGATAGGAAAGATCTCATGATGTTTAGGAATAATTTTAGATAGTTAATCATGAGAAATGATCAAGAAATCATTGCTGTAACACTAGTTTGCGATGCGGAGGCACATTTAAATTTTGGTTGCAAAAAACATTTTTGAGGCAGAACGGTCTGTGACCTCTCCGCGAAGCGAAAAATATTTTTTCAAAATCGGGGAATGGGTCCGCGACACGGAGACACTACCATATTTCGACCGACAAAATTTCTTCTTCATTTTCCAGCTCTAAACCCTCTAAACTCCATTGGTTCTTTCCCTAAACACTCAGAATCATTAATACCCTCAATGTACATCAAATTCTACTCGAAAACACAACTAAAACGTGGATCAATCTCAATAAAACTCCAACAACACAGCCCACAAGGATTCAAACGAACTTCATCAAGAATTCGAGGAATTTACTTTCAAATCAATATACTTTGCTAAAATTGAATCAAGTTTGGCGCGTGGGTAAACTAACCCAATGCTATGTGATCTCGCATACCTTGTAGGGATCACTCCCGACGAAATCCACAAGCTAATCTCGACGAATCTTGAACAAATCTTGAATGTTTTTCTACTTTCTCCTCTTTTCTCCTTTCTCCAAGCCCTAGCGTGAAATTCACTATTCTAAAACTGACTAAAATCATACTTTACCCCAATTAAACTCCTAAAAATGAATTAGAATAATTAGGTAGGGAAAAGACTAAATTACCCTTCCAAAATTCGGATTTGGACTTTCCTAATTCCAACTGCCCAACTTCCAAAAGGCATAACTGATTCATACGAACTCAGAATCGTGCAAACTCAGCGGCGTTAGAAAGATCATTCCAAGATCTTTCCTACCATATCTGGAAGTATCTTTAACTCATCCTGAGCTAGAAGTTATGACTATTTGAAGTTGGACAAAACTCAACTTTTCTTAACTTAAACAAATTTCCATATTTTCATTATTTCCAAAAATGGCTATTTCCAGTTCTTAGCTTCTTCCTAGCTATTTCAAATTGCGAGATGTTACAACCCCTAATCCCAACTTCTTGTAGATACATAATGGCATCAGATTAATGCTAGCACCCAAATCACAAAAGGCCTTCGCAAAATGCAACATCCCAATGGTACAAGGAATAGTGAAAGCACCAGGATCCTCTTTCTTCTGCCCAAGTGACCTATTAGCAATAGCACTGCAATGTTGCAACCTCTAAATCCTTCATAAACTTCGCATACCCAGGCATTTTCTCCAAAGCTTCTATCAACGGAAAATTGATGGAAAGCTGTTTCAACATAGTAATGAACCTGCGGTATTTTCCTTCTTCAGCCTTCTTTACCAATCTCTGTGGGAATAGCGGTGGAGGTCTAGGCATGGGAACAACTTTTTGGGTCACCTCCGCTTTCTTCTCTGTAGCAGTCTTAGACTCTCAAGTAACATCTATCTCATCATCATCTCTTTCTACAACAATTGCAACCTCAGATGGCATAGGGGATCAATGGTTTGTTTACCTCCTCGAGTAGTGACTGCCATACAATGCCCATCATTCTTCAAATTCTGGATGGTGTTGCTAGGAAGTGTGCCAGGCTGATGTGGGTTCACTGTAGTGGACAACTGATTAAATTGTTGCTCAATTTTCTTGATCAACACAGCATAGGCATCAACTTTTTGACCGATTCCAGATAAGTTGCTTCGCATCTCTTTCACATTCTCATCAATCGCATCAAACCTCTTCATCATCCTCTGCATCATATCCTCAATGCGTGACATGCTACCCCCGGCTTCTCTATTTCCAGATTCTTGATTTGCAGGTGGAACATAAGGCCCAACTCTCTCGTTTCTGTTGCCATAGTTGTTCCGGTTGTAGTTGTTATTGTGATTGTAGTTTCCCTCTCGATTGTAATTTCCACAATACCGACCTTGAAGCCAATTATCCCAGTTGGAACCTTGGGGGTTGGCTCGGAAACCTCCCGTCTGATCATTCACCAAATACGCATCCTTCTTATAGTAGCATTCCTCAACTGGTGGTGGTGGAGTTCTAGTTAGGTAATTTATCACATTCACCCTCTTTGCACCTCCACTCACATGCTTCAGTACCAACCCAAGTTTTGTCCTTATCTGAGCCATCTCCTCACGAATATCATCACTAGATTGATTGGTGCTGCTTGAAAAACGAATGTGTTTCTTCCAGTATTAGTTTTTCTACTGCTCCATGCCATATTATTCCAGGAAATCTTCTCCAATTTCTCACTGATCTCCTCAAAAGTGCACTCACCATAGGATCCTTCAGCGATAGTATCTAGCACAACTTTTCCGTTGTCATCCTTCCCTTTATAGAAATACTCATTCAATGACTTGTCATCTATGCGGTGATTCGTAACATTTCTGATGAACGCAGTGAATCTATCCCAATAACTGGTCACAGAATCTCTAGGTAGTGCAACAAAATTATTCACCTTGTCCTTGTGGTTAAGCTTCTTAGACACTGGGAAATACTTTGTCATGAACACTCGATGCAGTTGGTCCCATGTATGAATTGAATTATATGAAAGCTCAGCAAACCACACCGTAGCATCACCGGTCAATGATAGAGGGAAAACTCTCAACCCTATGACATCCATATCCAACTCAGGTCGCCCCCACACAACTTTTATAGACACTTCTCAATTTAGTCATGTGACCATGCGAATCTTCCGAAGCTATCCCAGAGAACAACCCTCTTGATGTAAGCATCTGCATAAGACTGATGGTCACCACAAATGTATACCCTGGAGATAGAGGAGGAAGGACAATGGGCCCTTCTGATTCAACTGAATTAAAGTTAACCCTGTAGACTCACGCAACCATGGTTCTGGAGGACTATGTATCCTCAATGCATCTCCGATAAGATTTCCACCATGAACCTAAGCTTGCACATTAACAACCCCAAGAGGTTGCAATTGTACTTCATCACCTAGATTTTCTCCTATTGGATTGATTTGGACCCCTTGATTATTCATTTTTCTCAAAGTTTTGCTCAGCTCTAGATCATAGGGGGTCAATGGTTCGCCTCAACTCCGTGTACTTGGCATACACTAAAGCAGAAACCTGTAGAAACCAAAAACAAAAGAAGACGTAAAATCAGGAAATAATTGACTAAAGTTCAATAATGTAGTTAAACTTAATCCAAAAGCCTTATTCCCCGGCAGCGGCGCCAAAATTTGATACGCTCAAATTACACCTCTATTAAAGAAGTATAAGCGGTCGTCGTCAAATAAAGAACTCAACTTGTAGGTTGGGGTCGATCCCACGAGGAATATGGTTCCGACTTAAACTTAACTCACTATTATATCCATTTACTCAAACTATTTCCGAAATAAGTAATTAAAGGGGTGGGGGGAAGGGTTTGTAAGCAAATAACTGATTGTTGTTTAAGTAACAAGTGAGTAGGATTCAAACCTTAAGTTATCAATATGAGAGAGAAACTAGGGTGGTGTATGTGTTCCCTATAAGCTCTTAATACGGTAATCCTAATAATAGTAATCATTTCCTAGTGTTTTACGAGCAAAGTTGGTAAGATAGGTATCCCTAGGTGATTGGTCCTCCAAATAGGGAATCTCACCACGTACCTTGGTTCGGCTACGAGTGTATACTTTACTAACCCTTACCTTTACCTCAGATTAGACTAAGGCTGGCAATTGGACAGGGTTTTGGCCGGTTCAGTCTGATTCACATACCGGTAAGTCCGGTACCGATCTTATAGGGTACCAAAACTGGAACCAAAATGGAACCCGATTTTTTATCCGGTTGATCCGGTTCCTGTTCGGTTGATCCAGTTCAACGGTCACTTCCCATTTTAATTTTTAATTATTTTTTTAAGATGAATGTTAATTTATAGTCGTTGGGCTGGACCCAAAACGGCTCAAAATAGCCCCCCACCCCTCTCTAACCCCTTAACACTATAAATATACCCATATTCTTTCATTTAAATCACAAATTCACAAACTATTTCATTAACATCTTATAAAATCTCTTAATTTTCAATCTCTCATAAATTCATAATTATTATTTTGTGATATTGACTTGGAGTTCGGATTTCGAAGATTTATTTAAAGTATATCGGAAGCTTAAATTGGCATCTCTCAATTCCGGCTTTGGTTATACATCTACTTTTACGTAGACGTTCGGTACATTCGCTCCAACTTTAATTTTTTATTTGTTTATTAATTAAGTTATTTTATTTTTTTGTTATATTATCTTGCTTTATTTTAAACTTGAACATGAATTCGGAAAGAAATAGTGGTAAAAGACCAATGTTGGAAGGAAAAAATAATAGGGGAAGAGGAAGTAGTTCTAGTTCTAAACATTTTCCACCTAGATTTAGGGTTAATACTAATGATTATACTCATGTTGATGAAACTTCTTTTATGTCACGAGGACCTATTGAATTTAATTCCGAAAATGAAGTAGATCATGAGACTTTAAATAGATGTTTTACTAATTTTGAGGAAGAATTAGATGAGGAAGTAGAAATAAATGAGGAAGATGATGAGACCCCTACCCCTACTAGTTCGGCTACCGAATTACCAGAACAAAATGAAGTTCCCTCTTTACCTACTTTTTCAAAGACCGATGTACGTGTTAAAAAATCTTTCGTATGAAAATTTTTGGTACAAAATGAGAAAAAACTACTGTTACTAGCACGAAATGTAAATTGACCATGAAACATGCAACTACGGGTACACAAGAGGGAACGGGATGGCTAAGAACACATTTGAGAAAGTGTAATAAATAATTTGCTCACCTAGATGATATAGAAAGGGCTAATAGAAATGAAATACCTATACCTGAAAATTCTATGGGAGTTGGAGGTTCTAATAGGGTTCAAAGTGCATTAAATATGACTAACCCGGCTAGTCGAAGCACACGACACCACACATATAGTTGAAATGACCCAAAAAGTTCTTAAAAATGTGCTTCGGAAGTTACCGGAAACTTGTTTAGCTATATATAAAAAAAAATTAGTTTCGTTCTTTGAAAATCCGACTTCATATTCTTGTTTAGGGGGTCAAATTGAGTGGCAAATGGGTCTAACCAAAATTTTAGAGCAAACGTATCAAAATCCAAAATTTCCAAGTGAAGCCTTTTTCGAGGGTCATATCTCCTAGCACACAAATTATTGGGTGGCCAATAACATATCCATGGAAAGCCCTTTGAGTTATCTACCTAACGCACTTCGTTTCACCTCATTCGGAGTTCAGACGAAGAAGTTATGCCCATTTTCATAAAATCTATCCAGTAGGAAAGGCAATTTCCAGTGAGCGTTTTTACTGTTCACCCGCCTCATTTTTTTTTCTAAGTGTTGGACCATTTTTCCAAAGGGCATATGTTATTTCCTATAGACCATTAGTTCAATTCCCATCTCTAAAACATTTCCCAAAACACCTCTCTCATACTTAGACACATTTTCTCTCAAGTTCTCTCAAGAACCCTAATCCAAAACCTTCCTTAAGATTGAAGAGACTCTTGCTCCAAGTTCCAAGCTTCCATTGAAGACACTCTCAAGACCTTCATAAAAACTCAAGGTATGTGGTGTTGAACTCATGGGTCCTTCCACCCATAGTGCCTAGACTCTATTCTACTCACTAATTCATGGTTTAAGTTAAGATTCATAAATTAGTCTTGTTCTTTATAATAATTTCCTTCTCATTAAATTTTAAACATGAAAAGTGATTGTTTTGAGCATGTTGTGACTCTAGAACTTGAACCTAAATTTGGAATGGATGTGGAGATTTTCATGTGGTATTGTGGGTGTTAAAAAAGTGTTGTTGTAGGTTGTTCACTGGTTTGGCTGCATAATTACTACCCTATTTTCCATGCTCTTTGATTCCATTACATGCCTTCAAGGTGTTTGACAAAATGTCCAACTATGGAGAATTGATGAATCGATGTTTTAAAGCTTGAGTTATGAGATGTATGGAAATTCAAAGATGTGTTGATGACAAACTAAGCTTGTGTATATGTGCATTCCATACGTGAGATTGCATTAGAGCCTAATGGGAATTTCTAATATAAAGTGTTGCATGACCATGCCCAGTCCGGGGGAAAAGAACCGGACAACCATGTGAGAGGTTTATATCTTACCACCTAGGATGCTTGGGGTGTGACCAACATCAACCACGTGAGAGGTTTATATCTCACCACCTAGGATGCTTGGGGTGTGACCAACATCAACCATGTGAGGGGTTTATACCTTGCCACCAGGGTGTCCGGGTGTGAACGGCATACCCCATCCTAAGTTGGGGTTATAGATTGGTTGGATCATGCATACACATATGATATCTACTATTAGTATAGATTTACTTAAACATGTTTTGACTTCACTTTGATCATGCATCCTCATATTGTTATTCATAATGCCTATGAAACTATTTCTTGTATTTCAATTGTGTCCTTGTCTATTGTTGTGTTGCACCCCGCATACTTAGTACATTCCAAGTACTAACGCATATTTTGCCTACATGATGTCACCATGTAGGGACCGGAGCTACTCTTGATCCTTCTCTCCATTCACGTGGCTAGTACGGTGCTTATCCGAGTTGTTGGTGAGTCCTCAATGATTCGAGGGCTATGTTATGTTTCCTACTCCTATGTTTTGAGGCTTTAGCTTGCAATTGTATTTTGACTATGAGGGGAGCCGGTAGTATGCCATGGCCCCGTCCCATCTATGTATGTAGAGGTGTGCGTTGGACAAGTATTTTGTAAATGAGCTTGACTCTTGTTCTATGATGTCATTTTGAAATGGTTTGCCCTTAGTCCCTATTTCCCGTTAATTAATGTTGAATGTACTTTCGCGACCGATGAAGTGTGATGACAAGTTTGAGAGGCTTGTTTGGGGTTCCTTCGGGTTCCTCATTCGCCATGTCATGTCTAGGCCCTAGGCTTGGGTCGTGACAAGCTTGGTATCAGAGCACTAGGTTGTTAAATCCTCGGAGTCCAACACACCGCGTTGAGTAGAGTCCTAATCATGGTTGTGAAGCGCGCCACGACTATGAATGGGAGACTACAAAATGTTTTAGGAAAGGTTTCCCTTCTTCATGTTCTATGTCGTGCTTTGAGTGCGATAAGGTGATTCCTCCCTAACACTTGTTCTTTGGATTGCTAGAATATCATGCCAAACATGAGGGGAAGACGGGCCCGATCACCGGAAGAGCCACCCACCAATGGTGAGCTCCATGATGCACTCACCATGCTTGCACAAGTGGTAGCTAACCAAGTGCAACAAGGAGCCCAAGCTCCTCGAACTACCACCCCGGGGGAAAGGGTGAGAGATTTCATGAGGATGAACCCTCCGGTCTTCCATGGTTCAAAGGTGGATGAGGACCCGCAAGAGTTCATCGATGAGGTATGCAAAATCTTGACCATTATGGATGTTGGTGCTTGTGAGAAGGCGGAATTGACGGCCTACCAACTAAATGGGGTTGCTCAAATTTGGTTTGATCAATGGAAGGATGAGAAAGGTAATGGCTATGTGGTGTTGTGGGAGGAGTTTAAACTTGCTTTCCTTAATAGGTTCTTCCCTCTTGAGCTTAGGGAGACAAAGTTGGTGGAGTTCATGAACTTGAAGCAAAGAGCTATGAGTGTGAGGGAGTATGCCCTCAAATTTGTCCAACTCTCCAAGTATGCACCTCACTTGGTGGCCGACCCTAGGTCGAGGATGAAAAAATTTGTGATGGGTGTATCCGACTTGGTTAGTGAGGAGTGTCGGTCCTCTATGCTCATTGGAGATATGGATTTGTCTCGGTTGATGACTTATGCCGAGCAAATGGAGGAGGAGAAATTGAGGAAGAAAAAGGGGCACGAGGCCAAGAGGGCCCGATTGGAGAATAGGTTCCCTAAGGGTGCTAGATTTCATCAAGGCCGAGGAAACCCTCATGTCAACCGGGGATTTGCTATCAATGTTCCTAGACCTCAAGGGGGAGGTGAAGTGGGTTCTATGGATGTATGCCCTAAGTGTGGCAAGAAGCATGGTGGTCCTTGCATGAAGGGTTCAGGTGCTTGCTTTGAATGTGGAGAAGTGGGTCATAAGAGGTTTGAGTGTCCCAAGATCCGCAACAAGGTCCGAAGTGCTAACACTACTCCTTTGGGTAGAGGTGCTTCTCAAAGTGGTGCCCCAAGGGACAATCGATTTTATGCTTTGCATGGTAGACAAAGTGTTAATGAGACCCCGGAGATGGTGACCGGTATGTTGCAAATCTTTGATCTTGATGTTTATACTTTGATTGATCCGGGTGCCACCCTTTCCTTTGTTACCCCCTTAGTTGCTAGAAAATTTCATGTCGAGTCGGAATTGTTGGATGAGTCATATGAAGTATCTACTCCCATTGGTGTCTCTATTGTTGCTAGAAAAGTGTATAGAAATTGTCCGGTTTGCATATTGAATAAGTTGTTGCCTTGCGATCTTGTTGAGTTGAACATGGTGGATTTTGATGTTATTCTTGGGATGGATTGGTTGCATGCATATTATGCTTCTATTGATTGTAGGACTCGTAAAGTCAAGTTTCGATTTCCTAATGAACCCGTCCTTGAGTGGGAGACCCGGGATGTTGTGGTGAAGGGAAAATTCATTTCTTGCATTAAAGCCCATAGGTTGATTTCCAAAGGGTGCTTGTACCATATTGTGAGAGTCAATGATGTGGAGTCTAAAGTCCCTCATATTGAGTCTATTCCGGTTGTTAATGAGTTTCTAGATGTTTTCCCAGAAGACCTTCCCGGTGTCCCTCCCGAAAGGGAGATAGATCTTGGTATAGACCTCCTTCTCGATACTCAACCTATTTCTATCCCCCTTACCGTATGGCCCCGGCGGAGTTGAAAGAGTTGAAAGAGCAATTAAAAGATTTGTTAGAGAAGGGGTTTATTAGACCTAGTCATTCTCCCTGGGGTGCTCCGGTTTTGTTTGTGAAGAAGAAAGATGGGTCTCTTAGAATGTGAATTGATTATCGACAACTTAATAGGGTCACCGTCAAGAATAGGTATCCTCTTCCAAGGATTGACAATTTATTTGACCAATTGCATGGGGCTAGTCACTTCTCTAAGATTGATCTTCGGTCAGGGTATAATTAAGTGAAGGTGAGGGAGTGTGATATTCTCAAGACGGCCTTTCGTACTAGTATGGGCACTATGAGTTTGTGGTGATGTCTTTCGGGTTGACTAATGCTCCGGCTCTCTTTATGGATTTGATGAATAGGGTTTTCAAACCCTACCTTGATTCTTTTGTGGTGGTGTTTATAGATGACATCTTGATCTATTCTCGGGGTGAGGAAGAGCACAAGGGTCACTTGAGGGTTGTACTCCAAAGATTGAGGGAAGAGAAGTTGTACGCTAAATATGAAAAGTGTGAGTTTTGGTTGAAGGAAGTTGCTTTCCTAGTCCATGTGGTGTCGGGGGATGGTATTAAGGTGGATCCTAAGAAGACCGATGTTATTAGGAATTGGCCTAGACCTTTGACCCCATCGGATATAAGGAGTTTCTTGGGTTTAGCGGGTTATTATAGGAGATTTGTGGAAGGGTTTTCTTCTCTTGCTTCTCCTATGACTAAGTTGACTCAAAAGAATGCTAAATTTGTGTGGTCGGATGAGTGTGAGGAAAGCTTCCAAACTTTGAAAGAAGGCTTGTGTTCGCTCCTATTTTGTCACTTCCGGATGGGTTAGAAGGTTTTGTTGTTTATTGTGATGCTTCCCGTATTGGTTTGGGTTGTGTGTTGATGCAAAGTGGTAAGGTTATAGCCTATGCTTCTAGGCAACGTAAGGTTCATGAAAAAAATTACCCAACCCATGATCTTGAATTGGCCACCGTGGTTTTTGCTTTAAAGATTTGGCGTCATTATTTGTATGGGGTGCATGTTGATATCTTCACCGACCATAAGAATCTCCAATATGTGTTCACCGCAAAAAGATCTTAACTTGAGACAAAGGAGGTGGTTAGAATTCCTTAAGGATTATGATATGAGTGTTCACTATCATCCGGGGAAAGCTAATGTGGTGGCGGATGCATTGAGTAGAGTGTCCATGGGTAGCTTGGCTCATGTGGAGGAAGGTAGTAAAGAGTTGGCTAAGGAGGTCTATCGGTTGGCCAAATTGGGAGTTAGGTTAGAAGGGGTGGATAGTGGAGGAGTAGTTGTTGTTGAAGGTTCAAGGTCTTCCTTGGTTGATGAGGTGATAGTCAAGCAAGATCTTGATCCTTCTTTGGTAGAATTAAAGGCTTCGGTGAGTAGTGGTAAGGTGGAGGTTTTCTCCCAAGGGGAGATGGTGCCCTTAGTACCAAGGTAGATTATGTGTTCCTCGTGTGGATGGTGTGAGGGAAAGAATCCTTGATGAGGCTCATAATTCTTTTTATTCTATTCATCTGGGGTCAACAAAGATGTATAGAGACTTGAGGGATGTGTATTGGTGGGGCGGTATGAAGAAGGACATTGCAAAATTTGTTTCGGGTTGCCATAGTTTTCAACAAGTCAAGGCCGAACATCAAAGGTCGGGTGGCCTAACTCAAGACATTGAATACCTACTTGGAAGTGGGAAGAAATCAACATGGATTTTGTAGTGGGCTTTACCCAAGGCTAGAAGAGGCTTTGATTCGGTTTGGGTAGTGGTTGATCGGATGACAAAGTCGGCTCATTTCCTACCGGTTAAAACTACTTACGGGGTTGAAGAGTATGCCAAGTTGTACATTCATGAATTGGTAAGGTTGCATGGGATTCCTTTGTCTATCATCTCGGATCGTGGTGCCCAATTCACTTCTCACTTTTGGAAGTCATTCCAAAGGGGTCTTGGTACAAAGGTAAAGCTCAGCACGGCCTTCTACCCTCAAACGGATGGCTAAGCCGAAAAAACAATTCAAACCTTGGAGGATATGCTTAGAGCTTGTGTATTGGAGTTGAAAGGTAGTTGGGATGATCATCTTCCTTTGATTGAATTTGCATAAACAATAGTTATCATTCTAGTATCGGTATGGCTCCTTTTGAGGCACTTTATGGTAGACGGTGTAGGTCACCGGTTGGGTGGTTTGAAGTTGGAGAGGTGGCCTTGTTGGGTCCGGATCTGGTCATGGATGCTCTTGAGAAGGTAAGGATGATTAGGGAGAGGTTGAAAACAGCCCAAAGTCGTCAAAAGTCTTATGCCGATGTGAGGAGACGGGATCTTGAATTCAAAGTGGGTGATTGGGTTTATTTGAAAGTTTCCAATGAAAGGTGTGGTTCGTTTTGGTAAGAAGGGGAAATTAAGTCCTAGGTATGTCGGTCCTTATGAGATAATAAGAAGGGTTGGTAAAGTAGCCTATGAGTTGGGGTTGCCCAAGGAGATGGAATTAGTTCATCCGGTATTCCATGTATCGATGTTGAGGAAATGTGTTGGTGATCCTAACGCTATTGTACCTCTTGAGGTTGTGGGTGTTGTAGAAGATAATTTGACGTATGAAGAAGTCCCGGTTCAGATCTTAGATAGACAAGTTAAAAGGTTGAGGAACAAAGAAGTGGCGTCCGTTAAGGTGCTTTGGAGAAATCAACAAGTGGAGAGTGCTACTTGGGAGGCCGAAGCGGACATGCAAAGACGTTATCCTTATCTATTCAACTCCACTCAAGCCTAAGGTATTAAATCAAGTCCTTTGTACTCCATTGAGTCTTACATTTCAGCCCCTGAATCATTAATGTGCATATATGTTTAAATTGATGAGTTATGGATGCTTTACACTAAGTTTTGAAATCTTGAAGTGATGTTTAAATAAAATTTTGCATTCATGTTGGGGCTGATATGTTCTTACTAAGTCTTGCCTTGTACGTCTCTTCCACATTCGGGGACGAATGTTCCCAAGGGGGAGATATTGAAATGACCCAAAAAGTTCTTAAAAATGTGCTTCGGAAGTTACCGGAAACTTGTTTAGCTATATAAAAAAATCCGTTTCGTTTTTCGAAAATCCGACTTCATATTCTTGTTTAGGGGGTCAAATTGAGTGGGAAATGGGTCTAACCCAAATTTTAGAGCAACCGTATCAAAATCCGAAATTTCCAAGTGAAGCCTTTTTCGAGGGTCTACATATTCTAGCACACAAATTTTGGGTGGCCAATAACATATCCATGGAAAGCCCTTTGAGTTAGCTACCTAACGCACTTCGTTTCACCTCATTCGGAGTTCGGACGAAGAAGTTATGCCCATTTTCGTAAAATCTGTCCGGCAGGAAAGCAATTTCCAGTGAGCGTTTTTACTGTTCACCCGCCTCATTTTTTTTTCTAAGTGTTGGACCATTTTTCCAAAGGGCATATGTTATTTCCTATATACCATTAGTTCAATTCCCATCTCTAAAACATTTCCCAAAACACCTCTCCCATACTTAGACACATTTTCTCTCAAGTTCTCTCAAGAACCCTAATCCAAAACCTTCCTCAAGATTGAAGAGACTCTTGCTCCAAGTTCCAAGCTTCCATTGAAGACACTCTCAAGACCTTCATAAAACTCAAGGTATGTGGTGTTGAACTCATGGGTCCTTCCACCCATAGTGCCTAGACTCTATTCTACTCACTAATTCATGGTTTAAGTTAAGATTCATAAATTAGTCTTGTTCTTAATAATTTCCTACATTGAATTTTAAACATGAAAAGTGATTGTTTTGAGCATGTTGTGACTCTAGAACTTGAACTAAATTTGGAATGGATGTGGAGATTTTCATGTGGTATTGTGGGTTTAAAAGGTGTTGTTGTAGGTTGTTCACTGGTTTGGCTGCATAATTACTACCCTATTTTCCATGCTCTTTGATTCCATTACATGCCTTCAAGGTGTTTGACAAAATGTCCAACTATGGAGAATTGATGAATCGATGCTTTAAAGCTTGAGTTATGAGATGTATGGAAATCCAGAGATGTGTTGATGACAAACTAAGCTTGTGTATATGTTCATTCCATACGTGAGATTGCATTAGAGCCTAATGGGAATTTCCTATATAAAGTGTTGCATGACCATGCCCGGTCCGGGGGAAAAGAACCGGACAACCATGTGAGAGGTTTATATCTCACCACCTAGGATGCTTGGGGTGTGACCAACATCAACCATGTGAGAGGTTTATATCTCACCACCTAGGATGCTTGGGGTGTGACCAACATCAACCATGTGAGGGGTTTATACCTTGCCACCAGGGTGTCCGGGTGTGAACGGCATCCCCCATCCTAAGTTGGGGTTATAGATTGGTTGGATCATGCATACACATATGATATCTACTATTAGTATAGATTTACTTAAACATGTTTTGACTTCACTTTGATCATGCATCCTCATATTGTTATTCATAATGCCTATGAAACTATTTCTTGTATTTCGATTGTGTCCTTGTCTATTGTTGTGTTGCACCCCGCATACTTAGTACATTCCAAGTACTAACGCATATTTTGCCTACATGATGTCACCATGTAGGGACCGGAGCTACTCTTGATCCTTCTCTCCATTCACGTGGCTAGTACGGTGCTTATCCGAGTTGTTGGTGAGTCCTCAATGATTCGAGGGCTATGTTATGTTTCCTACTCCTATGTTTTGAGACTTTAGCTTGCAATTGTATTTTGACTATGAGGGGAGCCGGTAGTATGTCATGGCCCGTCCTATCTATGTATGTAGAGGTGTGCGTTGGACAAGTATTTTGTAAATGAGCTTGACTCTTGTTCTATGATGTCATTTTGAAATGGTTTGCCCTTAGTCCCTATTTCCCGTTAATTAATGTTGAATGTACTTCCGCGACCGATGAAGTGTGATGACAAGTTTGAGAGGCTTTTTGGGGTTCCTTCGGGTTCCTCATTCGCCATGTCACGTCTAGGCCCTAGGCTTGG